>NC_133656.1:184736971-185070525 GCF_009905375.1 Apium graveolens | reverse complement strand
AGCATGAACCTAATATGTGCTTTATATAGAGCACAACTACCAATGTATAAGGAATCATATTCTATTAACAACAAAGAAACCTATACAATTGCTTCTGAGATAAAATCCTTCACCGCCTTGAGTTCCTGTTTCCCTTTCCTTCTCAAAGATCAACTGATGTGATAAATACTGATTTCATCATCCATTAACATCATCATCCGTTGATATCATTATCCGTCGATTATCAACATCCGTCGATGTCATCATCATCCGTCAATGTAGTCATCATCCGTCAATGTCATTATCATCCGTCGATGTAGTCATCATCCGTCGATGCTTCTAATAATTTCTGTTTGATATCATCAATTGCTCCTAACAACTGATTTCTCGAAAGGAGTGGTAGGAAATGCCTTTGTAAAAAAATCTATTGGATTCCTTTAATCATCAATATGTCATTGATTTAACAATAACTATTCTTTCAATATAAACACAAAGAAACACTTTATTACATAATATAGCATGGAGTATTTTGATTATGAGGTGCAACCCAATTCAATGTCAACTAGAAACACATTCTAGTTTTCATCTACTCTAGCCAGAGATTTTAAGATTGTCCTTATAATTCGATATACATTTATAACATGTATTTTGTGAAATAATTTTATGTCGAACTGCTGGTCCAAATCCCCTTTTTATTTGAGGAGGGTACGTACTCGAGAATTTGTTGTACTGCTTCTGGATGTTAAGATCCTTCCGCGATAATCATTGTCAAGTGAGTCATATATAAACTTAAATTAAATCACTCACATATGGTGAGATTATTTAACAATCAAATAATCATATCCACCACAAGATACTATTTCTCTTCATAACTTATACAAGGTCATCTACGATAATCTGAGCTTTACATTCATAAATTTTGAACCATCTATATTCCACTGACTTGACACATTTAGGTGTGTGGACTGCAATTTCAAAAAGAAAATTTCTCTATTTTTAAGAGAAAGTGATTCGTAGGGCACACTATTTGCACAACTTCAGGTGTGGAAGGATTACCAGTCCAAATAAATTTTCTTTATAATTGCCTCAATTATATCCTTTATTCTTTGGCCAATTTTGTCAATATTTTTTTTAACAAATTATGCTTCATTATTTTCATTATTACCAATAACCTCAAGTTCTATAAATATTATCGACGTTAATTCGATTAATGGTTCCACTTTATTCTGGACAAGACATAATATATCGAGATCTCAATATTTTTCATTACTTTTATTTTCTCTAATTTTCCGTGTCTATAATCTCTTTCTGAGATCCTTCAAAAGTTATTGATTTCTCAATTAATGTTTCTTTTCACTTTTTTTCTTGTATAAGATATGGAACCAACTTGCCTATCACGCTTCAGGCGTTCTTTAGACATATTAGTATCTTGAGGTTGTCATTCTATGATATTAATATTTTTGGAGCATATGTAGCCGGTGTATGTGACACAGTCACTAATTCTGGTCATCAAATATATCAATAAATTATCTGATGAACTTATAGTTCATATTAACATCTTTTTTTAGGATCAAGATGAGACAACGATAATTCATTCTTATAAAAATATTCACCAACTATTTATTTTCTCCCCCTGATTTCAATCAAGTCATAAAGAAATACATTGATGATTCCAATGCACTCATATGTAATATATATATACAATGGAGGAATCGATCTTACTATCGTAATGGAAAATCCATTATGACCAAATAATTTGTTTATAACGGGGAGGAAAGATGAAAACTTGTTTATATGATGAAAATCAATATATAATTGATACAAAATACTCAACAATTTTCATGGACAAGATAATACTCATTGTGAGATTCACCAGCATTATATAATCACATATTCTAAATAATGAATTACACATACTTCAGACTGCGATTTGATAAAATTTGGCATATAATTATATTTTTCTTAAAATATCTCATTGTACTACAATGGGAGATTTTTATCTCAATTTATTTCTTCATTAATTCATTCTCAGAGATGATAAATCGTAATTATATCTTTGTTGGTGATCAATTATGCCTTAAAACCAAATAACATATTTATCAGTGAGAAGAATCTGCAGGTTCTTCAACAAACGTTCATATAAATTTCAATTATTATTCGCATCTTTATTAAATTGATGGCTTGACTTGTAATTTCCAGCTATAAAGGTATCAGTAAACTTCTGGTTTACTTCAAAATTAATTTCAGTAATTTTATAAAAAAATATTCTTCAATTGTTTGGGAGAGTACAATTACATCAATAATATACATACCCTTTTGGGTAAAATGTATTTAAGAATTTTATGATAAAATATACATGCTCTTCAAGAGTCTTATACATGCTATTCGACAGCCTTATATTTAGAAAAATATATAATGAGACATTCTATATAATACCCCCCTTTGAATGACTCATATTAGATATTAGGTATTGATATTAATCATTTTATCTCATTTAAGAGAAATATTTCTTATACACATGGTAAGAATACGATCAAAAGTGTTTGTAATATTATGACCATTGCTACATGCATGATCGATATCCTTTGATTTTCTAATTTTGTCATATTTACTCTAAGAAATGGAAGGGTGTCATTTGTTGCAATACATAATTTGTCTATCAATAATTCAAATTTAATAAATCATAATTAGTCACAATATCAACTTATGATTGTAACAAACCAATTTCATAACACGGTATCTACATGATACTATTTAATATATATTTATTCAACTAAATTCTATTATATCAAAATATCATATTATTCTTTATATAGATCCATCCTCTAGGGAGATTATATCATTTAGGATAAAATCATAATTTGAATATTATACTAATATATAATTCTTTTGGAATGTAAACAAGTGTTTAAACATATCAAAAATGTGTGATAAAAAATAAAAGAATTTTATTATATAGAGACAACTTCTGGTTGTTATTAGATGCAACTTCTGGTTGCAATCATATACATACAATCTATTAAAAACAACGTCAAATAGGTGTTGTCGATAATACCAACATCATTTAACTCAAGTGGGATACAAAATCACTTTTACAAAATGCTAAGTTTAAATTACAAAGGCACGTAGTGATCTATCATTTACCAAGATATCATATAAAGATTTGGAAATATCACTTATTTGAAGCATGCATAATATATAATATACTCTAATATGTGAGCAAGACTACTTAATACAAGTGACATAGTGTGTGCGCATAAGTCTTCTCTTTCAAACCATAATATATAAAGTTTTGACAATCTCAAAATTTGGGGTCTCCTCGAAATAAAAAGATTAAATATGGGCATGCAAGGACTAATTCATCATATATTAATATGAGATACAAAGACAAAGACTAGAGATAAGGTCATACAAATTTACATAGATAAGAATGATATGGAACTTCCTTCTTTCTCTTAAAAAAATTAGCTAAGTCATTAACTAAGCTTACTACCAATTTAAACTCATATGAAATAGATAATGACTTGAGAAAAATCCATTTTTAGAATAGAAAGGGGCACATGTCTCATGACCTTTTAAAGATTAGGGCAATTTACTATCTATTAATCATGAACAATTTTTGAATTAGAGAGTCACTAATAACTTGTGATTTTTTTTGGATTCATTTTGAATAAACTGATCACATATACACAATATAATTTTTTCTTATATCATATTTGTCAAAATAAAACAATGTAGTGTATGAGAAAGAGAACGCACGTGAGAATCATCACATATTAAATAAATTCTACACATATTTGAGAGTGACATAACATATAAATCTATAGTTATCCACATAAGGTAATCATCAAAATTATATATAAAACATGATCACTGTAAATATAATATGGCAGAAAAAAATATGATTTTCATTAGTAAAAACAAGTATCTTCACAAATATTCGGATTCCAAGACAGACGAGAACATAGATCTAAAATGTTTTAACCAATTCCAAAAGGTTCCAAAACAGTTTATTGAAATCCAAAAGAATTACTGAGATCCAAAAATGTCCAAAACAATTTACGCAAATACAAAATTACATATTCAAAACAATTTAATTAAATCCAAAAATATCCAAATAATATGTTTAAATCCATACGAGACTAAAGTATATCCAAATCAGTTCATACTAACTCCAAAACCTATATATATACATTATCCATGTAATAATATCCACATATCCAAATCGATCTATTTCAAAAGCAAACTTTAAAATATTGTAAGTCATATGTCATAGGCCTATTTGTATATTCGAGGATTCAACTCAACTCAAATAAGAATGTAATAAGTAAATAGTGGATCTACCGTCAGAGAGATCTCGCCAAGTAACATCTGTCAGAGGATTCAGAAACAAGGTTCATCTACAGACTTGAGAAGTTAATTCACTGGAAGAAGTTCAAGAAATTGATCAAGCCTCAGTGATATAAATCAAGATCGTGGATTCAATCAAGTGACAGAGATCTCGTCAGAGTATCATTAATTACAACGATTTAATCTGAAGAAAATCAAAGTGTCAAAGTCAAGACATGAAGAAACGTCACGGAAGTTAGTCACTCATGAACCAGACAATACATCGAGTGTCAACATTGAAGTGGTGGAATTGATTCATATATTTCAGTGATTTTCAGAAGATATACAGAAGAATGGATGCTGCTCAAGATTAGTATTAATTCTCTATTAATTAATTAAGTCATATAATTTAATTAAGAAAATAAATTATATCTGCAAAGATTAATTTATTTGATTAATTGAATTAATTGATTAATTAATTCTGAATTAATATTAAGAATTTTCAGAATTTAAATTGGTTTAAAAATATATTTTAATTCAACAAGACAACTGATTGTATTAGTATGACAATCGGTATGACAATCAATAGTCATACCGAAAGTCATGCTAATTCAAAAGGATTGTCTTACCAGAATTATTATAGGATTTAAATCTATTTATTTTCAGCAAAAACAATCTGTTTGAACTACTATGACAATCGGTATGACAATTGATTGTCATACCGAAAGTCTTGCTAGTTCATTCTGATTGTCTTGCTAGTTCTAAAAGATAGTCCTACCGAAAGTCTTGCTGAGCCAAAGAGATTGTCATGCCAGTTCAATTCTATTCGGTTGATTGATTAAAAGAAGCAGAACACATTCAATCATCAAGAACACAGAAGTCAAGAACCAAGCAGAAAAGAAAAACAAGCAGCAATATTTCATCTTTTCATCTACTTAATTCAAGATCACATTTCTAGTTTGTAAAGTTAAATCCAAACCACTAGAATTATTTATCTTGTTCTTGTGTAACAATCTAGCGGATCAAAATCCCTAGAACTTAATCTCAAATCGCGTTTAGCATTTGATTCTAATTATTGCAAAAATAGAAAAAGTTCATGTCGAATTTATTCTAAATTTGTGATAATTAATTTGAGATTAATTCCTTGTAATCGATACAGTTGGTGTAACACCTTTCAAGTTTAATTATATTTTTATTTAACTTGAATTTTGTTTCACATTTTTTTTACTCCGCATTTATTCGATTATTCGGTACTGTTTGTATTCAACCCCCCTTCTACAAACACATTGGGACCTAACAATTGGTATCAGAGCCTTCTGATTAACGAACAAATCAAGATCCTAGACTTTTGTGATTTTTCAACTCCTTGAATTTTTATTTATTCAAAAATTCATAATGACTTCACAAAAAGTTGGAGCCGCTAAAATTCCACTATTTGATAAAGAAAATTATATCATGTGGAAGAAGAAGATGCTATTATTTTTACAAGTTGCAAATCCCAAATATCTGAACTTGTTAAAGAAGGGTCTAAAAACTCCGATGGTTATTGAACCAGAAGTGATAGTAGATGATGTGGTGATTACCAAAGCTAGAACCTATCCAAAAGAGCCCGAAGATTTTACTCTTGCTGAGAAGGAAGAAGCCTCCTTGGATGCCAGCCTTCAATTAATATTAATTGATTCCCTTGATCCCTTGATGAACAGACATGTGATGAACTGTAAAAATTCTAAACACATGTGGGAAACTATTGAGGTAATTAATGAAGGCACAGAGGAAGTTAGGGAGAACAAGTTGGAGATCCTAACCTCTGAATATGAACATTTTAAATCAAATCCAGGAGAAGAAATTACTGAAGTGTTTGAGAGGTACAATGCGTTGATCAACTACCTAAACATCAATGGTAAATATTATTCAATCAGGGAGGTCAACAAAAAGTTCCTTTTAACACTACCAACTCATCTTGAACATAGAATCACTGCCATTAGAGAAGCTAGAGATCTGAGTGAGATTTCTTTGGATAGACTCTATGGTGTGTTAAAAACCTATGAGTTGGAGCAGATTCAGCAAAAGAAAGTCTACGGGAAAGATAGAATGGTTAGCACATCTACTGCTCTTGTAGCTGAAGGTCAATAACAACAACAACAATCTCAACAGTTGGAGAGAATGGTACAGTTTTCCAAGGCCGAGGAAAATGTGTTAGTAGCAGAATATGATCCTCCTACTACAAATCAATCAAGTGATGATTTTTATTCCTTGGAAGAGCTGGAGCAATTGGAAGATGAGTCAACGGCCCAAATTGTCAAGAGATTCTCCAATGTCAGATTCAGGAGGAATCCCAAGCTTAAGTACAAGTCCAACTACAACAAATTCCAGAAAGGTGGATCTTCATCCTCTAACACCAGCAGTGGTGGATACAAAACAGGGATGGTTGATCGGAGCACCATTAGATGTTATAACTGCAATGAGTTGGGACACTTTGCCACAGAATGCAAGAAGCCAAAGCAAGTAAGGAAGAACTCTTATGATTCCAATCAGAAGGGTAACTCTGAAAGGGCTTATCTGGCAAAGGGAAGAAGCTGGGATGATACTGATAGTGAAGATGAAGAAGAAGGGAATCTTGCTCTTATGGCTATTGAGGGAAAAGCTTCATCGTCAAGAAAAGAGGTAAAATATACTGATGCTGAATTAGTATATCATCTAGGAGGCAACTTAGATAATGCACGTCGTGATAATGAACTGTTAAGTTTACAGATCAAAGACCTTGAGAAAGAGGTCAATGAATTAAGACTTGTGCATATTAATCAAGACAAATTAAAAGAACAAGTATATTTTCTAGAGAATAGAGTTGACTGTTACAGAAAACTCGAAACTATTCTCAAAGACAAGATCACCGGTCTTGAGACTAAGGTTAGAGCCTACTTCAATTCTTGTTTGAAGGCTAAAGAGTTCTACAGTAAGCAAGCTGTTAATCAAACATCTGGAATAGGTTATGATTACAATGTTGCTATTGGAGAATTAGGCATAAACTTCCCTCCTCATGTCTGTGCTAAAGGGAGGGAAGTACCACATGTGCTTAAGGGTGTTGATGAACCCCTCTATAAACCATCAATTGCTGAACCATTTGATGCGACCTCTTCTGTTATTCAGAATGAAATACGTGCTGAAGATCATGCTAATGAGAAGGTTGTTTCCAAGCCAAGTGTGTCGAAAGTTCCAGTCAAAGTTGTGAAACCAACTGAGACTAACTTAGATACACCTGAGTTGGATAACAAAACTGCCATGTCTACCATGCATATTTTGCCTGTTGTTAATCCCTCTCATAAAGCATGTGGTGTTTCTAATTATATGTCTTGTGCTTTTAATATGATGTATGCTTATTTTAATGGTAAGCATGTTTCTAATGTTAAGACTACTCCCCGTCAGCATGTGAATAACAAGAAGCATGATAGGTCTAAGACTGCTAGTCCTTCTAAGGCTAGAAAGGAGACATTTGTGCCTAAGCCTAAATAGAAATTTGTTAAGGCTATTTATAAGGTCAAATGTTCAGTCAGTGAGAAAGTTGAGACCATTAAAATTAAAAATGTTGTTTTGCCTGACAAAGGACAGTTCTACAAGTATGCCGGGCCCAACCAAGTTTGGGTTCCGAAGAAGGTCTAATCCATTTGTAGTGCAGGGCATTAAACAGGTGAAACCGGAAGTGTGGATTCTTGACAGTGGATCATCAAAACATATGACCGGAGATAGAGCCCTGCTATCAAATGTGGATTGAGAAAGCTGGCCCCCTGGTTACCTTTGGAGATAACAGCAAAGGTTTATCTGAGGGATATGGCTGTTTGCAAGCTGGATATGTTATCAGTGAAATTTTGTATATTGTGCTAGGTTATTATCAGGAAGCAGTATCTAACATATAGCACCAGTGACGAGACTTGAGAATATTACGACATATCAGGCACCTGATGCACATTACACTTGGAATTGGACTCTAGTAAGATGTGTACAAGTGTACTCCTGGTTGGTGAGTCAAAAGAGGAAGTCAATGCACCTCAGTTCATGGACTTTGCAGTTGCAGATCTATTGGACTATGCAATCTCTTCTTCACAGTCTCACTTCAGGTTGGTATGAACTAGTGTACTACTCAAACAATCGTCAAGGACATGGCATGACACTCTAACTGAAGTTATAATTTTATATGAACTAGTAGAGTCGTCATATTTATAACTCTCGTATCACTAGGCACAATCATATTGTTTTAAATGTGCAGTGGTATATTGATAATGCTATCATTGAACTCAAACTTCTTTCTACATTAGTGATTTCTTATTTCATGTAAAATCTTTTGAAATCACTATTGTAAATCATTTTCTCTCTATTACCATATGTTCTGTGATACAGGTTCAGTCTCCAATGACTTTCTTTCATTGACAGTCATGAGGTTGAAAACACACAACATCTATCCCAGACTGTAAAGACAAACACAGAAACAGAACCAACCAACACTCTCTTACCACTAAAATGAAGTATGAGTGAGCGTGAGGGAGATAGTGCCTTAGTGCACCACATAAGGAAGGTTCTGTAGTCAACCCAGTAGCTCTGTCTCCTACATAGATGAGTAGTATTTAAACCGAGACAACTGCTAGCCCACATACATCTTCTCAAAAAGATGTAATGACTGAAAAGGCACAAAAACAGTTACCAGATTCATTCTCTCAACATGGTGCATCTATTGAAATTTGCCTGTCAGCCAAGGTATCCGATGTAGTGTCACCACCTCAAATATAAACAATTCTTGATGCACAAGGAGAGGTTACACACACAAAGGATGAGTTGACGGAAACAAGAGTTTCGACCATTTTAAGGTCAGATTCGATTGTTCAAGGTTCGTTAATGGACCAATTGCCTTTACAGGTGTTAGGAGAGGATACTGATCCAAAAGCCATATGTCAGTGGTCAGTGTCTACCTCCCCAGGCTTAAATCCCCTGGATGCATCTGCGGATAGTAGATCTGACATAGGCGCAGATCGGCAACTTGTTGACAATGATTCAGATATTACCTGATGAGTCACAAGGAAATGTCTCCACAGACATTAGAAGGGAACTTTGATCTTTATGCTAAATTCTTTGGATCATTGTTTACCTTCCCAGAATTCAAATCTGGAACCCTAAAAGGGAAACTAGCAACTTGTAAATTATGACTCAGATTCATCTGACGAGTTTAACAAGGATGGGGATTTGCGAACTCCCATTGCACCACCTGTGACCTCATTAAGGATGGCTAAGGTGATTTTCCTTGCAGGTACAGCTGGAGTATGGAGATATGAGAGAGGAGTGATACACTTGTGAGAATGAGTGTAAACACGAGTGGAGAGAAGAGTGAAACACATGTGAGGTACACTAAACAGAATCACACACTCACAGTGAGAAAAAAAGAAAATGTTAACTTGTTATTTCTTTTCCAACCAAGTGAATATGAGAACTCCTTCAGACGACGGCATACATTCCTTCTTTAAGGGGGAGATAAAAGCTTAAGTAATAGTTTGGAGGATTCCTCATCTAAGGGGGAGAAATAGCAGGGAGTAAGAAAAAGATCAAACATGTACACTACTCCACACCATTGTTGTTTGTAACTATGGATCCTATTGTACGGGAGAGGTGGTAAACACAAGGTGATTTTCTAGTAAGGGAAGAAGCTGTTTTCAAAAGGGGAGTACCATTGGCTTTTATCTGCGGATCCTATTGTACGGGAGAGGTGGTAAACGAAGATGATCTTCTTTAATCAGTTAATTCTCATAGGGGGAGAAGCTAGAGAGATATGGGTTTCTCAACAGGAATGTGGTTGTACAAATGAAGATGAAACTACTTGAAGATATGTTCAGTCTAGAGGAACATCTACTTGGAATCTGGAAAATGTTAAATGTCTTCCAAAAACTTTTCTACTATTTACTTTGCATTTCAGTTTATATCTTTTTCTTATTTGTTAGTTGAGTTATCCTCTTGGTATTTGTGTGTTATTGTCTAACAAACAAATAGGGGAGATTGTAAGTCATATGTCATAGGCCTATTTGTATATTCGAGGATTCAACTCAACTCAAATAAGAATATAATAAGTAAATAGTGGATCTACCGTCAGAGAGATCTCGCCAAGTAACATCTGTCAGAGGATTCAGAAACAAGGTTCATCTACAGACTTGAGGAGTTAATTCACTGGAAGAAGTTCAAGAAATTGATCAAGGCTCAGTGATATAAATCAAGATCGTGGATTTAATCAAGTGACAGAGATCTCGTCAGAGTATCATTAATTACAAGGATTTAATCTGAAGAAAATCAAAGTGTCAAAGTCAAGACATGAAGAAACGTCACGGAAGTTAGTCACTCATGAACCAGACAGTACGTCGAGTGTCAACATTGAAGTGGTGGAATTGATTCATATATTTCAGTGATTTTCTGAAGATATACAGAAGAATGGATGTTGCTCAAGATTAGTATTAATTCTCTATTAATTAATTAAGTCATATAATTTAATTAAGAAAATAAATTATATCTGCAAAGATTAATTTATTTGATTAATTGAATTAATTGATTAATTAATTCTGAATTAATATTAAGAATTTTCAGAATTTAAATTGGTTTAAAAATATATTTTAATTCAACAAGACAACTGATTGTATTAGTATGACAATCGGTATGACAATCAATAGTCATACCGAAAGTCATGCTAATTCAAAAGGATTGTCTTACCAGAATTATTATAGGATTTAAATCTATTTATTTTCAGCAAAAATAATCTGTTTGAACTACTATGACAATCGGTATGACAATCAATTGTCATACCGAAAGTCTTGCTAGTTCATTCTGATTGTCTTGCTAGTTCTAAAAGATAGTCCTACCGAAAGTCTTGCTGAGCCAAAGAGATTGTCATGCCAATTCAATTCTATTCGGTTGATTGATTAAAAGAAGCAGAACACATTCAATCATCAAGAACACAGAAGTCAAGAACCAAGCAGAAAAGAAAAACAAGCAGCAATATTTCATCTTTTCATCTGCTTAATTCAAGATCACATTTCTAGTTTGTAAAGTTAAATCCAAACCACTAGAATTATTTATCTTGTTCTTGTGTAACAATCTAGCGGATCAAAATCCCTAGAACTTAATCTCAAATCGCGTTTAGCATTTGATTCTAATTATTGCAAAAATAGAAAAAGTTCATGTCGAATTTATTCTAAATTTGTAATAATTAATTTGAGATTAATTCCTTGTAATCGATACAGTTGGTGTAACACCGTTCAAGTTTAATAATATTTTTATTTAACTTGATCTTTGTTTCACATTTTTTTATTCCGCATTTATTCGATTATTCGGTACTGTTTGTATTCAACCCCCCTTCTACAAACACATTGGGACCTAACAAATATGTAAACATTTTATATGATTAAATTTATGTATATCTGGATGAATTCACAACTTACATGTATCATATCAAAAATACTAACTAGTTTAAGTTGTAGAAAATTAAGGAACTATTCTAAAACATCCAAAATCTCTCAATTCTGATGTACAACTAATTTAATATAATTTTAATAGAATCGCAAAAATAGCACCATTCAAATATATACATTTAGTATAGTACCATAAAACGAAAAGAATGGTGAAGGGAGAATTATCTTAAAATCTTACAATTTGATGATCATTTCAAGATTTCTTTCTTCAAGAAAGTCTTGGAAAGACCTCTAATATCGGAAGAACAACTCACTCCTCGTAGCAAAAACAATCTTCATCGATCAACACATTGAAATTTTACAAACCATAGTCCTCTTGAATAGAAGGTACACCAATCATACGAACAAAGTGAAAAGACATATACTATACGTACAAAGCTAATCGTGCTGATAACGTGTTATATAATAAAATAATATAAGAGAAGAGAAAAGGGAAATGCAAAATTTTCTCATTATTTTTCATGTGTCAAACAATGTACGTGCACTTATTTATATATAACAATTGATATAGGTTACAGGGAAAAGTCAAAAGTTTGGTAAGTTTAAAGGAGGGAGAGTTGAAAAGTTTAGGTAATCAAAAGGTTAATAGGTATGCAAGAAGTCATAAATATAATAACTATCATGAAAGTCCGTGCAAGGCACGTGTCATATTCTAGTATATCTATAAAAATTTGTGATGTTCTCTGTTTGCAATGTCATGATTTGTAATTGTTTTGTTTATGATGTTCATAATTTGAAGTTATACTGCAGATATTGATTTCAGTCTACTGCCTGTAAGAATTTCTTGTGCCCCTTGCATCTGTTCTGGATCTCTAGTATAAGTACCCATCTCTTGTACAAGTACCCATGAAACCTTGAACACCAAAAGGGTTTTGCCTCACTAAAATTTCTTCCACTGAAACATGACCAATGAATCCTTAATCTTTTATAAACTGAGACAAGCTCTGAGTAACCATTCTAGTAGATTTTGGTAAAGGATACTCTGTATGAATATTTGATTATAGAATTCCAACCCATGCTAACAACGAAAATACACAAATTCTACTGCTTACCAAAAAGCAAATGACATCAACTTTACTAAGGAAAACCAAATTTAGCAGACAACAAAATATAGCCACTATGTGAAGCCCTTTTGACACTTTCTAGGTGTTGGTTTGAACATAGTCTGAAGGGAAAATAGGAAAGACTAATAAATAAAAAATAAATTATTAAAAATTAAAATTAGAGAAACTAAATGATACCAAATATCCGGACACTGGTTACACGACACATGTAACGTCTATCCAGTAATCTTTAATTATTTAGAGCCACCGTATCCATAGTGAGTTGTTGTCCTTTGTTTTTGGGAATGTGATGGCATGGTCACACAAAAGGAATTTTATATTGAACCTGCTTCAATAAAACTGAAATAATTGTATAGGCATAAATAAACATGAACTTGAAAATTGTCTATTTAGGTTATTAACTTATTGCATCTAAAGCTGTAAATAAAAAAATTGGACAACACGAATAGTTGCAAGATTATTTATTTACTAAAAAAAAGAATCCAGAGACCCCTAGTTTTGCTAAGAATTGGATTTTTTTTTTAAAAAAAAGAAAACTTGCAGTATTCACAGTTGATGACTCTCACTTGTACTCTTATTATCCAACCCGAGCTATGGGAAAAGAACGCTCAATTTTCATCTGACTCATAGACTACTGTTACATTTTGCAGAAGATAATTTCCAAATAAACCAGAAGTTGGAACTCATATGCAAACATTCTTCATGAAATAATACATCTCTGAAAGTTGTTTCTACATCATATTATCAAACATTTATCGGTAAATAATGGATTTTATGTAACCAATATTCTCATTGTCAACGACAACAATTATTATTAATAATGCTATTTCTAACTAATTAATAAGTGCCCCTTAATCAAACAACAACGAATACATTAAATTCAACAGATCGGTTCTTATTTTAATCATACTATTTTTGCTACTAAATAGCATATAGTTGTTACACACAAATTCTGCAACCTCAGCATGTTCATCATTTTACAACTTAAGTAGGTCATGCGTAAAATTCACAGGAAAGATGGAATCATTGGATTCAAGTTAATTAAACAATATTATCTAAACTTTAGGCCATTTAATAGTAGATTGTAAAACCAAAAAAAAGGATGGGAAAAAAATAGATTGCAGAAGAGATGAGCTGAGCAGCAAAGATTACCAGTGTAATTGAAGTTAAGATTTCAGAGAGATATTGAGAAATCAGGCCCTGGCATATTAAAAAGAGATTTTGAGATTAAGTAATTGAATAGAGTCTGAATTCAGTCAATTGAGATATCAGTGACGCTAGTCTGAAACTCTACTAAAATTTAGCCACCAAAAAGATGAAATTGAATATATAGGTGCAATGCCACATCAATGCGGTGCCTAAGACATTGCTTGAACACATCCCATACAGAAAGCTCTACATTAGTGCTCCAAAAATTACAACTATAAAATAAGTACAAATATTGGTATATAACTCACAACAGAAGCTAAATACATGGTTTACAAAGGCTCAAATTATGTATCTAAAAAGGTGTTTAAGTAACTCTAAACCAAATATTAATCTTATATTTAAACTCAAAAGTACCTTACATAACAGTTGAAACCAAACTCCCCAGATTTGCAGGCCGAGGTATCTCTAAAAATGTAGCGTAATATTTACCCTATGATGCAGGAAAACCAAAAGCAAAGAAATCGATTGCCATTTTATGTAATTTTAAGGCATTGGAATTTTTTTAACAATAAGAATCAACAAAGACAATGGATCAAAATATCTAAGCTTTACATATATACATACACAGTGATGGCACATTAGTATTTAAACTGAAAGACGTTAACAGAAAGAGCTGAAAATTTCATAAAAGATAATCATTTAGACATACGATGTTTGTTAAATACATGAGCAACATAATAATGATTTATAGACTTCATAATCTGTTGAGATTAACTATAAGTAAAACTAAGAGGTTAAGCTTGGAGCTATATTTGAAAAAATACTGAGGAGAATACACTAACTACCAGGAAAAGTATACATATTGCTAGAACACTCAAGTTTCAGCTACAAACTATAACTATAATGTACACTATTGGACTAAGTAATATTATGTATTCAACGAAAGAAAATACAAAATGGAACCCCAAAATAATGCAGAGGCTTACCATCACTCCATATCCATATGTAGACGTATTCTTATTTGTCTTTGTTGTGTCGCCCTTTGTAGTTGCTAGATATTTAAAAAACATATGAAATGAGAATATCACTAAAATCCAATTATATATGTGAATGACAGGAAAATGATTTGAGAATGGATAGAAACATAGCTGGTAAGACAGGCAATTCATTAGACATTAAGAACAAAAGAAAATAGGTAAGTCTTGGGAAATTATCTCAAACGAATTCATCTGCTCACCTCCAAATACATGAGATACTTCATACTTGCGCATATTATAAAACAAATTCAATGGGGAATTCTTATAATGGGAAAAAATCACAGTCAGTAAATCTGGCACTCTCATCTATTCTCATCTTCACACCCAACACATATATAAAACAAAAAAATTCTTAATATAATTAACAAGTCAAAAATTCGTGTTTATTATTCGAGGGCCTTTTATAATAAGAATCAATTAAAGAAAAAGTTTGACATGCTTTATAATTACAAAAAGCGGCAAGAATCACCCATAATTGTCTAATTGGTATTTTACTCGTTAACTATTTCAGTTAACATTATAATCTACACAATGGGAAAGTAACCAAATAAAGGTTGCATTTAGTTAAATCGGGGTAAAATTTTAAAATGTATCAGCAGTTTGAAGTTGCTCAAAATTAGTTAAACAGTTGCATCATAGTCTTTTAATCATCTGGCCGTTCAATTACTATTTTATTAACAATCTGAAAAGTCATAATGACCAAATAATGGTTCACAGACAACATCCATCTTAAAATGACACATTTTACCCGTGTGGTAAGAACATTAGAAAGTTAAAGAACTGAATAGAAGAAAGGAACGAAAAACGTAAACCTCTAAGCAGCAAGTATCTTTGTTGCATATAGCCTCATTTTGTCTACAATCATCATCAAAATTCGAAACACCTTCCTCGTCACTGTCATCATTGTCATTATCACCAGTAGTTAGCAATTGAAGGTTTATAAATCAAAATTATTAGATTAACAAACACTATATAATTGATCAACTCAAAAATATTACACAACCAATTAAAAGATGATTACCCAGAAGTGTAGGCGTCAATATCTTCATAAAAGTAATCATCATCATCTTCGTCTTGGTATTCTGATTTATCTTCATTGAGCTCTTTGATTGGCCTGAGTCTTGAAGTTATTGACATTAGAAACACGTAGGAGATTGAATTTCTTATAGGGCGTGCTCCCTTTGTTTCCTTTCTTCTTCTTCCGATTGCCTCCCGTCCAATTTAGAATCACTGATCTTGAAATTCCTTTCATTGTAATCAAACAATTCAAATGACTCTAGAAACCCGCAAAGTGCGATATTCTTAACTTTATTGCTTTCACGGTCATACCACACAAGTCTATTCCTGTCCACCACTTGAAGAATTTTATTCTGAGCCTTTGAAAAGCAACAGGGTAAACATGTTGAATATACATCGATTAAAGAGCAGGAAACTGTCGATTCGGATACAAACCCTGATTTGATCACACAACAATGCAGCATTGTGCAGCCCATAAGGCTAGCACAACTGGAAATCGATAATGCTTTCAGTGTCGTAGATGCACTAACTTCATCAAATCTAATTCCCTTGGAAAGTATCATAGCAAAGAACTCAACGCCGCCCTCAACTATGTTGCACTGCAACATAGATGCACTGCAACATAGATGTCATCATTGAGTTGCAAGATTGAAGACTGATCCCAAGATCCCCTTGAAATATAGACACTGAACTCTCAATCTCGCCACATTTCCCATATATATCAATTAAAGCGGATTGCACATAAGCACTACTAACATCAGACCATGTTTTGATGACGAAACAATGTATCTGATTCCCTAATATAAGATTCATCTCCTCATGACATAGAGTTAACAATCCCACAAAAGAACGCGCAACAAAAGAAGCAACAATAACAATAACAGAGAAAGAGTGTACAAAATAACATGTTCAAGAAGTGATATCATTAAATTAAATTACAAGCCTGTTAGGCGGAAGTGTAAATGTGAGAATTTGGAAAAGAACTCTACCTGATTGTCCTGCAGTATCAACGGGTACATCTGTACCACACCCAGTTCGACGGGACCTTGAACTCCTGGTCCCCAACCCTTCAGTCTCGAACTCCTAATTGTTGTTTGACTGCGTCAGGGTTATTGTCAGCTATTTGAGTGAGCGTGAGGATGCGTTGAGGCTTGTGGTTGAAAAGATTGGTGGGTTTTGATTGATGATGATCTAAATCCAAAGAATCTGTGGTTACAAGGGTTCACTGTCCGGAGGAAGTGCTTGTGGGCGGCCAAACAAAAGATTTTTAGGCAGACAAAACAAGGGCAAAACTGTAATTTTAATGAGACTTTTTAATTTCATTAATATTATGTATGTGTTCTTCTATTATATATAGAAGAGATTATCCATAACAATATAAAAATTATAGCGGACACATATTTTGAAATGAGCCCCTTTTTTTATTCTTCTTTTACCTGGGATACTACATCATTAAGAGTCAGAAACTAATGCTATAGCCTAGGATTAGAATCAACCTATAACTAAAACGACAGAAGCAACGTAATTTATTTTACCTCATCAGCTTTGTCTTCCCTTCATTTGCGCTGCTCTAAGCTGCATGTCTCACGAAAAATACAATCAACATCTACAAAGCAAATGTGTTTCTTCATAGTACAGACTTCGCTAGCTGTGCCAGTTTGCAATCAAGTTTTTATAAAATTAAATTATTATTATTATCCAGTCTTGTTCTTGTTTTCTTCTGGCTTTTATATGTAGGCCAAAGTCTGCACAACTTTTTATATATCAAAATGACCAGATATTTGGAAGATTGTATATTAATGACAAATGATCCACTATCTTTTTGAAAATGAACATTATCATCTGTTAATTTATAATACAATAATTATAAAACTCGATTTTACTGTTAGTGTTAACACTTTTTCAAATTTTAAGTTTCTGCATATTAATATCTCTAATAGCCAGTGATTAGAAGAACTTATATATTGTCCTCCTGTATGTTTTGTCCCGGTAAAAAAATTTGTTTGTACAAATATTCTGTATTTGAGTCTAATTATTCAGAAACCCAAAATTATATGTATGTATGCTCAGGCCTCGGATGCTGGAAATCAAAATTAGTAGAGCAATTATATAGACAACTGTGGTTGTGTCCAAAATAGATAAAGTTTTTGTCTGGGCAAGAGAGCGAGGATCTTTGTGATAAATTGGTTTACAATATTTTAGCTGGTTCAATGCATCAATTTGCAATATATTAAATATTTAAAAAATGACACCCAACTAACACAGTTTATCTCCGGCGACGGAACTGATTATTACTTTTAGTATTCACAACGTGGTGACAACCAGAAGCCAGCGATGTTCGGGTCAATATGCGGCCCTGTAGGTTTTTCGTAGCCTAAAATACTAAATCTACTATTTCCTCTGAAAAATAAATAGCCTTCTTTGCACTTTTTCCTTTCCTTGATTATATCTGCGCGAGCTTTTAAAAATGTTTATGTATCAAAAAGAATAAATCATGCTCATCCATGCACAGATCTGCGGCGCCCCTAGATGATAGTGATGTAATTTGGGCCGAGCAAGCCGAATTCGAGCTCAATGTAATTTGAGCTGAGATTAGTCGAGTAGAGTCGTGTCGAGCCAACTAATTGTTTAATTAACCGAACATAAATCTCTAAATGAAATCGTCTCGTTTAATTTTTATGAGTTGAGTCAAGTCAATTCGACTCATTTTACTAAGCAAGATTTAATTCTAAACCTAGTCGAGTCTAAATTTTTATCAAAGGTCGGAACTCAACTCTCTTAAATTTCATAAAAAAGTTTGTAAAACTATAGTAACATGTGCTCCTTGATTTACAAGGAAAACTTAAATGATCTGTGCTAAATTATGATTATGAACTAAAGGACGTAATAATTACTACATTTTTTTTAAGTAGAAAATCTTTTCTGAAAAAGATGGGATTTGAGCATCAAAATAATCTCCTAATCATTTGTTCAATTCTGCATGGCCATGATCATAAACTCTTGCGGTGAATGAATTATTTACGTTTACTAAACTACAAACTAATACATAAAAAATAAACGTTAAGATTAACAAAACGACAAACGTAACAGCACTAAAAATTATTACAATTCCCCTCCATAAATTGCAAGCTAGATTGATGTTTCCCAAGCTCTCCCTCTAATCTCCTGCAATCAAACACTCTCAACTCAACAAACATAGCCCAACAACACATAAACACACAAACTAATAAACATTAACTAGATAGAATTACAAGTTTACAACATAAACAATGGATCCATGTCCATTTGTACGTTTAATAGTGGAATCATTAACTCTAAAACTACCATTAGCCACCAAGTCTGCAGCTGGCTCTGGCGTGCACTCTTCGACAACACCATGTTTTTGCAAACTCCGTCTCAAGAACTTTTCATCACAAACCACTCTCATTCCACTCGATGCATCTGCGTCCGCAACTTCCTTCCCTGGCTTCCACCTTGACCCTGCCACGCTTCGTAAATTATCCGAAAAGTCTGTGCACATCTCACTCTCTGTTTACACAGGCCGCATGGGTAGGACATGCGGCCTGAGTGGCGGAAAGCTACTAGGAAAGGTTAATGTTCGTGTCAAAATTGATGATGGTATTGTTTTGGCACCTGTTGTGTTTCAAGATGGATGGTTGAAGCTAGGGAATGAAGAGGGTAAGAGTAGTAGTGCTAGTAGTACAGCTGAGTTGCACGTCGTGGTCCGGTCTGAACCGGACCCAAGGTACGTTTTTCAATTCGGGGGTGAACCGGAGTGTAGTCCGGTGGTTTTTCAGATACAGGGGAATATAAGACAGCCTGTTTTTAGTTGCAAGTTTAGTGCTGATCGGAACTCTAGATCACGGTGAGTTTTTTGAGCATTTTAGTCCATTTGCTATCTTGGTGCTAAATGCTAATATAATACAGTAACATTTTAATGTTTCTTGTTTTCTTGTTTTTGATTGGCTGGCTTGTCTCAATTACAAATTTGGTGGCCCCATTCCTAATGACAGTTCCAATTCCTGTTAACAATCGACTTGTAAATATCGGCATAAATATCTTTGATATTTTCCTTAATATTGCTATTTTCTTGAAGTTTTGAAGAACATATGCATAAAGTTGAACTAAAAATGCTTTTATGATAACGATATGCCTCAATATTTACAGGGCCTCAAAAATTACACTTTCAGTTTCAGTCCATATATTACATTGTGCAGTTGAGTTACATCATCTAGCTTCTAGCTCCTTACAATCTGCAACACACTGATTATAATATCTAATTATTCACACATGTATGCATGATTATGATCAATTTAAGAAATGTTGTATAAGTCACCATGTGAAGTTTAAGAAAACAGAGTGAACCTTGATCTTTTCATATGAGGAAATCTATATGTGCACTGAGTTATTATTTTCCTAGACAGTGTTTTGTCATGAACCAGATTTTTAAATAAATAATTAAAGAGTTTTAGTTTCTTAATTAACCTTCTGTGTATAGACCAGTCAAACTAACAACATTTAGGAATCCTATCACAAACTGTCTTAATCTCTTAGACAACTACCTCTACCAGCTTGATTCCTCTCCCATGTGCAAAGATCTGTCTTAAAATCTTTATGCTCTATGTTATAAGTATCTTTTATTATCTAACCTTCTGACTTTTATGTAAGTTTATGGTTGCACCTAATTTAATTTAATTAATTACATTATTTTAACACATATTTGAATAATATAGTTTCAAATTGCTTTTGTGAGATGTTATTGATTCTTACCCTTGCAATTGTGTACAATCAGGTCTCTTCCATCAGATTTCACAACAAACAGGAGAGTATGGATGAGAACATTTTCGGGAGAAAGAGAGAAGCCGGGTAGGGAAAGAAAGGGGTGGATGATAACTATCCATGATATATTAGGCTCATCTGTTGCATCAGCTTTAATGATCACTCCTTTTGTCCCTTCACCAGGGTCGGATTGTGTTTCTCGATCAAATCCTGGAGCGTGGCTCATATTTCGTCCCCATGGACTCTCGATGAAGCCATGGGGCCGTCTCCAGGCCTGGAGAGAAAGGGGCTCAATTGATGGGTTGGGGTATAAGTTTGAGCTTGTTAATGACACTGGCCTTACTAGTGGCATTCCCATTGCTGAAGGTACACTGAGTTTACAAAATGGTGGGCAATTTAGCATTGAAAACACCGTTAAAGATTCTGGAATGGCTTCATCGTTGTTGCCAGGTAGAGGATTTGTAATGGGATCAACCGTGGAAGGTGAAGGCAAGGTGAGTAAGCCAACAGTTATGGTGGGAGTGAAACATGTAACTTGCATGTCTGATGCTGCTCTGTTTATAGCACTTTCCGCTGCAATTGATCTTAGTATGGATGCTTGTAGGCTTTTCTCACACAAGCTCAGAAAGGAATTTATGCACGATGATCACGATACATTTTCTTGAACCGTAGCTTGTCCCTAACATGTCAAGTTCTTAAACAAATTGTTCCATTTTCTATCCCTTTCCTTCAGAGTGACGATTATCACAGACAAGCCATAGATGGTATGATGGTAATGATACGATTATAAACTATACCTTTAAACAAATTTTCATTCCCGGTCCATGCAAAGTTTTTGCCTCAAAGTTCCTTGAGAGAGTAGATGTAGTTTAATATACCTGTGTGAGGCATAATCAGGTTGTTGGAGTCTTATTCGTTAATTTTTTACACTGTAAATGTAACAGCATGTTGCTGGTTCATATCTATCAATATTTCTTTGTTCCCCTGTACAATTCATCCATTCAACCACTTCTATATATAAATATGTACATACATGTAAGGGAAATTACTATTAGTTATAAGCGATCAAGTTCAAGAGATCATAAACAAGAAACCTTATCATATTCAATTGTCACCATCTTGTCATGCTCGGAAAGAAAATATTGCATAATGCGACATCTAACCTCAGATCGGTGCATTCCTAGTGTGCACCAAGTAGGCTCACTGATAACATCTTCCTCCGAGTCTATCGTAATAGTGCCCTTGTAAGCACCACGGAAGAGATAAACTCAAAATAATGTTGTCCACAAAGAATGGTTGGTGACTTGACGGTCACCATAATTTGATCTCCGCATTGTAAAGATGGCTCTAAATTAGGATGCACAGTCTGCGTTGTATAGGTACTGAATACCGTGACCAGAAATCAATGTGATAGTTCCGGTCTGATCCTCGGGCTCTATTTCATCGTAACCTAGGTAAACAATTTGAAACACCTCCCTTAGGGAGTTCCAGTAGAATTAAAAATACTCAAACATACATTTGTATGTTTAAGATGAAGAGAACACAATAACAAGTATTAATATTATTTCTCTCAAAATGAAACTGATTATATAACCTATCATCCTACGTACATCTAGAAATAACACTCCTAAAAATACTCGATGACTCCAACTTGCCTTACAAATACTCAAACAGACTATTGATTTCTTCTAGCTGACTAATTCCACGACTACAAACTCGTTGCAGCATTTTACTTAAAATAAAGAATAAGGTTAGATTAAAATAACAACACATTTATTTAAAATTAAAACAAAATCTAAATAATAAGTTTTAAGATTAATTTCCAATCGTTCCCCTAACGTTCCTCTAGTTCTTTGTCTTTCCTCACACCTCCCTTACAAAAAAATTAAAAAAATGGACGAAATTACAATCAGAGTATGTGAAAAATCATACAAACAAATGTAAAATAAATCATAAATCAAATATTTAGTACATGATCATGTGCCTATGTTGATTTTTGTATGCCTTCATGTTTAATGGCAGAACGATGGTTACATATAACAGATACACATAGCCATGCATGCAACAAATATTAGAGCATCTCCGATGAATAATGTTATACCCAAAATTTGGCATGGAATTTACTCGGGTCAAATGTGAGTTACGTACGGTCAAACCCGGTATTGCGTTGTAGGAGGTTAGGCAGCGTCCATGTGTAGAGGACGCGCCTACTTGTGAGAAGATGTGTTATAGTCTGGTAATGACGGAGCATGGGAGTGCATGGTCAGGGAAGGACGCGCCCAAGCTAGGTGGACGCGTCAACCATGGTGAAAGTACTTTGCCAATGTGATCTTGTGGCAATGGAAGTTGGAGAACGCGCCTGACCCTGTCAGGACGCGTCTCGTTTTTGTGGCACGCTGTAAGGAGTGGTTGATGATGAAACAATGTTGGTTTTATAAAGGAGAGGACGTGCCCAGATAGAGAGGACGCGTCCTGTGTTTGGTCAATATACTTTTGATGGTGACTTCAGGACAAAGCTTGCATAGAGAGGAGCAATGGAGGTTATTTTTACTAACGTATTTGTTGCATGTACTCTTTGAAGAATTCCTTCCTTGAGACGGTCAAGGAGGGGGATGTCCGTGAAAAGCTTGAAGGCCTCCAAGGGTATGCCTGATGATTGAAGGCCTCATCCTGTATTCAACGGGTGTCCTCGTTGGAGATGCGGGGTTAACTTTGGTGTGTGCTTTGGGAACTCTGTTCTTGCATTCAACGGGTGTACTCGTTGGAGAACTTTGGAGTCATCCTGCACTTTGCACCCAAGAACTTGGGATCACCTGTCCTGTTATCTGGTGGGTTATCCTCATTCGGGGGACAGGGATGCTTCCGGCACTTGGGGTGAACCGTGGCTATACATGCGTCTGTAAATCAAGGGAGATAGCGGTAGCGGAGTGTTATCCTTATGCAGGGAGATGCATTATCCGTGAAGTCCTGCGATTACGGACGAGCCTTGGGCCTTCGCGGTTGGGCCTCATAGTTGGACATTCCTAAAGCTAGCGGAAGACGGACTTCGGATGGGCTTCTATTGGACCTAGGAATAAGAAGTCTGAGCCCATTAGATTTCTTGTTCCACAAGAACTACGTCAGACTTGATCCCTATATAAAGGGTACGTAGGCACATTGAGAGGGTAAGAAGTTGAGAGCTGATAAGAGAGCCATCACTTACTCTGATCAATCTCAGCCTAAAACAACCACAAACCACCACACACCGCTTGATTTTTCGGCATAGAACCACCGTCATAGATCTTAGTTCCGGCGAGAAACCTCAATCTTTGTTGTTACCAGATTCTTCCGTCAACAAATTGGCGTTAGAAGGAGGGGTGCTAATTAAGGTCGTAATCTTAGGAGAAAAAGATGTCTTACAATCGTGATGGAAGTGATAGCGAATCTGAAGGAGAAGGCGGGGGAGGCTACACTCGCCATGAACCCTACATTCCCAGAAACATGGCAGATCCACCAAGAGCCCCGGATGTGGGGGGACACCTCCGGTTCTCATCAGCAACGCTGATATCTTGGAGCAGTTGTACCACATGGGGGATACTCTTAATAGTTTTCACTCAAGACTGAATACGGTGGAGCGTCGGAGGACGAGGAGAGGTTGTCGTTTCCCCCGTCACGGTCATGCCATAGGGAAAGCGCCAGTAGTGGATGGAGACACCCAGGGCAGCGGGGAAAACCCGCGAATCACTCTGCGGCGCTTGGAATATTCTGATGATGTAGAGCCTATTGTGGAGCTTGTCGATGAGGACACTGATGGTAGGGAAAGGTCTCGCCTTGGTAACCAGGTGGTGCCACACCCACATAGGTCTGGGCGTACGATGGACGAGCGTCGTCGTGCGGAGAACACTCAAAATCAAAATAAGGAAGGAAGGGATCTTTCAACCTTGAAAAGAAGGCTTGGCATAAGGTTGGAAGACGACGATTTGAGGATGTTGCTGGTAGAATGGCATAAGGAAGGAAATGCTGGAGAAGCGAGGCCCCGTGACAAAACGCGTGTGCCCCCTGCATTCCAAAGGAATGACAGGGCGCGACACCGCGAGCACGAGCGTGCCCCTCCGCGAGGAAGGCCTGGGAATTACTACCGGGTATATCAGAGGAATGGATGAGGAAGGATGGAATACCAATATGGAAGAACACCCTACAATGGTAGAAGAGATGGAGCACCCTCCGCTGAAGAAGCCCCTGTCGTTATCCCTGTAGTTTCTCACAGTGCTACGGGTAATGGCTCCAGGGCGCGTCCTCATGATCCAACGACGGGCGAATTCAATTAAGAATGCAAAACAATGCAAAACAATGATGAAATCCCGCGACGCGGTCAAGAGGAACCTCGCGTGCGGGAAAATGTTCAAAACCAAGATGGTAACATGCCATAGCCGCAACCTCAGGGCGAGGGGCGGCGAGATCCACCGCTACACCCGGGGGGTAATCAAGGGGAATTACAGCAAGTCGCAGAGCAACCCCAACATCCTAATGATCAAACCATTCCTGGAATAGGGACGTTTAATGTGAACGATCTCAAGAGGTTGCTCAACCATCTTGAGGGAGGAAGAGTAACGGCGACTGCGCAAGCTCCTTTTCCTTTTGCTGCTGTTGTGAGGGAGGCGCAATTGCCTGCAGGATACAGTAACACAACCAATGACTTGTGTTTTCATGGGAACTCTGATCCTGTGGAATTCCTGGGGTGCTTTAACATTGAAATTGATGTATATCAAGTGCCTGATTTGGCTCGATGCCATCTCCTGGCGGCCACTTTTAGAGAAGGCGCTCAGCAGTGGTTCCAAAAACTTGGTCCAGGGGTAATCACATCCTGGGAATAGATGAAAACTTTGTTTTGACTCAATTTCAAGCTGCAGTGAAGTATACACCACCAGTTACCACATTGGCTAATATGAAACAGAAGGAAGGAGAAAGTTTGACCTCGTACTTCAAAAGGTTCAATGTAGAATCCACTTTGGTAAGGGGTGCAACTGATGAAATGCTGAAAATACTTCTTATAGCCGGACTGCGTGTGGGGACGGATTTCTGGAAGCACCTGCAAGGGAAGGACCCGGTGTCGTTAGCAGATGTGCTTGCGCAGGCGGAATCATTCAAGGCGATTGAGCAGTCGCTCGCGAAAACAAAAAAGAATGACAACACCCATAACTCCAAGGGGCGATCCAAGAGAAGGGATAGATCCTTGAGCCCAGATTATCGGCGGAATGCCAGAAGCCCTAATAGAGTGAACACCGTGAACACGCAGAGAGAATGGAGCCCGCCATCGAACTATGAGAGAAGGGTCAACAATTATACACCACTAGCGGCATCCATTGATCATATCTTTGAGGTAAATAAGGATAGAGAAATCTTTAAGAAACCCGACCGTCTAACTTCATGGCAGAGCAGCGATAAAAAGAAGTATTGTGATTACCATGAGTCTACCGGCCATGACACCCATGAGTGTCGTCACCTAAAAGATGAAATTGAGGAATTGATCAAGGCTGGGTACTTGGGAGAATGGATTGACAAGGTGAAACGACGCAGGGGAAGTGATGACAAGGGTAAGGATGAAAGACAGCTCCCGTGAGTGGAAGATGTTGAGAAAACAGCTGAAGTTAAGTTTCAGAGGGCTGACAGTATCAGGGCGATTTTTGGAGGACACCCTTTTGTTGGTGATAGTAATCGAGCATTGGAAAGAAACGCGAGAGAGGCACGACATCCGCCGCTCACCAACATTCACAGCTTGGAAGATAGACCTCCAAAGATCTTTAAAGGAGAGTTAGCTGACATTACATTCAAGGAAAAAGAATAAAGGTGGGTAAATCATCCCCATAACGATGCACTGGTGATTACCATGCTTATTGGGGCAATGAATGTACATCGAGTCTTCTTGGACAATGGGAGTTCTGCGAACATCTTGTATTACAGCACATACAAAAAATTGGGTTTCCCGGATAGCGCCATGTACTTTGAGGATGCACACGTCTATGGCTTTACTGGAGAAGCAGTGAGAGTTATGGGTTCGGTTAGGCTTCCCGTCACACTCGGGGAAGGAGCTTTATCGGTCACTCAAATGATAGACTTCAAAGTGCTAGATCAGGATTCCGCGCACAATGTGTTGGTCGGCAGACCTTGGTTACGAGCATTCAGGGTGATAACCTCGATACATCACTTGATGATAAAGTTCCCAACACCAAACGGAGTGGGTAGTCTGAGAGGGTCGCAGTACGAGTCACACGACTACTATCACAAGGCTGTTAAAGAATTCCGCAGGAGAAGGTACGGGAAAAAGGGTCTTCCATTTGAGGGTGCTGAGGACATTCATATAAAACCAAGAGGAGAGGTCCATGCCCACTATTTCGTAGAAGGCCCCGAAGAGGAAGAAATCTATATCACTGGGAACTCTGTTTGGACGCTGGGGAATGTTTCGAGGATCCGTAGCATGAAAGAAGTGGTGGTGAACCATGTTGAGGAGATCATGTAGAAGGAGGTTAACGGGGAAAAATTGGAAATAAGAAGTGAGGTTTTATAAGGTCTCGGAAATAAATTCAAGGTGGATGCTCCTCAAAAGGGAGATGCACCCTTGATGAATAAAAATGGAATTGAGGTTGATGCTCCTCCAAATGAGGACGCACCCTCTTCACCTGCGTTGCATAAAACTATGCCTTGTCTTGCGGTAGATGCTCCCACTCATGGAGACGCGTCCTCAGATGCAAAAGTGAAAGTTGAGGACCCCCGAGACTTTGATTTCGATTTGGATCCCAGGATCCCTATGCCCGCCGAAAAGATAGGACCGACCGAAGACACAATATCTATTCCGGTTGACAAAGATGACCCGAACAAGGTTTTGAAAGTGGGATCCCAGTTAGATGATGAAACGAGGGGAAGTCTTACCCGCTTCTTAATTGCAAATCTTGATGTCTTCGCATGGAGTCATTCAGACATGGTGGGAATCGACCCAGAGGTAATGTGTCACTGGTTGAATATCTTCCCGAATTGTACGGGCATACATCAAAAACGCCACCCGGTGAGTGGGAAAAGGGCTATAGCATTAAATAAAGAAGTAGACCGGTTGTTGGAGGTGGGACTAATCAAAGAATCGTTCTACCCCGAATGGCTTGCAAATCCAGTGCTTGTGAAAAAGCCGAACGGGAAGTGGAGGACATGTGTGGATTTCACAGATCTTCATAAGGCCTGTCCAAAGGATAGCTTCCCGCTCCCAAGAATTGATCAGTTGGTTGACGCGACAGCAGGGCATGCATTGCTGAGTTTTATGGATGCATACTCCAGTTACAATCAAATTCCGATATATGGCCCTGATCAAGAACATACATCCTTCCTCACTGACAGAGGGTTATACTGCTACATAGGAATGCCGTTTGGTTTGATTAATGCTGGCGTAACCTACCAGCGGTTGGTAAACATGATGTTCAAAAACCAAATTAGGAGAACCATGAAGGTGTACGTGGATGATATGCTGGTGAAGTCCAAGGTGGCGAATGATCATATCAGACACTTGATGGAAATGTTTAACATTCCAAGGAAGTTTCGCATGAAGCTGAACCCACAAAAGTGTGTGTTCGGCGTGGAGTCGGGAAAGTTTCTCGGGTTCATCGTCAACCATAGGGGAATTGAGGCCAACCCTGCAAAGATCAAGGCACTGTTAGATATGAAATCGCCCACCAATGTGAGGCAAGTGCAAAGTTTAACTAGAAGGATTGCCGCGCTAAATTGGTTTGTTTCCAAATCTTCTGACAGATGCAAAGAGTTTTTCAAGGTGATTAAGTTAGCAGGGAAAGATTTTGTATGGACACCAGAATGCGAAGAGGCTTTCAAAAGAATCAAGGAGCAACTGGGAAACCCTCCCATGCTGTCAAAACCATTACATGGAGAATCTCTAGTACTGTACCTCGTAATGTCTGAATATTCAATCAGCGTAGTTCTGGTAAGAGAGGAAGATGGGCAGCAGTCACCAGTGTACTACGTGAGCAAGCGGTTGCACGACGCCGAAACTCGCTACACAAGCATAGAGAAGTTGGTTTAAGCCCTGATTCTTGCATCAAGAAAATTGCGGTCGTATTTCCAAGCCCATAGAATTGAAGTCCGTACGGCATACCCGCTACGACAGGTCCTTCATAAACCCGAGTCATTAGGAAGAATGCTGAAGTGGGCTGTGGAGTTGGGATAGTTTGATTTGGAATACGTGCCCCGGACAGCGATTAAAGGGCAAACCTTAGCTGATTTCTTGTTGGAATTTGATTCTGAAGTTGATGACAAAGCTTTGGTGACGCTACATCCACCTCATGTTGAGGAGTCTTTGGAGGAGTTTCCACATCCCTGGTGGATCTTGCATGTGGATGTGGCAGTTAACAATGGATGAGCAGGTGCAGGTATAGTACTTGTGTCTCCAGAAGGCCACCATCTGATGAGCGCAATTCATTTCAAGTTTTATGCAACAAATAATGATGCGGAGTATGAAGCGTTGATTAATGGCCTAAAGATCGCTTTGGAAATGGGGGTGTGAAACCTAATTGCGAGGAGTGACTCAGAGCTGGTGGTGAATCAGGTGAACGGGGGATTCCAAGCGCGAGGCCCACGAACAGAATTATACTTGAGATGCACACAGCGCCTGATTGGAATGTTCAAAGAGGTTAGGTTGGAATGTGTTCCATGGGAGAAGAACAGTAACGCGGATGCTCTAGCAAAAATGGGGTCGCAAGAAGAGGCTGTGTTGTTAGGATCCATCCCCCTTGAAATCCAGGAGATTCCTAGTATCCCAGAGATAGAAATTATGCAAGTGGATAAAGCTCCCAAGGAAAGATGGATGATGCCCATTCTGGCATACATTCACAAGGGAACACTCCCCGAGGATAAGTTTAAGGCTCGTCGACTCCGCTATCAGGCTGCAAGGTATGTGATATATGACGAAGTTCTGTACAAGAGAGGGTTCAGTAAAGCGTTGCTTAGATGTGTTGACGAAGAAGAAGGAAATTACATTTTAAGGGAAGTACATGAGGGAATCTGTGGCAATCACTCGTGGGGTAGCTCGTTGGCGATGAAAGTTTTGCGCCAAGGGTATTATTGGCCTACAATGAAAGAGGATGCTATAAATTTTGTTAGGGCATGCGATCGCTGCCAACGCTTTGCAAACTACTCGTCTGTGCTGGCGACGCTCTTGACACCTATGGTAAGCCCATGGCCGTTCCCCATGTGGGGAATCGATCTTATCGAATAATTTCCTAAAGCTAAAGGTGACGTCAAGTATGCAGTGGTTGCGGTCGATTACTTTACTAAATGGGTGGAGGCTATGCCATTGGCTACTATCACCGCAAAGAAAATCAGAGATTTTGTTTTCAACTCCATCGTGTGCAGGTTTGGAATCCCTTACAAGCTTGTCTCTGACAACGGAAAGCAATTTGATTGCAAGAAGTTGCGACAACTATGTGAGGAGTTGAAAATTAAGAAGGAGTTTGCAGCGGTCTATCATCCTCAAAGCAATGGGCAGACATAAGCTGTTAATAAAATAATAAAATATACCCTCAAAACCAAACTGGAAGAACGCAAGCCTGAAGAACTCCCGAAGGTGATGTGGTCATACAACACTACACCACGATCTACTACGGGAGAAACTCTGTTCATGCTGACTTACGGTTATGAAGCTATGGTCCCCGTGAAGGTTGGGTCGGGATCGCTTCGCAGAGAACGTTACACAGAGGAAGATTCTGAGATTAATCAAAGCCTTCATTTGGATCTCTTGGAGGAGACAAGGGAAAATTCTCAGTTAAGGCTCGCAGCGTATCAGCAACGTGCCGCAAGGTATTATAACAAGATGGTAAAGGGGCAATTGCTGAAGGTGGGAGATTTGGTGCTTAGGAAAGTGATGCCCAACACGAAGAACGCCCAACATGGAGTGTTTGGAGCTAATTGGGAAGGACCATACAAAATAAAGGCCATCTTGTGGAAAGGGACTTCTCACCTTGAAGATATGGAAGGAAAGCTGGTTCCGCGAGCGTGGAACGCGGAACATCTCCGAAAGTATTATCAGTAAGGCGCGGCTTTGTCCCCTTACGTACCCTTTTTATTATATATTTAGGGCTATGCCCGGATTATAGGCTAGAATTAAATAAATTCCTCCTAGCCTAGGGGGTAGTGCATGTACTACTTACCATAGAACTAGTTGAAGGGTCATTCTTTCGAATAATTTCCCCACAGAGCATAGTAGCCGTGGGTCTGGTGCAGTTTTGACACCAGAGCGCATTATTATGAAAACTTTGAAATTTTCCAAAAAAATATATATTTGCTTGTTAATTTGCTTGGTTTCATGATGCGCCCAAGCCACAGGGCGCGCCCTGGTAAATAGTTTTATGCAGATGATAAAAGGAACAATAAAGCTCAAGTAAAATTGGAATTAAGACGCGTACTATATAAAAGGATGCGCCCAAGTTATCTTGGTTGATGCTCCGACAGTTTTATGTTTCTTCAATTTTTTACAAAAAATAAAGGGAAGACGCGTCTTTACTAAGGACGCGCCCCATATGCTCTGTCCTATCTAAATACACATGCGCATTATGATATCGTTCTTATTGAAAATATACTATCCAAACAGCTCTAACCAGATGTGTCTTTTCAAAGGTGACGCGTCCTCCATACAGGACGCGCCCATATTTATGGAAAAGCATAGTTGAAAAAGAAAAAGACATGCAGAGGCAAGTTAAAGAGAAATGTCATGAAAACGTGCTAACTAAAGGAGTTCAAAAGTAATCATTACAGTTTGCAAGGCTTCGAGGGGCCCGCACCCTTAAATAGTTCAGGGGGAAAATTCCATAAATAAACATAGGGTGCAACCTAGGCAGTAGGCGCGTCCTGAGGCTTGTCTTGGTTGTCTGCAGGAGGAGGTTGAGTCTGAAGCGGAGTAGGAGCAGGGGGCGCGTCCTCTTCCTCCAAGCCTAGGAAAATTCTTTTACTCTTAATGGAATCCACAACCCTGATTCTGAAGTCATTAACCCATATCTGGGTGTCTGCATCGAACTTCGAAAAAGTATACTATGGGTCATTTGCAATAAACCAGAGCACCACTCTTCGAATCCAGCTGCGAAGCCATTTCGGTAAACCAGTTTTTTCTCCTCTGTCCACCCATGCAGCCTGTCATCGTTCAGAGTGTCAAGCTCCAGCTGCATGGTGGAATTTAGTGTGATAACACTTTCCATTGTTTTCTCCATAGAGGAGACATTACCTTCTAACACAACCTTTTCTGTCTCAAGACGCGCCCTCTCCCCCTCCAGGCGTTTGATCTCATCATCCTTTTCTCGGACAAGCAGGTCGACATATTTTTCCAGAGATTTTACCTTGTCTTCAGCTTGGCTTTTTGCAGTGTCAGATGCAGCAAGACGCGCCCTGAGCCTTGCGGACATATTAGCACTTTGCCTGGCATACAAGTGAAGCTCAGCCGCAGCCCTAACCATAGCCTCCTCTGTTTGTTGCTCAGTCCTGAAAGTCCAACCCCTGACTTCATCCTCGGAAAAGTCACCAACCGAGGACGCGCCCAGATATCTGAGAATGAAAGACTGGTCGTCAGGAACAGTTTTTTGAAGCTTTAAGGGCGCGTCCTCCTTCTCAGGGATGTCTAGTACTGTGGTGTCGATGATTTTTGGCGGAGGGGAAGGTGTCACAACAAGAGTAGGATCCTTAGCTTTGGGTTCAGGTTTCACATGAGTTTGCTTTTTGGCTCTCAATTTTCTGGAAGCTCCAATTGTGAAACCTTTGGGAAGAGAGGCCATATCTGTGATATAAACATAGAAAAGTGTCAGTTGAATAAAGAAGACGCGTCCAGATAAGAAGACGCGCCCATATTATAATATTTTACATGCATGAAAAGTAAAACATATGTAAAAAAACATGTAAATGCATGAAGATATGTCAGGGAAAGTATATGAGACATGAATAATGCGTGTATGTGTTAATTAAGAAAAGGATGACGCGTCTTAAATATATTACGCGCCCTACCTAAGGACATACTGGCTATAACGAGTTATGGGAAAAGTATGAGTCATGGGAATATAGTGCAAGTCCCAAATGACTGGAACAGGACGCGCCCTGAGAATAAGACGCGCCCAAAACAGAGATGTGTGTGCAGGAAACACCCGAAAAACTTTTTAAGTCATCGGTACAAAAAGAAAGACAAACGTTAACATGACGCGTCAAAGGGTCATAATGCGCCCTACAGATTTAGGTAAATTGATATTTTTTGAATGAGGAGCTAATTTTGCAGCTTTGGACGCGTCCAAGACTTATGACGCGTCCTCTCTCATTTAAACTTAACTTGTTCTAAGATGAATTGCTTACTAATGTCAATCTCGACCACCTCTGCGACGGTGAGGCCCCTGGTTTTTTCTGAGGCTGTGAGAACAGGTTTCCCGTTATGAAATTCACGGAACTTGCAGATAGAGCCAACCCGGGCAGATAACACGCCCACCAGCTTGAGGTTGTCTTCCGTGATTATATCCTTGAGGTTAAAATGCTTCTCTGCATACTGAAGAACTTTATCTGCTCACTTTTTTCTTTTCCCTGATAATTCCTTCTGAACTCTTTTGTCTAGAGATAAAAGATTATAATAATTTGTTAAAGGGAAAAGTTTGTTAAAAAAGAAGGACGCGCCCCCTCTAGAAGACGCGTCCAGTGTATGAGGGCATGTTTTGGGAATCACTTACTTGGTTCTAGGTTGAAACGAACTCGGGATCTCTTGACGTCATAGATATAGAAGAAAGGTTCCTTCCAGTCCCTCTCGTGGCTGATTGTAATAACCCCAATTTTTGGGAAATTTTGAAACCCTTATGAATAGTGTTTTTGCTGAATGAGAAAACTTTTCATGCCACACTATGTAGGGGTTCTGATATGGATATTCTGAGATTTTATTAGTACTTTATATGGGATATAAGTGTATGTAAAGATCGTCAGAATCCAAATCCGAACACTTTGATTTTCCCAGAAATCCAATAGATACGGAAAGAATTGAGTATAAGGTAACAGGATAAAAGGATTTAAATTAAAGGATTATAATAGAGGATCATAAAAAGGAATATAATGTATTGAGAAAGGTTAAGGGAACCTAAGTAATAAGATCCCAGGTATGATCCCTCAAACGATAAACGAAAACGAAAGTTAAGCGAACCGTATAACAGATCAGCGGTCATTAGGCAAACAATTAGGAAGTTAATCAAAGGGATTAGAGAGGATGATGTCACCCAACCAATGAGAAGAGGACAAGGAGGGGAGGATGACATCATGAGGATGACACAAGCATGACATGGGAAGGAAGGAGATGTGGTGACTTTTTAACCACACAAACTCAAGGGCAACAAGGTAATTAACTAAAAACAACATAAAAATCAACCAACCAAGCAAACATTTCATTTTTCATCAAACAAAACACAAAAATCTCTTTCTTCCCAAGCTAGCTCTCGGCCCATTTCTTAAAAATTGAAGATCCAAGCTCCACCACTTACTATTTAGCAAGGTAATTATCTAAGCTTCCCCATGGATAGTTACATACTTCCTATAAGTTTAAGCTTCTAATTCCAAGCCAATCTTTTTCTATAAATCATGGAAGAAGATGGTGAATAGTGTTTTTCAAGAAATAAAATTTGTGTTCTTGAAGTTTTGTTTAGATTAAGCTTGGATAAGGACTTTAAGGGTGATTCCAAGCCATTCTCTTGATTCTCCACTCTCCAAGGAAGGTATAAACTACAAACCCTAGCTTTAGTTTTGAGTAATTAGGATTGAATATGTTTGATATAGTATATGTGAAGCATGATGCTTGATTGTTTGAAGTTTGGTTGAGTTGTAGAGATTAGTTGGTTTTGTGGTATTGTTGGAGTTGTAAATCTTGATAATTAGTTAAAGAACCTAAGTAAAGCTTTTAGTTCATGTGGGGAATAAGTATAAATGGTTAATGTGGATTGTTGGGGCTGTTATGATGTGGTTTGGATGGATGTTGGTTGTATGATTGATTTGGGGTTGAATTGTGGTTGGTTTTGAATGGTTTAAATTTGGGAAATCACGTAAACATAGCCGTCGTAACGTCCGATTTTCTTTAGACTGTTTTTGTGCATAGCAGTAGGACCCGAGAACCCCCTTCTAGATTATGACCATTGCCATGTCTAGATAGCTCATGTTACGAGCTTCGTTTTGATATGTAGTTCGTTCGATTCCGATGCACGGTTTAGGAGAAACGACCGTTTCAAGTAACGGCGTTTCGCGAACGAAACTTTTCCCCTCGCCTTACTTTGAAACATAGGTTAAAGACCAAAAAGGGCTAATTAATGTATGAAACATTTATGGTAAGTGTGTTAGGAAGTTGGTAAGACACTCGCGAAGGAATCGCCTTAAAACTCGTAAAGGTTAAATTATTAAAAATGGTGGAGCCGAGGGTACTCGAGTGACTTAAGAGAATCAGTAAGCGTAAAACAAGCGTTAGAGTCTAAGTTAGTTAAAGTATAGATTTACAAGTGACTTTGGTTTAATTCCAACTTACTTGTTGTTTATAGGTTACCAGACTCGTCCCGAGCCATTCATAACCCCCAGTCGCTCAGGCAAGTTTTCTACCCGTTATACTGTTGTTGTGATGTAAATATATGTATATGCATTATCTTGTGATAAGTGCATGATTGTTATTAGCAAATTTTGCGATATATTGGAGCATGCTGATATGGTATATATGCATGTCTGTTTCGTAATCTTGATATATATCTGTTGATTCAATTGATTCAGTTGATAATACATATGCTAGAGGATAGCGGTAATTTGCATATACCCTTAGTATAGGGACCCAAAGGTGAAAATATTTTCTAAAACCGGGAGTCGAGGATCCCGAGTAGGTTTTGTATATATGGATATAAATATATATATATATGTATATATACTTATATATATATATGGTTATAGTTTTCAAAACTATTAATCGAATAAGGTTTATTCGATAACTTTAGCTTTATTTTATTATTGAATATTATTTCGAATATTATTCGAAGGCGTATGACTCCTTTATATTAAATGAATATTATTTTGAATATTCATTCGAGGACTTATGACTCCTTTTATTTTATTATCTGAATATTATTTGAATATTCATTCGAGGGCTTATGACTCAGTTTATATTATTTAATGAATATTATTTGAATATTCATTTGAGGATCTATGACTCCGATTATTTGCTGAGATATATTCTTTATTTTATTAAAGAATAAGGTGTCAATAATCAAACTTATTTTCGATTATTCAAATAAAGATAGTACTTTCATATAAGTATATCTTTGGTTATTTGATATCCATTTCAAGTATAAGTTTTAATACTTCTACTTCAATTATTTTTATAAAGATTATTCTTTATGGGAATATTATTTAAATAATAATATTCAGTTATTTTCTAATATATTGGGACTGATTTATTTTGTTAAATCAGCATCACTCCAAACATTCTTAAAAATGTTTTGCGAGTCTTCAAAATGATTTTTAAAAGTTAGAGCGGATCCCAAAACTCATTTTTATATTTAAGATCCTCCTTTCGAAGGGGATTTAAATACTCGCTCAAAACCTGAGGGATCCGGCTCTGTGGTGTGTTTTATATTCGCAACAAGGTTGCTGTTTTGTTAAATGAATCGATTACTTACCCAACACTCGGGAAGTAAAATTCTTGGAACAAGTTAATCCATTAACAGGCATCGCCTGGGAAATATCGGTGAGTTCTCCTTTCCAACTAGATACGACTTCTTGGTGGAGCCGTATCAACAAGTTTCTACTTGGGGAAAGGGGGAATGAGCTTTACGTTTCAGAGTCATGGATTTCATCTGAACTAGGAGTGGCGTAAGTGGTCGAGTGGCGCCGGCCCAGCCTTATTATATTGGCCCAAATGGCCTGGAAGTTCCGCTAAGGCGGTCCATTCCTTAGGAGTTCAGTGTTCGGTTGACAAGTAAATCCGACAGGTTCTCCTCTACATGTAGAAAATGGTGGGGTTGCACTACTACGACTGATCATCGTAAGTGGTCTTCCTGGCGCGGCAAACTCCCGTAATGAGTTCATCATCAAATTGGATATTTCTGCAACACTACCCAGAGCACTTCGATAGAAAGGCTACGGTTGGGCGATTGTTGAGTGTTGGCAGGGTCAAGTTTTCAAAATGATGTTTGCATCAAATGAAGTATCTCGTAACTTCATTTTATTTTGATGATATTTTAAAGATTTAATCTATTCAAATCTGGTCTTGTAGTCTCATCTACGTGATGAACTTTTGAAACTAATTATAACTTGAACGGTGGTAGTTCAAGTAGTATTTGGAAAAGATATAAGTATATTGGAGTATCTTGTAACTTCATCTTTTAAACCTATATCTAGTAAATGATTATCTTATGCATGACAAAGATTTTCAGAAAAATGTTGAGACAAGGTTAGATATATGAGATCACCTTGCAACGATATTTTTATACAGTTATACCCTGGGACTTTGTGTATATTATGCATGGAAGAGGACTTCCAATATTTTGAAAAGTATATATGTATATATACTGAATATTTTGCGACTTCATCGCATTAAGACATTAAACTTGGTTCATTTCTTTTGACCAAGACTTTCATGAGTATTATGAGTAGGCTCATATATTATTAATCATTATACATATTATTTTGGTGGGCTTGCTGCTCACCCTTACTTTCTTCTTTCATCACACAACATCAGATAGACAAGATGAACAGGACCAAGCTCCCAATTCGCGAGCGGATAGGAAACATTCCGCAGTTTCCTATAGGCGTTGATGTCGCTGTAGCTGCGGTAGGAGCTACCAATAGGCTAGGCTTTCAACTTTTGATGTACCAGATTTATGTATATTTATGAATTGTAATAATGGCAAAGAAATGTAAATTTATTCAGAAAACCTTTTAAGGTGTATTGTCATATAATTGTGGAATAAAATGACTTGTGATTATTTTTGGATGTTCATCTCTGAGACTATAACGTGTGGTGTGTGTTTATTGTGGGGTCACAGTACAGAGTAGTTGAGTAATTATTAAGATTGGGTGTTATTAAGGGAAATGGAACTCGTGACAACCCGGATCCCCGACCCCGGATTTGGGGGTGTTACAGAAGTGGTATCAGAGCTAAGCGTTATAAACCTCAGAGATGATGTGACGTTAAGATAATAAGTTCACTAAGATAATAAGAACTCTTGCTAAGTTCATAGTCGGGCTACCTAACGTAGTACTGACAGTTAAAACCCTTATGGGAACCCTTATAAATATCGTGATAGGAGCGTAGTTCGTTATCGTATATGGTAGCGGAACTCCGAACCCTGAGGTTGAGGAGCAACAACGCGGTGATGTTTTATTACTAATTGGAGATCGGAGTGTGGATCCGATAGAGTGTCCAAATGCAGGACCGGATGATGTTGATATTGAGGATGTAGCGGTTGAGGATGTTGTCCTAGAAGGGATAGTTGTTGAGGAGGATCCCGTGGAGGATCCTGACAAGAATGAATAAAGGACCACTGAGGAATTGATGACCATGGTTAGGGAAACTACCAGAGGTAGGATTGGTCGGTCACTACCGGAGGTTCGTTCAAGTTTGTAAAGATAGTAGCCCCCTTTAACGTGGCTTACTCGTAAGACTGAGAAGTTCGAATAGACAGAGAAATGTGAGAACAGCTTTTAAGAACTGAAGCAAAGGTTGGTGACGACCCCTATGTTGGCGTTGCCGGATGGAAAAAGGAGATTTTGTGATTTGTATTGACGTTTCGCATAAGGAATTAGGGTGCTCTTGTACAGCACAACAAGGTAATCGCGTACGCGTCAAGACAATTAAGGGAATATAAAATTCGATACCCCCACCCATGAGCTTGGGCTCGTGGAAATAGTTTTGCCCTAAAGATTTGAGGCACTACTTGTATGGAGAGAAGTGTGAGATTCACAAACCATAGGAGCTCTAGTACATTTTTACGTAGAAAAAGCTCAACATACGCCCGAGGAGGCGGTTAGAGCTAATCAAGAATTATGATTGGGAGATGCTGTATCATTCGGGGAAAGCCAATGTGGTGGCTGATGCCCTTAGTAAAAAGGAGAGACTCAAGATGATAATGTCTTTGGGAGAATTGATAAGAGATTTTGAGAAAATGGAAATAGTAGTGAAGGTAACTGGAGCCGGCACCGAAAAGCTGTTTGAGATTGCAATAGAGACCGAATTATTGGAAAAGAGCATATTGTGCCAGAAAAAGGTGATGAATGAAGGCAGAAAGCCACAATTAGATAAAAGATTAATACCGAGAAAGATGATAAGGGAATAATGAGGTATTCCTATAGAATTTGGGTTCCGAAAGTTCAAGAGCTTAAGGATGAGAACTTAGATGAGAGCCATAGTTTGAGGAATAGGATTTAGGGCAAACACAGAATGTGATAGTCAGGGAGGTTGCCATCAAGAAAGAAAGAACCCATAACATAATAGAGTGGAAAACAAGGTTTTTAATGTATAAGATAACCCCGATTATGGGAGAAGGTTGAAACATTTCATACTAAGGAAACAGAAAGTCGAGTAAGGAAAGGAGACCCGAGACGGTACTCCTATACGGCAATTTATGGACCTGTCTAGACAGAACTTAGACTATTATCCCCAACCACCACCTTGAGGAAACAATGCGATAGGAAATTCTTTTAGGACCTTTAAGTCTCTAAGCTCTCAGAGTTCCAAGGAACAGGTTGACCTAGTCGAGGCAAGAGCCTGGCTAAAGGAAATAGAGGAATCATTTGAGATTCTGAATGATTGACGAACCACAAAAGACTGTTTTGTCACTTACCCTCCTAAGAAAGAGACCACCCGCTGGTGAAAGACCAAGGAAGGCACGGAGCAAGAGATTATAATAAACTGATTTAAGTCCAGTCAATTGTTTTCGGGAAAGTAATTCCCAAAGATAAGGAGATAGTGTAAAAGCTTTAGAGCCAGAACAAAGGCAGACAAGTATGATAAATTATGAATCTAAGTTGTAAAAGTTGTCAAGATTCGTTCTGAGGACACGAATCCAGAATGACGGGATGTTTGAAATCAATGCTTATATTGTGATTGGTTTGTGAAATAATGATAAGAGAAAGGAAAATAAAAAGAAACTGAAGTGGAAAGGAATATAAAGGCAATAGAGTTTGAGGAATGATAAGGGAGTTGGGTATGAGGAAACCCTAAAGACTCATAGCAATAGAAATAGAAAAGTATGTAATCGTCAGGATGATGATGATCCATCATGAGTTAAAATTGATGGTTGAAGGCATAAGAGATACATATATTGTACCCCCTTTAAGTTGGGAGGATTCGAGGAAACCTTGAGATAGTTCGAAGGATAAATATTGAGACACGGATAGACTGAGGAGACAAGAAAGTAAGAAATCAGGAAAAATTGGATGAAGGAAGTGACCTTCAATAATGTGAAATGTAAGACCGGTGGCTCGATACCCAGAAAGGGAGACGCCAGGTATGAGAGATATCCCAACATTGAGATGACTGTTGAGATAAACAACAAAAGTAAATAAGGAATTATTAAGAAGAGGTTCACGTTGAACATGACCAATATCTTCCAGAACATCCATGTTATCATTACCAAATCAGGAAAGAAAAGCGGATGACCATTGTTATCTTTTGGAGGCCATATGGATTGACCTCAATTTGAATAAGGATGCTATTATGAAGTTAGGTATAGACTATCGAGGTGGGAATGATGAATAAGATAATCTATCAAGGATATATGACTTGATTTATCCATGGAAGGATGCAGGTACCTTTTAAAGGTGGAATTAAGGATAGAACATTGGTAACTTAAAATGAATCCTAGGGGACTGCATAAAGGTTGGCATGTCACCCTTAATAGGGACAGTATGAGTTTTGACAGTATGATTGGGAAAGGGTTAAGGTAACAACAACCTTTAAGAATCAGTGGAGAAATTTTTCAGAAGAATATAGACAATGGTTCTAGTATTAGTAAATGGTATTGTGATATGCCCTGTATCTAGGGAATACAGGAGGAACGATTGAAGGATAACCTTAGAGGTTTTACAAGGAGAAAGGTAATATTCAAAATTCTCAAGAATAGAAATGTTGATAAAGGAAATATGACGTAATTATAATGTTGCCAAGTGGGGCACGTGTTAAACCACGAGAAAGTATGGATCGAACCAGTAATGGTCGAAATTGTTCAGGGCAATTAGGACTTAAGATAAAAGATGTTCTAATTATGATTGAGCGTCAGTCATGACAGTGATTAACCTCTAAAGACTGAGGCAATAACTTATGGAAAAATGGTGATTTTTTTTACTCATCAGATTTTAAGGAAAACATCTTCACATAAGCTGTGATTGAAATGAGGTAGAAAATTATTTGGAGGTGGTTAAAATGACATTGACTGTAAGGAAATTTTACAATCAGGAAAGGCCAAAGAGGTGGCCGACACTTTAAAGGTAAGAGGATAATTATAGGCGCTTGTGCCAAAAGAATACAGTGATGATGGTTAAAACTGTGAAGGTTGTATTATGGTTTGGAAGATTGACATTCCTTCTGATGACTGTGCAATACCCAACCGTAATAGTAGTTGGTAAAGGTTTAATTCGTGTAATCGCCATGAACGGGCTATCTATCTTAGAAGGTCCTATCTTGAGATAAGCCAGGACCATGTTTCAAAAAGGACTAGACGAACCTTTGAGTAAGTCTTCTATTTAAGTCATATGATTTAGAATGGTATTAACCTGCTATCGTTGCTTTGATTGAAACTCTTCTGCAATTTTATCTGCTTCATGTCATGTATGTATGTCAGGATCAGGAGTGTTCTTCATGAATCATGAATTGTGATTATGTTACCTCCTTAGAAGAATTCGATACGATATGTATGGACTCCGTATAGTTAGCTATTAAGACTTCAAGGAAAATGAATGACTACAGTAGGTCAGTGGTGGACCATAGTAAGGCAGCAATGATTCTGCGAGTAATGAGTTGATTACAACCGTGAGAGTTGTATTGGAATGGTTGTTGAGATTGAGTACCACTAATCGGGTCGTGGTAGTGTATAAGTTATCATTGATAGACTAATTAAGTAGAGTGTCTACCTATTGAATATTTATTCTTTCTTATCAATAGAGAGTCGTATTACTATATGAGGAAGGTTGCGGTACAAGCATAGAATTTTAGTAACGGTGATGTCTGGAATGAAAACCCAGATTCGATTTTCGATATCGAAGGAGTTTCAAAGGTGATTGTGTATAAGCTCGAGGAAGAGTGTGGGTCCATAGAATGATGGACGGGATAGCGAAAATATTTAGGCATGGGAAATACGAGGCTATAATGCTTAATGTTGATTTATATACGTATATGATTTGTTCTCCTATGACAAACCTCTATAGTTCAGAGGTAGGTTCCAAGCCAGATATTTTGTGGCAGTATATTTTTTTTTCATATATACAATTCTCTTCAATTCGTTCTTTTCTCTTCTTTTCATTTCATGTAAGCTGAGAAGAACAACCCTTCCAGAAAGGGGAGGTATTGCCGAATGACTATCTATCTGTGTGATAGAAGCCTAGTAGGATACCAGCTATTGTTTAATTGCTTGTCAAGTACTAAAGGCTGGCCACCTTCTGTACTAACTATGCAATATAACAAGTGTTCATGATCATAGTGATCTCTCAACAAATTCCTTTACTTCTATTTGATTGATCAAATTTTGGAAAATAGAAACAACTGAAAAAGGAGTAATAAAGTGGTGGTAGTATGCGGAATGGGAACACATTCGTGATACTAAGGTTGACGTGGTTATTAAAAGGTTATAGAACGCTAACGAGCAAAAGTATAACCAGTATAATATTAGGAACGGAAGGTAGTAGCGATTACGAACTGGAAAAGAATGGGTATTGAGAAGCAAAAGCTCTAATGTTAAAAGCTATAATAAGAGTCTGTGCAATAGACTTGAAAGAATTTGGAATGATCACTTAACGCGGATTAAGTTATCTTACGACAATAGATCATATGTTAGTATCGAGGTATTGCCTTATGAGATCCTTGAGGGAAGACAATGTCGATCTCCCTTATGTTAGGATGAAGTTGTAGAGCGTAAGATGCTCGGAACCGCAGTAGTCCAAAGGACCAGGGATATAATAGATCTAATCAGAGGACGGCTGGTAGTAGCCCAAGATGGACATAAGAAGTATGTTGATTTGACACGGAAGGATAAAGAATAGGAAGTAGGGGACCTAGTGTTGTTATAGGTATTCCCTTGAAAAGGAAGGATGAGGTTCGGAAAGAAAGGGAAGCTAAGTCCACGAATTGTTGGACCCTTGGATATATTAAGACATATTGGGAAGATAGCATATGAGCTAGCCCTACCCCCGAATATGTAGCAAGTTCATAACGTGTTCCACGTATCAATGTTAAGAAAATGTAATTCGGATGCCAGATAAATAGGGGCATATGAGCGCATAGACATGCAACCAGACGTAACCTATATGGAGCAACCAGGAAGGGTATAGATTAAGAAGGAACGAGTGCTTAGGAGAAGGGTTATCAAACTAGTAAGAGTTTGATGGTAGAACCACAATGTGGGAAAATTGACTTGAGAGTTAGAAAGTGCAATACTAAGAAGGAATCCCTATTCATTTATATCTGATTCCGGGACGGAATCCTTTTAAGGAGGGGAGACTGTAATAACCCCAATTTTTGGGAAATTTTGAAACCCTTATGAATAGTGTTTTTGCTGAATGAGAAAACTTTTCATGCCACACTATGTAGGGGTTCTGATATGGATATTCTGAGATTTTATTAGTACTTTATATGGGATATAAGTGTATGTAAAGATCGTCAGAATCCAAATCCGAACACTTTGATTTTCCCAGAAATCTAATAGATACGGAAAGAATTGAGTATAAGGTAACAGGATAAAAGGATTTAAATTAAAGGATTATAATAGAGGATCATAAAAAGGAATATAATGTATTGAGAAAGGTTAAGGGAACCTAAGTAATAAGATCCCGGGTATGATCCCTCAAACGATAAACGAAAACGAAAGTTAAGCGAACCGTATAACAGATCAGCGGTCATTAGGCAAACAATTAGGAAGTTAATCAAAGGGATTAGAGAGGATGATGTCACCCAACCAATGAGAAGAGGACAAGGAGGGGAGGATGACATCATGAGGATGACACAAGCATGACATGGGAAGGAAGGAGATGTGGTGACTTTTTAACCACACAAACTCAAGGGCAACAAGGTAATTAACTAAAAACAACACAAAAATCAACCAACCAAGCAAACATTTCATTTTTCATCAAACAAAACACAAAAATCTCTTTCTTCCCAAGCTAGCTCTCGGCCCATTTCTTAAAAATTGAAGATCCAAGCTCCACCACTTACTATTTAGCAAGGTAATTATCTAAGCTTCCCCATGGATAGTTACATACTTCCTATAAGTTTAAGCTTCTAATTCCAAGCCAATCTTTTTCTATAAATCATGGAAGAAGATGGTGAATAGTGTTTTTCAAGAAATAAAATTTGTGTTCTTGAAGTTTTGTTTAGATTAAGCTTGGATAAGGACTTTAAGGGTGATTCCAAGCCATTCTCTTGATTCTCCACTCTCCAAGGAAGGTATAAACTACAAACCCTAGCTTTAGTTTTGAGTAATTAGGATTGAATATGTTTGATATAGTATATGTGAAGCATGATGCTTGATTGTTTGAAGTTTGGTTGAGTTGTAGAGATTAGTTGGTTTTGTGGTATTGTTGGAGTTGTAAATCTTGATAATTAGTTAAAGAACCTAAGTAAAGCTTTTAGTTCATGTGGGGAATAAGTATAAATGGTTAATGTGGATTGTTGGGGCTGTTATGATGTGGTTTGGATGGATGTTGGTTGTATGATTGATTTGGGGTTGAATTGTGGTTGGTTTTGAATGGTTTAAATTTGGGAAATCACGTAAACATAGCCGTCGTAACGTCCGATTTTCTTTAGACTGTTTTTGTGCATAGCATTAGGACCCGAGAACCCCCTGCTAGATTATGACCATTGCCATGTATAGATAGCTCATGTTACGAGCTTCATTTTGATATGTAGTTCGTTCGATTCCGATGCACTGTTTAGGAGAAACGACCGTTTCAAGTAACGGCGTTTCGCGAACGAAACTTTTCCCCTCGCCTTACTTTGAAACATAGGTTAAAGACCAAAAAGGGTTAATTAATGTATGAAACATTTATGGTAAGTGTGTTAGGCAGTTGTTAAGACACTCGCGAAGGAATCGCCTTAAAACTCGTAAAGGTTAAATTATTAAAAATGGTAGAGCCGAGGGTACTCGAGTGACTTAAGAGAATCAGTAAGCGCAAAACAAGCGTTAGAGTCTAAGTTAGTTAAAGTATAGATTTACAAGTGACTTTGGTTTAATTCCAACTTACTTGTTGTTTATAGGTTACCAGACTCGTCCCGAGCCATTCGTAACCCCCAGTCGCTCTGGCAAGTTTTCTACCCGTTATACTGTTGTTGTGATGTAAATATATGTATATGCATTATCTTGTGATAAGTGCATGATTGTTATTAGCAAATTTTGCGATATATTGGAGCATGCTAATATGGTATATATGCATGTCTGTTTCGTAATCTTGATATATATCTGTTGATTCAATTGATTCAGTTGATAATACATATGCTAGAGGATAGCGGTAATTTGCATATACCCTTAGTATAGGGACCCAAAGGTGAAAATATTTTCTAAAACCGGGAGTCGAGGATCCCGAGTAGGTTTTGTATATATGGATATAAATATATATATATATGTATATATACTTATATATATATATATATGGTTATAGTTTTCAAAACTATTAATCGAATAAGGTTTATTCGATAACTTTAGCTTTATTTTATTATTGAATATTATTTCGAATATTATTCGAAGGCGTATGACTCCTTTATATTAAATGAATATTATTTTGAATATTCATTCGAGGACTTATGACTCCTTTTATTTTATTATCTGAATATTATTTGAATATTCATTCGAGGGCTTATGACTCAGTTTATATTATTTAATGAATATTATTTGAATATTCATTTGAGGATCTATGACTCCGATTATTTGCTGAGATATATTCTTTATTTTATTAAAGAATAAGGTGTCAATAATCAAACTTATTTTCGATTATTCAAATAAAGATAGTACTTTCATATAAGTATATCTTTGGTTATTTGATATCCATTTCAAGTATAAGTTTTAATACTTCTACTTCAATTATTTTTATAAAGATTATTCTTTATGGGAATATTATTTAAATAATAATATTCAGTTATTTTCTAATATATTGGGACTGATTTATTTTGTTAAATCAGCATCACTCCAAACATTCTTAAAAATGTTTTGCGAGTCTTCAAAATGATTTTTAAAAGTTAGAGCGGATCCCAAAACTCATTTTTATATTTAAGATCCTCCTTTCGAAGGGGATTTAAATACTCGCTCAAAACCTGAGGGATCCGGCTCTGTGGTGTGTTTTATATTCGCAACAAGGTTGCTGTTTTGTTAAATGAATCGATTACTTACCCAACACTCGGGAAGTAAAATTCTTGGAACAAGTTAATCCATTAACAGGCATCGCCTGGGAAATATCGGTGAGTTCTCCTTTCCAACTAGATACAACTTCTTGGTGGAGCCGTATCAACAAGTTTCTACTTGGGGAAAGGGGGAATGAGCTTTACGTTTCAGAGTCATGGATTTCATCTGAACTAGGAGTGACGTAAGTGGTCGAGTGGCGCCGGCCCAGCCTTATTATATTGGCCCAAATGGCCTGGAAGTTCCGCTAAGGCGGTCCATTCCTTAGGAGTTCAGTGTTCGGTTGACAAGTAAATCCGACAGGTTCTCCTCTACATGTAGAAAATGGTGGGGTTGCACTACTACGACTGATCATCGTAAGTGGTCTTCCTGGCGCGGCAAACTCCCGTAATGAGTTCATCATCCAATTGGATATTTCTGCAACACTACCCAGAGCACTTTGATAGAAAGGCTACGGTTGGGCGATTGTTGAGTGTTGGCAGGGTCAAGTTTTCAAAATGATGTTTGCATCAAATGAAGTATCTCGTAACTTCATTTTATTTTGATGATATTTTAAAGATTTAATCTATTCAAATCTGGTCTTGTAGTCTCATCTACGTGATGAACTTTTGAAACTAATTATAACTTGAACGGTGGTAGTTCAAGTAGTATTTGGAAAAGATATAAGTATATTGGAGTATCTTGTAACTTCATCTTTTAAACTCATATCTAGTAAATGATTATCTTATGCATGACAAAGATTTTCAGAAAAACGTTGAGACAAGGTTAGATATATGAGATCACCTTGCAACGATATTTTTATACAGTTATACCCTGGGACTTTGTGTATATTATGCATGGAAGAGGACTTCCAATATTTTAAAAAGTATATATGTATATATACTGAATATTTTGCGACTTCATCGCATTAAGACATCAAACTTGGTTCATTTCTTTTGACCAAGACTTTCATGAGTATTATGAGTAGGCTCATATATTGTTAATCATTATACATATTATTTTGGTGGGCTTGCTGCTCACCCTTGCTTTCTTCTTTCATCACACAACATCAGATAGACAAGATGAACAGGACCAAGCTCCCAATTTGCGAGCGGATAGGAAACATTCCGCAGTTTCCTATAGGCGTTGATGTCGCTGTAGCTGAGGTAGGAGCTACCAATAGGCTAGGCTTTCAACTTTTGATGTACCAGATTTATGTATATTTATGAATTGTAATAATGGCAAAGAAATGTAAATTTATTCAGAAAACCTTTTAAGGTGTATTGTCATATAATTGTGGAATAAAACGACTTGTGATTATTTTTGGATGTTCATCTCTGAGACTATAACGTGTGGTGTGTGTGTTTATTGTGGGGTCACAGTACAGAGTAGTTGAGTAATTATTAAGATTGGGTGTTTTTAAGGGAAATGGAACTCGTGACAACCCGGATCCCCGACCCCGGATTTGGGGGTGTTACAATGATCTTGCCTTCATTAAATCCCTTGTTATTTAGCCACTTATTGACTACAAAGAAATGATAACCAGGAATTGATTTTCTTATGCTGTAAAAAAAGCTGAATTCCTTCATGGAGGGCGCGCCCAGTCTGAGGTTGTGGTACATCATGTACAAAGCCCAAGATAGTTTTAAATGAGTTTGGAGACAATTGGATCGGGGAAACATCATACCACATCAAGATCTTTTTGATGTATGGGTGCAAGGGCGCGCCCACGCCTAGAGAAATTAATTTTGGTGTAAGCACCATTCTAGGGATCCTTTGGTTTCCAATGTTGATGATGTATGGCCTCATGGTCCGAAGAGGATGCGCCCAGATGCCCTTCATGTCATAATATTTCATGTGCCACTGGATCTCCAAGTTTGTTGCGGTGGAGTCGAGGGCAACACAGGCTAGCTTGCCTTCTTTCTTCCTTCTGGCATTTTTCTATGCCTCAGTTAAAGCATCAAGCTTAGTCCAGTCACAATCCACTTCGACATCCGAGGGTTCCCAGTGTTCGAGGGGTGAGTCGGATTTTTGAGGAGACACAGGATACTTTTCAGGGTCGGGGATTCTCTTTTCAAATTCGCTTATGCTGAGAGGAGACGCGTCCTAAGAAGGAGCCGCATCTTGAGAAGCTGACGCATCCTGAGATGGGAACGCGTCCTCGCTTAAAATAGTCATGCGTTGGCTTTTGGTGGGTATAATCTCATCATCCGTCCGATCTTCGATGGCAGCCCTAGCATGTAGAATTGGAGTTCTTTGCCTTTTAATTCCTTTCTTTTTCATTCTTGAGCTTATGGGGACGTGATCCATGGAATCAGAGCTGGAGTCGGACATGATGGAAGTTTTTGAGTTGAGAGATTCAAAGACGCGTCTTTCTTCTTTAAGGAAGGTGCTTGTCCTATGGGATTCAGGAAAGTCGGGTTTGAAAGAGATCAAGTACGGGGAATAAATTCCAAGGCGTTTGTTGAGAACTTTGAATGGGTGGAAAGGTGACGAAGAAGACGCGTCCTCCATCTGCAAAAGAAGGAACAAAAACTTGAGGACGCGTCCACATATATTAAAAAAAAGAGAAGAAAGAGAAAAAGAGAGAAGGAGGATATTGGAAACGTGTGTGGACGCGTCCTAAGAATCAATCGCAGGAGACGCACCATATTGACGCGTCCTTGTAAGGTATTGGCCCTATGTGACCTCTGGATGAAGTGGCTTAAATATATGTCTTAAACAAGGGGACATAAGACGCGCCCTGAGGGGTAGATGTGTCCTATATGGTTGCAATGCAGTGGAATTCTAACCGACTGTTAGCAATTTGGGGAAAATACAACAAAATTCTAGAAACATGCAAGTAAAGAATCAAGGAAGCTAAATATGGTATATTCACATATACATACAGATATATGTACAGATAAGCAAAGAACAGTTGAGATAAGCACGAAGCATACAAACAGATTTTTACTTATTTTGACGGGGTTATTCGACCAAATGCAGAAATGAAGGATGATTTTACGTACCTCGTAAGTTGGGGGTTTGATTAAGCTGAGAAAATCGGGAAATGGCCGGATAGATTGCCGGATTTTTGGACCTTGAAACTCCTGCTTATAAGGGCGGCGATGGCGGTAGTTGAGGAAAAGGTAAAGTGCTGATGGGGGTTCCCTTTTTGGGTATTTATAAAAGAAAAGATAGCTGACATGGAGGACAGCTGTACGCCACAAGTACCCAGTGAAAGCAAGACGTGTCCTCAGCATTTGACGTGTCCTATTTTTGTGAGCCAAATTTCGTTGCTCGGATTCAAGGATAAAAATTCCAATTTTGTTTTCAACTGCAAATGGAATTTGGGGGTAGTTGTTATATCCAAAATTTGGCATGGAATTGACTCGGGTCAAATGTGGGTTACGTACGGTCAAACCCGGTATTGCGTTATAGGAGGTTAGGACGCGTCCATGCGTATAGGACGTGCCTACTTGTGAGAAGATGTGCTATAGTCTGGTAATGACGGAGCATGGGAGTGCATGGTCAGGGAAGGACGCGCTCAAGCTAGGTGGATGCGTCAACCATGGTGAAAGTACTTTGCCAATGTGATCTTGTGGCAATGGAAGTTGGAGAACGCGCCTGACCCTGTCCGGACGCGTCTTGTTTTTGTGGCACGCTGTAAGGAGTGGTTGATGATGAAACAAGGTTGGTTTTATAAAGGAGAGGACATGCCCAGATAGAGAGGACGCATCCTGTGTTTGGTCAATATACTTTTGATGGTGACTTCAGGACAAAGCTTGCATAGAGAGGAGCAATGGAGGTTATTTTTACTAACATATTTTTTACAGGTACTCTTTGAAGAATTCCCTCCTTGAGACGGTCAATGAGGGGGGTGTCCGTGAAAAGCTTGAAGGCCTCCAGGGGTATGCCTGATGATTGAAGGCCTCCTCTTGTATTCAACGGGTGTCCTCGTTGGGATGCGGGGTTAACTTTGGTGTGTGCTTTGGGAACTCTGTTCTTGCATTCAACGGGTGTCCTCGTTGGAGAACTTTGGAGTCATCCTGCACTTTGCACCCAAGAGCTTGGGATCACCTGTCCTGTTATCTGGTGGGTTATCCTCATTCGGGGGACAGGGATGCGTCCGGCACTTGGGGTGAACCGTGGCTATACCTGCGTCTGTAAATCAAGGGAGATAGCGGTAGCGGAGTGTTATCCTTGCGCAGGGAGATGCATTATCCGTGAAGTCCTGCGATTACGGACGGGCCTTGGGCCTTCGCGGTTGGGCCTCATACTTGGACATTCCTAAAGCTAGCGGAAGACGGACTTCGGATGGGCTTCTATTGGACCTAGGAATAAGAAGTCTGAGCCCATTAGATTTCTTGTTCCAAAAGAACTACGTCAGGCTTGATCCCTATATAAAGGGTACGTAGGCTTATTGAGAGGGTAAGAAGTTGAGAGCTGATAAGAGAGCCACCACTTACTCTGATCAATCTCAGCCTAAAACAACCACAAACCACCACACACCGCTTGATTTTCCGGCATAGAACCACCATCATAGATCTTAGTTCCGGCGAGAAACCTCAATCTTTGTTGTTACCAGATTCCTCCGTCAACAAATGACACCCTTGAAAAGATGTCAACTTTGTCATATAATGAAAAATATTATTTTAAATAGTTTCTCTCTTTCACATCAATTTTGGCACTCTTGTTTCACAAAACACTTTAATGGTTGGCATCCATAGATATCAATTTCAGTAAAACTTACAAAACAAATATGTGTAATACAAATAAATTACAAATATAATTAATTATTCGTTATTGAGACCACAAATGAAATTGTTTATTTATCATTGGGAACACAAAAGAAATTGGCACTATACTTTATTGGATGCCAACTTTTGACACCCAAAGTTAGCACATCATGCCACCTCACTTGACATCCCAACAACTCCAATAAAGTGCTAACAAAGGTGTCTAACCACGTCGTACCACATGGCGTTGACACCCTGTAACGACTGTAATTTTCGCGATGTATTTATATGAACAAAATATAGTTTAGTGATTTAATTGTGGATTATGTTGATTTACAAGTATAAAATATAAAGTTATATAATATTGTGGCTTGTGTGTGTTTCCGTAAAATAGTATAAGGGAACGTAAATGACTCGTTCCAGTTTGATGAGTAAGCAAAAGATATAAGTTATGTTTTAAAAAACATAAATTAATCAGTTATTGTCGGGCCGTCACGTAGAACATGACATGTTATACGAAAGGTGGATTAAATAAAAAAAGGATTATGAATAAGAAAAATTATGGAATACATTATGATATGAAAGATATCGGGTCCTCTTTGTGTTTCTGTTATATGGATTCAGAATTGTGAGAGTTATATTGTTATTCGAATTACCGGGTAGTTGTTATACGCATAATTAGCCATTATAAGGGAAACTATGTGTTGAGGTGTACAAATATGAAATGCGGTTGATGTTATTATATGATATATGATATTTGGAAGTAACAAGTGTGATTTTGTGATTCGCGAGTTTATAATTATTTTCAAAAAGGATTTATTGGATAAAATAAGGATTATTTGATCCTTATATAATTTTATAAAATTATTAAAGTATGATCAAAGTGTGAAATTTATTTTATTATCCCTGAAATAGTCCTAGAGACTTTCTAAAAATGTTATTTGAATTTATTTTGATATTTAGATATTTTAAAATGATTTTCCAAAGGTTATTTCTATTATCTTTGAGTTATTCGTAAAATCTGTAGATAATGATCTGATTGCTCAAAAAAAATTATTTTGAAAATTCGGGGAGAGAGCTAATTTCATATTCTTTATATGAAAAATAGATTTGTGGCGCTTTACAGATTTTACAAAGTTGTTTCTATATTATTAAATCATGTTATAATAATTTTATATAAAAGAAAAGAGAAAAATAGTTGGGAAGTTACCCTTTTGCCCTCCACCCACCTTATATACTCCTTCCTCTCTTTCTTCCTCCCCTGACTTCACTCTCTCTTTTCTGTTTTCTCTCTCGAACTCTCGGTAATCTCTCTCTCCCCGTTCTCCCTCATTTCTTGATCGTTTTTTATTCCGAAACCATGGTCGAGTCATATTATACTCCTAGTTTCCTTTTCCCGGCTTGCATGTCATTTGTATGTTGATTAAAATTGAAACCCTCAAACTTTGTTTCGAGTTTTAGACTCGGATTTGATTGTTGGATTCGGTTTTGGTGAAAAGAAATGTGTTGAAAACCCTCAATTTCGGGGGCACCACCGAGAACTGCCGCCATCGGCGATGAACTCCGGTGAGTCGGTGGTGAACAATGATGTTATGCCTGATATCCACAACCTTTAAAAGTATTATTCGATTGTTGCATGTTGGTTTTAAGAATTTCGAATGAAATTTTCACTTTTAAATTTTTTTTAGTCCGAATTATATGTTATATCCGGTTGATATGAGTTTAGTTCATTAGTATTAGTTCAAATTATGTGAATAAATTCGGTTGTGTGGTTTTTGGTTTATAAATTTAGTTTGAATGATTTTAAGTTAATATGTGATTTGTTGAATGTGATTAAATAGATAATTAAGAGTTTAAAGTTAAGATCGTATTTGTTTTGGTGATTAGATTCAAGATTATTTTGATTCAAATATGAATGTTATGATAAGGGTTGAACTATTTGCATGCATAGTATATGAGTTGATTCTTGGAATTTGATGATTAAAAACTTACACTTGGATTTTAAAAAGGATAATAGGGTCAATTATCTGAAGACAGGTCGTGTGTTATAATTCGTTATGTTAAGTTGATACATGTATAATTCGTTGTGACAGCTGTGATTATGACTGTTGTGCATGAGAACTAAGCTGCATCTTTAGTGGTTCACTGCTCAATTCAAGGGCAACATGTGGAATTCAATGAATCTAATGTCAACAAAGCTTTGGGGATTCCTACAGACAACTTGGTGGAGGTGCCTACTCAAGAAGAATTGGATGAATTCATGGACTTCATCAATTACGGTGAAAGAATCAACCTAGCCTCTCTGAACAAGAAGAATTTAAGGAAGGAATGGTCATTCCTATTTGACTCCATTGTGAGAGATTTCACATGCATAAAGACAGGGTATGATAACATTTCAAGAGTAGTCCAGAAGCTGGTATTCTCCATGGCTCAATACAGACACATTAATGTGGGGATGATTTTGCGGGAACTTAGCACATAACTATGCCTTTGTCTTCAAGAGGTAAGGAAATTTTCTTTTCTAGGTTTATAATGTCTACTTTAAACCATAAAGTTCAAGACATTCATTTACTTAATGGTATAAATAGAACTAAAATAGGCAACTGTAAACAAGTGTCCAAAATTCTATTTATCTCACTCATTACAAAGAACAAGGTACCTGTAAGTTTTAGAATCACTCCATTTATGTTGGAGAGATTCAGGATTTACCCTTACTCAATGCATGACATGAGGTCTAAAGTAACAATTAGTACAATTATGGCTCTTGTACCTATGGAAGAACAAACACAGGAACACCAACAAGGGCCTTCCCAAACTGAGACCCTTCCTTCTTTACCACTAACAGCTAGGAAACCAACCACTTCATCATCTCAAAAGGGTGAAGTGAGTAAAAAGAAGAGAAATCAGGAAACCCTAACTGTGATTAATGAGAGTGGTGAGGATCAAACACAACCTGAGTCAACCTTGGTCAAGAAGCCAAAGAAGGTAAAGTAAACTGAGTTGACCACTCAAGCTACCTCTGCATCCTCCTAAAAGGATGTAGTTGAAAAAGAGGGTATAAAATAGACTCTCGGGGCATCCTCTCAACATGGTGTCTCTACTGAAAAGAGCACTCTCCCTAATACACCCTGTAAAGAGTCTGCACCAACACTTGAACATATTCAAGTGTATGAAAGAAGGAATAAGGATGGCACACACACTGATAGCTTATCTCTTGAAGCTCCCTCATCCATTCAGGGGGAGCTGCCAATACTCAACTCTGAAATTACTAATCTTATTTTTAAAATTTCTTCCTCATACAATGAGACACTTGAATCTGATTCTAAAGTGTTGCTAAAATCAAGTGACATGGTTCAAGAAACTATGATCACCACCCAGGAACCACATTTAGTTGGTGAGAGGCTACACTTTGGGGTAGACCTTGATGACAACAACACAAACACAAACACATGGGTTTCATTAGTTTTTACTCAAGACCCTGTGGTAGTCTCTCAAGCACCTTCATGTGATAAACAATATTCACAGATTGATAGGTTTGAGGGTAGTACTCTTGAGGGGGATCTATCTAAATCATCTCTAATTCAATTGAAGGTTCCTAATGAAGGGGAAACTCCCCTCAAAACCCTAGCTGACATTGCATTAACAATTGAAGCTAGTAGTCTAATTTCCAATGAGCCTGTTATAGGGGAGGCAAGTCAAGCACATTCAAGTGCTAGCTCTTTGCAAGAAGAGCAAGGGTTTGAGGCCGTGGTACATGACAGTAACCTGGTCAAAACCCCTCTAGTTCAATTGGAGGTTCCCATTGTTGGTGAACAACACACTGTCATAACCATAATTCTAACTGTGAGTCAAACTGTGGCATCTGTCACAGCTAATGAACTGAATGTCGACCATCAACCTCAACTCAAACAAACATACCTTTTACATCAAACCCATCTCAACAACCCTCACACTTAATCTCCCAGTGGCTACATGATGCTCAGGCTCAACCAATTACCATGAACGATCTTCTGGTTGATCAACTGTCCGGACTTGCCAACATCACACAACAGGTTCTTACAACAGACATGTCTAATCAGGACTATCAAGTAAACTTAATGTCTTACAAAACAGATGTTGAAGACCCACAACAGAAAATTTTCAATAAAGCTGAACAAGATGGCAATGTGGATGCTTGGTTAGACAAGGACTTTAGCTTGAGCATGGATGAGGTCTTGGCAAGATTTAGAGAAGAATATATCACAATATTGGGAAGCAATTCCAAGACACTCAGTCCACAGAAAGTCTATGATGTTGTGATAGAAGTCTACAAAGCTCAACTAAAAGCTTTTCATCTCACGAGTTAAGCACTCCAACAGACTCTGGATAGCCATCAAGACAAGATAAAAAGGTTTGTGAAAGACAAGCTTGATGACCTTGTGCCAACTCAAGTAGAGATCAAGAATAAATTCCAAAAATTTACTGATCAAATGGCAAGGTATGACATGACTAGCATGGAGCAAAGCATCAAGAATCTCAAACGGTCATTTGTGGTTCTACATGAAGTTGTCCAGAATCATTTTACCAGTAATGTTATTCCCCAACAATACAACAAGAATTACAGAAAGGGGGATTAAATGTAATTTTGGCTTCTTTTCTTGATTTTAAAAAGGCTCTAACTTAATACATATAACAGTATTTGATTTGCTTAAGTGCAGAATAGAAAGATAATTGAAATCAAAATACTAGGTAATAAAACACAAGGCTTTAAAAATTTCTGGTGGATTTGAATGTATCCATGATATATATATATATATATCATAATGAGAATTCTATGAGGCTTTGAATAGCTCACAGCTGTTTTACAAGTTGAACAAACAAACTATAGAGAAATTCTTGCAGAATATAGCTTGATATGTTTCTCTAAAAATAAACTTATTTTGTTAAGTGTTCTACTTGCTACTCTTGGTTTATATATCACCAAGTTACATGATAGTAAGACAAGATAATAAAACAAAATATATCTAGCCTAACTCCATGCTGATTCACTACTCTATTCCATCATCTTTGAATATCTTCACATTTGCATGGAAATGGTAATGCTTCTTTATTCTCAAAATCCTGCTTAACATGCTGCCACATTCCTTTTTCAAACACCCAATGCATGTGACTGTGTTATCACTGTCAACAACTATTTTGAATTTGATCATCCGTCGGGACTATGTTGGTCATCCGTCGAGAGCCATGATGATTATCCATTAGGAGCTTTGTTGATCATCCGTCGGGAGTCTTGTAGATCATCTATCGGGAGTCTATCTGCCACTTGACTATATTTCACTTATACAGAATTACAAGACATTTCATATTTACAATTAGTCAACCTATTATGCATATCAATCTAGTAGTCAACATGACTAAGAGAACCCTACACAATCTACCAGACTAAAACATGTTGTTTGCAGAAATATGCTACAGTACTTATTTGTTACATAAGCTACACTCTCGATGGATGTCAAATTGTCATCCGACGGGACTATAAAGTTCATCCGTCAAGACTATATTAGATCATTCATCGAGAGCTACAAATTTTCACTAAGTTAAATCTACTAAGGTGTTTTTTTTTACTTATCATCAAGTTCACAACATATTCCTAACAATCTCCCCCAATTTATGTCTACTAGAATTGTAGCCATAAATTAAGAGAAACTTGATGATAACAAAACACCCCAAATATACAGATTAAAAAGTAGTAGATAAAATTGATAAGTGCTACAACTTTATTAAAAAATAAATAAAGCAAAGTGTACAAAGAGTTCTCACAATCATTATCAAGGTGCTCCTCTAGTCTGAGCAAATGATTCTATTTCCTTGATTGTCTTCCTGTTGTTTTTTTCAATTTGATTCTGCAGTTGTCTGTGGAATTCAATTTCATCAGCTTCAAATAGATCCAGCTTTTCTTGCATTTCCAATAGAGTCTCATTGCTAAAGATACTCAATTGGTCATCCATTCGGAAGAATCTTCTAACACCCTTATCATCCATGAATTTCATCAGCCAATAAGGCCTCAAATGCACTCTTTTTCCTGTGAAAGGGAATTGATAGAGTTTTTGGGAGTGCATCTTTGGCTCTATTGCTCCTTAGATCTTCTATTTTCTTTAGGACTAATCTCCTTGCAGTCACATTAAATCCAAAGTTCTTCTTGAAGGATGAGTAGACCTTTATCAGTATAGATTGAATTTCTTGAAGAATCGTGTGAAGTGGCCATGTGATTTATTTCCCTCCCTTGTACTTGAACACCAGCCTTTCAGGAAGATGTCTATAAGCATCTATCCCTCTTACTTCTTCCAATTCATCCAAGTAGAGGTTTATTTCAGAAAACTCCTTGATGTCACAGATGTATAAGAGATCTCCCTTGTTGACTGTAGGTTGAGATTTGGTTAGGGTCTTGGACCTGAAAGTCATAGGCTTCACTTTCTTGGTTGCTTTAATCTTTGTCTTTTTTGGCTTGTTGAAGATAGGTAGATTGAATTCAGGATTTGGCAAGCTTTCCCAGTCTATTGGCTCATCCTTGGGAATTATAGGTTCACCATGAAAGTTTTTTGTTGGATCTACCTTGAATTCCTCATGTACCACTGAGGGCTGGGATGTTTGAGTTGAAGTTGTAGACTGTTTGGGAATGTAGTCCTCCATATCTTCATCACTAAAGTCCAATTTTCTTTTGGAGTGAAGCTTGTATCTGAATTTTCTTTTCTGTGGAGGTTCATTTTGCATTTGTTGATCTTGAGCTTCAGTAATCACAGGTGGTTTTTCAGAAATCTCAATTGTAGATTTAACAGCTTAAAGTTTGGCCAAGATAGCAACTTACTCTTTCTTTTGTTTGAGCTTCTTAGCATCTAAAACAGCCTACTTCTTTTCTTGATTGATCCTTTCTTTTTCTTCCTTCTTAGCTTCTATAAACAGAGGGTGTCCAGCCACCACACAGATCTCTTTTCCATTCTTATAAATTTTGGCAATTCTCTTCTTTTGAACTAAATCTGATGGATCTTTGTAAAATGCAATTGACCTTGCCAACAGCTTCTTTTCATCTGGCCTAGGTGTCTCAAACATAAGATCCACAGGGTTTTTGTCTGAGAACTTTGAATAGTTCCTTTTAGGCTTCAGAATTAGATTGATTTTTGGAGATTTGATGCATGAAGTTTGGCCTTTTTCCAAGCTACCAAGACTCACTTCATTCACTGTAATTTGTGTGACTTGTGAGTGGTGATGAAAAGTCTTGTCTGGTTTCTGTATCTGACCAAATTTCTTTTGAATATCTGCATCAATCTTCTTCCATTTATCATCTAGCTCCTTCTCAGCTGCTGCTACATCAATCTTTGCCAGTTTGTCATTTGATTCTAGTTTTGCTGTTGCTAGATTGATGAGATCAATGTTATCTATAGCTGATGGCTTAGTGAAAGAAATTGCTGGCACAATTACTTTACTGACTTGAATTTTGAGCAGTTTCTCCCCCTCACTTGATGAACCTTTCTCTCCCTTTTTGTTAGCATCAAGTTGTTGAGAAGAAGGGAGTTGTGTAGCCACCAACTGTTGGAGCAGAGCAGTCTGAGCTTCCTGATTTGTAAGTATCTTGGCCACTGACTTCTCCACATTAGACAACCTAGATTCCATGGCCTCAACCTTTCTGTTTAGATCAGCTTCTTTCCTTAGATTTTGAGCTATCTCAGTCATGGTGGTTCCTGGAAGTCTGGCATCCAACCTTGCCACAAAATCTTGTTTGACTTCAGAAATTTTTTGCTTTATTTCATCCACACTCTGACTGTGTTGGAGAGCTTGAATTTTGTGTAGTTGTAGAGCTTCAAGATGTGTTATGAGTAACCTTTTAGTGCTGTCACTTGTGGATGCCTGAATTGTAGTTTGGGTGTCATGAATCAGCTTGAATAAGGTGGATTGGAGATGTGAATATGAACACTCTTTAGTCAGCATCCAGGAAGGAATATCTGCATCTCCCCTTATGTTCATGTCGTCATCCTCCACATCTTCACCATCATCCCCAAAAGAGTCTTCAGCCAACTCAGGATCACTACCAGTTGTAGATGGCATAGCACTGATTGCATCCTTTTCCCTTTGTAATGAAGCAGTTGTATGCACTAGGTTCAGCATCCTCTCAACATCCTCATTGCCCTGTCCAGCTAGAGTTTAATAAGCTGGAACATGATGAGTAAATATCTCAGCATCCAGGGAGATGTAATCTATGACAGCTTGATATTCTTGCTGAAATAGTCTCTCCCTTTCTGTATCACTGACATTCATTGACTCACTAGCAATGGTTTCCATCCTTATAACTCATGTACCTACATTTCTCTCATTTTCTCTCTTTTATTGCATCAAGGGCTCCCCTTGGATCACCACCCTCACACCCTCACCTTCACCTTCTAAGGTGGGACTCCTCTCACTCTCTTTTACAAGGCTGGAAGAAATAGCCTGCATGAGTTCACTCCTTTCCTCTCCCTTTTACCTGGGAGCAACCCAACCTCTCACTCAAATCACTCCCTTCCCTCAGTCCTAAGAGTGATTGTACAACTACTAACTCATCTACACTTGTAACAATAGTTGCAATGTCAGTGTGTGTAGTGAGTACCAACGGATAAGAAACATCCATCGGGATAGTAGTTAGGATAGCCGAGGAATGACTGCTGTTAGGCACATCCGTCGGGATATAATCACTAACCAACGGATGGACGATATCCATCGGAATAGAAGAAATGAATGAGTTTGGAGTGGAAACTATTGTGGACTATGTGCAGATTGATGAAAATTTGGGCACAGATGTTTCAACAGTTCCTAAAAGAATTGGCAAGTGAGCCAACAAATCATCCAAAAGATGATACTCACTTGCTCTAGATTTTGGCTTCCCCAACAGAGTTAAAGAAGGGGAATCGGTAATTGATGTGTTGATCATATCCACATCCAGAGAATTTGTGGGAGAGTTTGGTGTTTTTGGTACTTCTATTATTAAAGATTTTGGTTGTGACTCCACATTTATTGGAGCCACATCAAACTAACTTTGAGATGATGCAATTGCTGAGTCTTTAGCTTCAGTTTACACTATGTGTGTTCCCGGTGTATCCCCAAGGATTTTATATCTCTTCTTTCTGGCATAGGTTTTAGGTGAACTAGTGTCCCTTACCCTTTTGGCCTGTGCTCCTGGTTGGGAGCTTGTTTCAATAGTAACATCCTTTTGGGAGGATAAAACTAGAGTTGTGCTAATTTCCTTATTAACTACCATAGTTTGTTAGGAAACCGTGGTGTGGCTAGGCTTGGGTACACTTACTTCACCAACCTTATCCTTAGGATTTCTTTGATTTTCACCCTGTCTCTCACCTATCTCACCACCCTTCACACTCCCCTCTTTAGGTTTGGTAGATTTTGCAACTGGTTTCTTTTGAGAGAAACCAGAGGGGGCTTTTTTTGTTTTGGATTTTGAAGTTTTAGTTTTGGTAGCTTGGGTAGGCATTTGTTGGGTCATTGACACATATGCCATAGCTACACTTAAAGGAAAATAAATTTGTGAGGTTGGAATAGTAGAGACAGTGGTGCTTACCTCACTTACCTGAGGGCCCTCCATGATTGGAAAGTAGAAGAGGGGCACCTCTTTTTGGTGACTTGCTCTGTTAAGATCTGCAATTATTCTTCTTTCTTGAACCAAACAATCCAGTTTGTTGGTTAAGTTCTCAATAACAATATTCTCAATAAGATGGTTAGCAAGAATCATAAAGAATCTAGCATAATAGACACTTTTACCTCTCTTATTAACTTCCCCTAACTTGTATCCTAACTCAAACATGATAATGTCACTGAAATTAAAGTACTTATCAGTAACTAGCATATAAATCATGTTAAGCATGACAGTGTTAACAAAATCAAAATTACTTACCTTACCAAAAAACACCTTGGTAACTACATCACACACATAACTCCATTCTTTTCTAAGACCTAGCCTCCTAATCTCACTCAACTTAGAGGTAGGAAGTGCATAGCCAATAGAATTAAGCATGATAACTAAATTAGCCTCTATGTGTGGAATAATAATAGTGTTTACAGGAATCTTAAAGCATGCTTGAATTGTGTCACTGTTAATGGATAATTGCTTACCTTTGAGTGTGAAAGTTATGGTTTTGTCTGTAGACTGGTACACAGCAATGGTCCGCATCTCCTCAACAACTTCACAGTAGATTGTGGGTGATTCCAGCATAGCATAACTGAGTTTGCAACTTCTCACAAAATCCATCATTTTGTGAAAATCTTCAGACGCCGGAATTTCCTTATTCACAAGAGCTACAAAATTGTTCTTTTCATAGATGAATCCAGACTGAGATATGATTTTGACTACTGGTGCCATTGTTAAAGTAAGGGAATTTGCAGAGAGAAAGAGAGTATTTGCTTTGGAGAAGAAGAGAGTTTGAGCAATTGATTTGAGAATGATAGAAGAAAAGAATGAAAATGAATTTTGCTTTTATATTATCTCAGAAATAAACTGTCAAAAGTAATAAAGTGAAATAAAGTAACCAATCAAAATAGCCCAAAATAGCCGTTTAAAATAAATAAACTTTCAAAATTCTGTCAATTATCCGTCGTGATATACTTATAGACTGTAAGTATATCTGATGGATAATGTAACGACCGGAAAATTTACGTTGTATTATATCATATTTATAATAAAAAATGTGTATTAATATGTCATTTATGTGTGATTATCTGTTAAACCCTAATTGTTATGTGTTACGTGTATTCCGTATCATTTCTGTATTTTTCAGATGTTTTATATCGTATTCATAGGTTTCATTTCAAACGTTTTACGACCCAAACAATGATTTTAAAGCCAGTATTTCAACTAAAATAATGGGCCTTATTTTTCATCAAACGGCTTTTATAATCGTAATATTTTGAACATCTAGATATTTTATAAATTTTCTCGTTTTCCGAAAAATGACTTTTCCGGGCCCTATTGGGTGTTAAAAACCCCACAAAAATCACATTTTTATTTTTATAAAATTATAGGACTTTTATTTATACCATTTCTTTGTATTTTTGAATTATTCACAATTTTTGGGAATTTTTGGCATATATATTGTATATATAAAATATTTATATATTAAATTTTAATACCCAAAAATTATGAAAATTAGGGCAAAATTTTTTTATTAAATGTATAATTAGCCTCTTAATTTTATTTAGGAGTATTAATTTTTCAGCTATAAATACCCTAATTATTATTAATTTAATTAATTAAAATTAGAAAGATTCAGCAAAATTCCCAAATTCCAGAATTAGGGTTCTTGTGTTCTTGATTTCAATCCAAGATTTCAAGGTGATTCCGGTGTCCAAATCAAGCATGTAAGTAGTCGTTGCAAAGCTCTTGATCTCTACTTTATAATTCTGTTATCAATTTTCAGTTTTATTGTTTCGATTTTCAATTCGTACTTTTAGGGTTTATGTTTGATGTAGGCGTTTTTGATTCAGGAATCGTTTGATTGTTTTGATGATTTGTATAGCTTTGTCTTGAGTTTAGGAATGATTTTCTGTATTTATTTGGTCCGTATAACCCCTGGAAGTAGTTGCCCGAGTCTTGGTTTTTTTGAATATTTTAGCTTCGATTTTGATAAATTTATGGATGTTTGGATTGGTGTGGACTGTTGGGAATGAATATAGAAGGTTGTAACTTCGATTTGAAATAGGTTTTGTGAAGGATGGATTCGATTTCGGTGAGGGGCGTTTTTCCGACGAGGCTCGTCGGAGTGGCTTCGATCTTCGCCGGAGATGGAAGGGAAACGGCGTTTGAACGGCGAAGTTGAGGCGGAAGGATTGCTGCAGTCATGGGGAATCTGTTGGTACCGAAAACCCGAAGTAATGGCGTCCTAGAAGCATAGAAAGGGTTCACCGGAAATCTCCGTCGGCGCCGGATTCTGGGCTGACCGGCGGTGGTTTCTTCCCAACCCGTTTAAGTTTCTTGAAGACCCGAAATTATAACCCACCTGACCCGGTTTCGATCCAAAATCCCCCAATTCGTTTATCTGATTTCTGTTTCTGGAATTAAAATTTATTTACTTTTATTTTAATAATACAGAATTTAATTTTTTAAATTATAAAAATCAAATGAAAATCAGATTAAAAATCTGAAATATTTTGTAAATAATTCCTAAATTATTTTCTTAAATTATAAATTCGAATTTAGTGATTTAATTAAGTATTTAATTATTTATTTAATCATTTATCTATCTATTTATTTATTATTTAATAGTTAATAATTAATAATTAAGGGTTATATTAATCGAATATTACGAGAAACGATTCGATAAATAAGGGAATAAAACGAATAACTCGTAATTATACGAGTAATTGAACGATAAGTTCGATTATTATTATTATTATTATTATTATTATTATTATTATTATTCAGACGATAGTTAATTATTCGTATAATATCGTAATAATTATTCATAATGAATAATTAAATATAGATAATTGATTTAAATTGTAACGTGCAATCACAACAGTAATGTTTCGACACAAATATGAGAATAACTCGTAGAAATACGAGTAGTGGATTGTTGAATTGAATTCTGATTCGGATAATAGTCTATTTATTCGACAGTTATCGTATCAGTTAATGATAACGATTATTTACTTATAAATAATCGATCTAATCGAATAAATAATGATGAGTTGTAAATATTTGTAATAAATTGTGATTAATCCTAATAATTAGGGATTAATTATTTTAAATTAGTAAATAATTATCTATTAATTATTTATTAGTTATTTATTTATTAAATATTTAATAAGGTGATTAGTTATTTCGATAATTAATCACATATAATTTTCGATAAATCATAACTTCTTCATTTTAACTCCAAAAATTATAAAAAAATTATTTTTGACTTTGATTTTTTCTAAATAATTATTTAAAAAATTATTTTGGGATTTAAAAATTAGCAATAATTTTTTGTATTGAATAATAAATTGAATTATCAGTGTTTAATTGATAATAATTCAACCGTTAGTCCGAATTGAGCGAAACGAAAGCCTGTTGACTCAGAAAAATGGATTCTTTTTACTAAAAATAATATGAACACCTAATTTCTTCTCGAAATTAGTTGACTTTATTGATTGCTTGATTATCAGTCGAAATGCGTGCCGAGACGAGTTCGAAAAATTCCGGAAAACTGGGAAATGAAGCAGAAGGTGATCAACGGAGCAATCAGCGAGTCGATTTCGATTCTAAAAATTATTTTAACTATAAAAATGATTATGTGCTCATGTGTTTATGTGTATTATATGGTTAATCGAATCTTGCTTATATGTAATATTCGAGTCGGTGATAAGCGTATGGGTAGATAGTAGGAACAAAATGAAGTCGATTTAAGGTGCAACCGAAGTACAAAATGAATTAACCAGTCTATTTTGCTAACAGAAACTAAGCCAGCAAAGCAGGTCAAGTAGGGAATAGACGGAAGTGATTTAATTGCAGTAAGTCGCACAGAAGGCAAGTTTCTCCTCTATTCAATTTTCCAGAATAGTGATATTCTCTTCAGATTCTTATTACATTTGCATTACTTTAATTCCTTTATTCATATCTCAGTTCGATTCTTGAATTATTTTTTTCATTTTAATTTATTATTCATATTCCAATTGTTACTCACAATTATTGATATATTCTGGTGATTAGAATATATCAAAGTATACCGATTGTTCCGGTTGCTATTCCAGGGACTGGATAACATTACTTTTGGGGATTAAGTTTACTTAATCCTAAGGACCGGTACATAACCGGATCTTGGAGATGGGCCGTAGTGCCTGGGTGCCCGACGGGATCTATATTTGAGATATAGATCTGCACTGTATCCTGGCTGATCAGCAGGGTATAGCTGCGAACTTGAGTCCAGTGTAGTTCATTTGTATTCGCCAGCAATGGCCTTCTTTTGATTCTTATGAGGTTATATCTTTGCAGATATACCTGGGATACAGATTCAGTTATATTACTTTAACATTGTGTATATTTTGTAGACTTGTTGAGCAATTTTGGCTCACCCCTTTTTGTTGTTATTCACCTTATTGTTTCAGTTAAAAAGGAATATGAAACCCGTCAGGACACGAGTGGTAAAGAAGCGGGTCAAGCCTCGGGATCCTCTTATACCCAAGGTGTTGATCCCAATCCAGGAAGAAAGCTTTGAGTTGCCCGAGCAGGTGGAGTGTTGATAGATAGTATGTGTGTTTGAATAAAAGCTGAACTTAGTTTAAAATGAATTAGACAATGGTTTGTAATAAATAAAGTTATGAGATTTTGAATGTTGGTTTGTAATAAAAGTAGTTAGTGATTCTTGTTTTAATACTTCAACCTAAAAAGGTCCTGGTAGTTGTTAAGGGGTTTAGTTTTATTTCTTTATTATTTATTAATAAGCTTGTACAGGTTTGGTGATTAGCTCGTAACCCCCAGACTTATACCCCGGGTCTAGAGGGCGTTACAGTTTGGCATCAGACCTGTTGGTTTAGTCCCTGAAAACAAGAACATTAGGATTAAGATAAGATAGGAAGATCACATAAGATAGGAATAGTCAAATAGGAAGAATAGTGTTAAGATTGAGGTCAGACTAGAATAGGGAAATATAAATCTGAGGATTGTCTAGTGACCTTTTGTAACACCCCCAAATCCGGGGTCGGGGATCCGGGTTGTCACGATTTCTATTTCCCTTAATAACACCCAATCTTAATAAATAATCAACTATTCTGTATCGTGACCCCACCATAAACACACACACCACAAGTTATAGTCTCAGAGATGAATATCCAAAAATAATCACAAGTCGTTTTATTCCACAATTATATGCCAATACACCTTAAAAAGGTTTCTGAATAAATTTACATTTCTTTTCCATTATTACAATTCATAAATATACATAAATCTGGTTCATCAATAGTTGAAAACCTAGCCTATTGGTAGCTCCTACCTCAGCTACGGCGACATCAATGCTTCCAGAAAACTGCAGAACATTTTCTAACCGCTTGCGAATTGGAAGCTTGGTCCTGTTCATCTTGTCTAGCTGATGTTGTGTGATGAAAGAAGAAAGCAAGGGTGAGCAACAAGCCCACCAAAATAATATGTATAATGATTTACAATATATGAGCATTCTCATAGTACTCATGAAAGTCTTGGTCAAGAAGAAATGAACCAAGTTTGATATCTTACCGCGACCAAGTCGCAAAATATTCAGTATATATGTACATATATACTTTTCACAATCTTTGAAATCCTCTGACATGTATAATATACACAGAGTTCCCGTTTATAACTGTATAAAATATCGTTACAAGGTGATCTCATATATCTAACCTTGTCTCAACATTTTTCCGAAAATCTTTGACATGCACAAGATAATCATTTACTAGATATAAGTTTAAAAGATGAAGTTACAAGATACTCCAATATACTTATATCCGAATACTACTTGAACTACCACCGTTCAAGTTATAATCAGTTTCAAAAGTTCATCACCCAGATGAGACTACAAGATAAGACTTGAATAGATTCAATCCTTGAAATATCATTGAATGAAATAAAGTTACGAGGTACTTTATTTAGTCCCGATATATATATATCCACATATATATCTCTTAAACATTTCCTGGAACCTCTGTTATGTAAAGTATGAAAAGAGTTTGTAACATTTAATGAATTTTGGAAAGGAAAAGAATTTTGGCATAAACCCGATATCTTGCTGATCAGGCAAAGATACCAATAAGTAACATTTTCTACTAGTAGATGGATGAATCCCCCACCGGTCATCACCCTGGCCACATAAGGACCTTGTGCTGGACCGCCACCCGGCCTCTTACGCGTTGATGGACTGCCACCCAGCCACTTACACTTTGATAGACTGTACCCCGGCCTGTCGCTTATGCCGACTCAATTAGATGGACTTACTTCCCGAATGTTGGGCAAGTAATCAAATTATTTTCTCAAAACAGCAACCACGTTGCGAATGTAAAATACACCACAGAGCCGGATCCCCCAGGTTTTGAGAGAGTATTTAAATCCCCTTTGAAAGGAAGATCTTAAATATAAAAATGAGTTTTGGGGTCCACTCTAACTTTAAAAATCATTTTGAAGACTCGAAAACATTTTTAAGAATGTTTGGAGTACTGCTGATTTATTAAAATAAATCAGTCCCGATATATTAGAAATATCTGAATATTATTATTTAAATAATATTCTCATAAAGATAATCCTTATAAAAATATTCGAAGTAGAAGTTTTAAAACTCATACTTGAAATGAATATTAAATAACCAAAGATATACTTATACGAAAGTACTATCTTTATTTGAATAATCGAAAATAAGTTTGATTATCGAAACATTATTTTTTAATAAAATAAAGAATATTATTAAATAATAAGTGGAGTCATAATACCTCGAATGAATATTATAAATAATATTCATTAAATAAAATAAACGGAGTCATACATCCTCAAATGAATATCCAATTAATAATCATTAAATAGAATAAACAGAGTCATAAGTCCTCGAATGAATATTCAAATAATATTCATTAAATAAATAAAGTTATCGAATAAACCTTATTCGATCAATAGTTTTGAAAACTATATCCATATATATATAATATACTCGGGAACATCGACTCCCGGTTTAGAAATATGTTCACCTTGGGTCCCCTATACTAAGGGTATACGCAACTACTGCTTATCTCTAGCATAGGTATTATGCAACTATAAGTATTGAAATCAACAGATAGATAACCAGATTACGAAATAGACATGCATATATACCATATCAGCATGCTCCAATATATCGCAAAATTTGCTAATAACAATCATGCACTTATCACAAGATAATGCATATACATATATTTACATCACAACAACAGTATAACGGGTAGAAAACTTGCCTGAGTGCTCCCGGATAGACTTAAGCTTAGAGTGGGTCCGATAACCTATGAACAACAACATAAGTCGGAATTAAACCCCGGTCGCTTAAGAAACTAGACTTTAACTATTTAGAGTCCTAACGTTCGCTTTCGCGCTTAACGATTTACTTAAGTCGCTCGAGTACCCTCGGCTCCACCATTTTTAATAAATTAACCATTAAGAATTTTAAAGTGATTCTTTCGCGAGTACCTTACCAACTGCCTAATCCACTTAACATAATTGTTTCATACCCCAGTTAGTCATTTAAAGTCCTTAACCAAGGTTTCAAAGTAAGGCGAGGGGTAATGGTTCGTTCGTGAAACGCCGTTACTTAAAACGGTCGTTTCTCCTAAACCGTTCATCGGATTCAAACGAACCACATATCAAAACGAAGCTCGTAACATGAGCTATCTAAAAATGGCAATGGTCAAAACCTAACAGTGAGTTCAAGCATTCTGATGTTAAGAACAAAAACAGTCTAAAGTAAATCGGACATTACGACGGCTATGTTTACGCGATTACCAATTTTTTATACCACTCCAATCAATCCACAATTCAACCCACAATCAACATTACAACCAAAATCCCTCCAAACCTCACCACATCAGTCCATTACTTCATGTTTTATCCAACTTATTCAATCACAACAAAAGCTACTAACCATACTAAGGTTCATTAACTAATAACCAAGATTCAACCATCAAAATCTCTACAAACTCAACCAAACTTTAAACAAACAAGCATCATGCTTCACATATACTATATCAATCATAACCATTCCTAAATACTCAAAACTAAAAGCTAGGGTTTGGAGTTTATACCTTCTTGAAGCTTCTTAACACAACACAAGAGCTTTGAATGCCTAAAAGAACCTTGATCCTTGCTTGTATAACCTTAAACTTTCATAAAAATTCAAGAAAACTAAAGTTATTTTTTGAAAGTTACTATTCACCATCTTCTTCCTTGAATTATTGGAAGAGATTTTGAAGGAAATTGAAGCTTAGATTCATGGGATAGCTATATCTATGTATAAGGAACCTTGGATAATTACCTCATGATTTAACAATGCTTGGATCTTGGATTTTGATTTTTTTCTCCTTGAAAATGAAGAGAAAGCCGAGATCTTCCTTGAAGAAATGGAGTGTTTTATGTTTTTTGATGTTATGATTTGTTTTTGGCTTGGTTGATCCACTTTGTTTGTTTAATTAACTTTTTACCATGGTAAAGAATGAATGGTTCACAATCAACCAATCCCTCCTTTTTGTCATGCTTAAGTCACCATGCTTATGTCATCTTCCACACTTGTGTTCTTCTTGTTGGTGTGATGACATCATCATCCACTAACCCCTTGATTAACTCCTAATTGCTTGCCTAATGACCGCTGATCTGTTATACAGTTCGCTTAACTTTCGTTCTCGTTTATCGTTTGAGGGATCATACCCGGGATCTTATTACTTGGGTTCCCTTAACCTTTCTCAATATATTAGATTCCTTTTATGATCCTCTCTTATAATCCTTTAATTTAAATCCTTTTTATCCTGTTACCTTATACTCAATTCTTTCGATATCAGGTGGATTTCCGGGAAAAATCAAAGTGTTCAGATTTGGATTCTGACGATCTTTACATACACTTATATATCACATAGAGTACCAATAAAATCTCAGAATATCCTTAAAAGAACCCCTACATAGTGTGGCATGAAAAGTTTTCTTATTCAGCATAGTCTGCAAAATCACTATTCATAAGGGTTTCAAAAATTTCCAAAAATTGGGGTTATTACAGTCTCCCCTCCTTAAAAGGATTCCGTCCCAGAATCAGATAGAAAATGAATAGGGATACTCTCTTAGCATTGCACTTTCTAACTCTCAAGTAAATTTTCCCATATTGTGGTCCTACCACCAAACTCTGCCTAGTTTGATAACCCTTCTCCTAAGCACTTGTTCCTTTTCGATCTATAACCCTTTCTGGTTGCTCCATATAGGTTACGTCTGGTTGCATGCCTATGCGCTCATATGCCCCTATTTGTCTGGCATCTGAATTATACTTCCTTAACATTGATACGTGGAACACGTTATGACTTGCTACATGTTCGGGGGTAGGGCTAGCTCATATGGTAACTTCCCAAAACATCTTAATATATCCAAGGGTCCAACAATTTGTGGACTTAGCTTTCCTTTCTTTCCGAACCTCATCAATCCTTTCCAAGGGATACCTATAACATTACTAGGTCCCCTATTTCATACTCTTTGTCCTTTCGAGTCAAATCAGCATACCTCTTATGTCCATCTTGGGTTACTACCAGCCGTCCTCTGATTAGATCTATTATATCCCTGGCCCTTTGGGCTACCGCGGGTCCGAGCATCTTGCGCTCTACAACTTCATCCTAACATAAGGGAGATCGACATTGTCTTCCCTCAAGGATCTCATAAGGCGATATCTCAATACTGACATATGATCTATTGTCTTAAGAAAACTCAATCCGTGTTAAGTGATCATTCCAAATTCTTTCAAGTCTATTGCACAGACTCTTATTATAGCTTTTAGCATTAGAGCTTTTGCTTCTTAATACCCATTCTTTTCCAGTTCGTAATCGCTACTACCTTCCGTTCCTAATATTATACTGGTTATACTTTTGCTTGTTAGCGTTCTATAACCTTTTAATAACCACGTCAACCTTAGTATCATGAATGTGCTTCCATTCTGAATACCACCATAACTTTACTACTCCTTTTTCAGTTGTTTCCATTTTCCAAAATTTGATCAATCATATAAAAGTAAGGAAATTGTTGAGAGATCACTATGATCATGAACACTTGTTCTATTACGTAGTTAGTACAGAAGGTGGCCAGCCTTTAGTACTTGACAAGCAATTAAACAATAGCTGGTATCCTACTCGGCTTCTATCACACAGATAGATAGTCATTCGGCAATACCTCCCCTTCTGGAAGGGTTGTTCTTCTTAGTTTATATGAAATGAAAAGAAGAGAAATGAACGAATTGAAGAGAATTGTATATATGAAAAAAATATACTGCCACAAAATATCTGGCTTGGAACCTACCTCTGAACTATAAGGTTTGTCATAGGAGAACAAAACATATGTGTATATCTATCAAGTATTATCGCATCGCATTTCACATGCTTAAATATTTTTGCTATTCCGTCCATCATTCTATGGACCCTTGCTCTTCCTCGAGCTTATACACAATCACCTTTGAAACTCCCTCGACATCGAAAATCGAATCTGGGATCTCATTCTAGACATCATCGTTACTAGAATTCTATGCTTGCACCGCAATCTTCCTCGTATAGTAATACGACTCTCTATTGATAAGAAGGAATAAATATTCAATAGGTAAATAATCGACCTAGTTTTTCTATCAAAGATAACTTATACGTCAACACGACCCGATTAGTGGTACTCAATCTCAACATCCATTCCAATACAACTCTCACGGTTATAATCAGCTCATTACTTGCAGAATCATTGCTGCATTACTATGGTCCACCACTGACATACTGTCATCATTCACTTTCCATGAAGTCTTAATAGCTAACCATACGGAGTCCATACATCTCGTATCGAATTCTTCTAAGGAGGTAACATGATCACCGTTCATGATTCATGAAGAACACTCCTGAACTTGACGTACATATGACATGAAGCAGATAAAATTGCAGAAGAGTTTCAATCAAAGCAACGATAGCAGGTTAATACCACTCTTGACCATATACCTTCAATAGAAGACTTAACTCAAAGGTTCCTTTAGTCTTTTTGAAACATGGTCCTGGATTATTCTCAAGATAGGACCTTCTAAAATAGATAGCCCGCTCACAGTGCTAATCATGAATTAAATCTTTACCAAACTACTATTACGGTTGAGTATTGCACAGTCATCAGAAGGAATGTCAATCTTCCAAACCATAATACAACCATCACAGCTTTAACCATCATCACTGTATTCCTTTGGCACAAGAGCCTATAATTATCCTCTTACCTTTAAAGTATCGGCCACCTCTTTGGCTTTTCCTGATAGTAAAATTTCCTTACAGTCAATGTTATTTTAACCACCTCCAAATAAATTTTCTACCTCATTTTAATCACTGCTTATGTGAAGATGTTTTCCTTAAAATCTGATGAGTAAAAAAAATACCACCATTTTTTTTCCATAAGTTATTGCCTCAGTCTTTAGAGGTTAATCACTGTCACGACTGACTCTCAATCATACTTAGAACATCTTTTATCTTAGGTCCTAATTGCCCGGAACAATTTCGACCTTTACTGGTTCGATCCATACTTTCTCGTGGTTTAACACGTGCCCCATTTGGCATCATTATAATTACGTCATATTTCCTTTATCAACATTTCTATTCTTGAGAATTTTGAATATTACCTTTCTCCTTGTAAAACCTCTAAGGGTATCCTTGAATCGTTCCTCCTGTATTCCCTAGATACAGGGCATATCAAGATACCATTTATTAATACCAGAATCATTGTCTATATACTTCTGAAAAATTTCTCCACTGATTCTTAAAGGTTGTTATTACCTTAATCCTTTCCAATTCATACTGTCAAAACTCATACTATCCCTATTAAGGGTGAAATGCCAACCTTTATGCATTCCCCTAGGATTCGTTTTAAGTTACCGATGTTCTATCCTTAATTCCACCTTTAAAAAGGTACAGGAATCCTTCCATGGATAAATCAAGTCATATATCCCTGATAAGGGTGTCTTATTCAATCATTCCCACCTCGATAGTATATGCCTAATTTCACAATAACATCTGTATTCAAAATGAGGTCAATCAATATGGCCTCCAAAAGATAACAACGGTTATCCGCTTTTCTTGCCTAATTTGGTAACGATAACAAGGATGTTCTGGAAGATATTGGTCGTGTTCAACGTGAACTTCTTCTTAATAATTCCTTATTTACTTTTGTTGTTTATCTCAACAGTCATCTCAATGTTGGGATATCTTTCATACCTGGCGTCTCCCTTTCTGGGTATCAAGCCACCGGTCTTACACTTCACATTCTTGAAGGTCACTTCCTTCATCCAATTTTCCTAATTTCTTACTTCCTTGTCTCCTCAGTCTATCCGCGTCTCATTATTTATCCTTCGAACTATCTCAAGGTTTTCTCGAATTCTCCCAACTTAAAGGGGGTATAATTTGTACATCTCTTATGCCTTTAACTATCAACTTTAGCTCATAGTGAATCATCCTCATCCTGACGATCACATACTTTTCTATTTCTATTACTATGATTCTTTAGGGTTTCCTCATACCCAACTCTCTTATCCTTCCTCAAACTCTATTACCTTTATATTCCTTTCTACTTCAGTTTCTTTTTTATTTTCCTTTCTCTTATCATTATTTCATGAACCAACACAACATAAGCATTGATTTCAAATATCCCGTCATTCTGGATTCGTGTCCTCAGAACGAATCTTGACAACTTTTACAACTTAGATTCATAATTCATCATACTCGTCCGCCTTTGTTCTAGCTCTAAAGCTTTTACACTATCTCCATAACCTTGGGCAGTACTTTCCTGAAAACAATTGACTGAACTTTAATCAGTTTATTGTAACCTCTGGCTCCGTGCCTTCCTTGGACTTTCACCAGCGGGTGGCCTCTCTCTTAGGAGGGTAAGTGACAAAAACAGTCTTTTGTGATTCGTCAATCATTTAGAATCTCAAATGATTCCTATATTTCCTTTAGCCAGGCTCTTGCCTCGACTGGGTCAACCTATTCCTTGGAACTCTGAGATCTTAGTGACTTAAAGGTCATGAAAGAATTTCCTACCGCATTGTTTCCTCAAGGTGGTGGTTGGGGATAATAGTCTAAGTTCTTTTTAGACAGGTCCATGAATTGTCGTATAGGAGTACCGTCTCGGGTCTCCTTATCTCGCTCGACTTCTGTTTTCTCAGTCTAAATATTTCTTCCTACTCCCCACAATTGGGGTCATCTTTTAATTTAAACTCCTCATTTTCCACTTTATTATATTCTGGGTTCCTTATATCTTAATTGCGACCTCCCTGATTATCACATTCAAGGTTTGCCCCTAATCTTATTCCTTGTGGGGGCATATTACTTGGAAATTTTTTTGAGAATCTGTGGATATTTGTCTTACTTACTTTGCTTAAGTCTTTCCCTCGTTCAGTCCTTGTACGATTGCAAATTATGAAATCTCAAGTTCGATAAACTTCATGACAATCTCTTAAGTGTTAATAGAGCAATTAACAATGTGATCTTATCACAAACAAACTGATCTAAACTGAAATTAACGAATATATACATAACCATTTGTTCGAGGGTACAACAACTGAACACATTAAAGAGAGTTACATCATTTGATCTGATCGCTTATATCCCAAAAGTACTACCATAGATAATCATCTAGTCATTAAAACTAATCATCCATAACTTAGGCTAATCCTCCAAAAGCGCAGCTGCATGAAATTCTTGTCAGATTGCTCCGACTCTGCACACTATTCTGGATCAAGAAATGCGGGCACGCACAATATCCCTAACCTGCTCCATTAAAGCGGTGATGAGGTCCAAGATAGTTGCAAGTAGAGCTGGATCAATCTGACCCTCAAGATGGCCTCTAGCTGTAACACGGGTGGTAGCCTCAATCCTGTCCATGCTATGAGCTAATCCTGCCGGAAGTACCCCGCCTTCAATTCTTGGTGCAGTAAGTCGATCCAACAGATCACTCCTAACATTACGGGCCTCAGACAGGCCACCCAACGTCATATGATAATTGGCGATAAGAGAAGCCTGAGTGGTAGCATCTAGCAGTCCATGGGGTGCAGGTGGCGCAGACCCAGGAGATCCAAACGGATAACCAAGCACGGTATCAGGTGACAATGGTGCAGGGGATAAAGGTGGCATTTCCTCAGTAGGTGCTGGGCTCTGTACCGGGGATGGAACAGGAATTGGTGGAACCTCATGGATGTCTACAGGAACCTCTGGAAGAGGGTCTGATACTGGTATAATTGGTGTCGTGGAAGGCCCCAATCCTTCTGCCCTCATTAACCTTTGTGCCCTTGGTAACTCTTCATCCTCTAGTACCACCCTCGCGGCCATTCTTGCTCTGGTAGTCGCCCTGACTACGGTCATCAATTCCTTAGCGGTCCTCTCTTCATTCTCATCAGGATCCTCCATGAGATCCTCCTCAGCCACAATCTTTTCCGGAATAACATCCTCAACCGCAACATTCTCAATATGAATCTCATCCGGTCCCTCATTAGGGTACTCTATCGGATTTACAATTTGATCTCCAACTTGTAATAAAACATCCTCATGTTGATGCTCCTGAACCTCAGGGTTCGGTGCCCCGCTGCCCTATACGAGAACGAACTATGTTACTATCACGATATTTATAAGGGTTCCCGTAAGGGTTTTAACTGTCAGTACTACGTTAGGTAGCCTGACTATGAACTTGGCAAGAGTTCTTATTATCTTAGTGAACTTATTATCTTAACGTCACATCATCTCTGAGGTTTATAACGCTTAGCTCTGATACCATTTCTATAACACCCCCAAATCCGGGGTCGGGGATCCGGGTTGTCACGAGTTCCATTTCCCTTAATAACACCCAATCTTAATAAATAATCAACTATTCTGTACTGTGACCCCACTTTAAACACACACACCACAAGTTATAGTCTCAGAGATGAATATCCAAAAATAATCACAAGTCATTTTATTCCACAATTATATGCCAATACACCTTAAAAGGGTTTCTGAATAAATTTACATTTCTTTGCCATTATTACAATTCATAAATATACATAAATCTGGTTCATCAATAGTTGAAAACCTAGCCTATTGGTAGCTCCTACCTCAGCTACGGCGGCGTCAACGCTTCCAGAAAACTGCGGAACATTTTCTAACTGCTTGCGAATTGGAAGCTTGGTCCTGTTCATCTTGTCTAGCTGATGTTGTTTGATGAAAGAAGAAAGCAAGGGTGAGCAACAAGCCCACCAAAATAATATGTATAATGATTTACAATATATGAGCATTCTCATAGTACTCATGAAAGTCTTGGTCAAGAAGAAATGAACCAAGTTTGATATCTTACCGCGACCAAGTCGCAAAATATTCAGTATATATGTACATATATACTTTTCACAATCTTTGAAATCCTCTGACATGTATAATATACACAGAGTTCCCGTTTATAACTGTATAAAATATCGTTGCAAGGTGATCTCATATATCTAACCTTGTCTCAACGTTTTTCCGAAAATCTTTGACATGCACAAGATAATCATTTACTAGATATAAGTTTAAAAGATGAAGTTACAAGATACTCCAATATACTTATATCTGAATACTACTTGAACTACCACCGTTCAAGTTATAATCAGTTTCAAAAGTTCATCACCCAGATTAGACTACAAGATAAGACTTGAATAGATTCAATCCTTGAAATATCATTGAATGAAATAAAGTTACGAGGTACTTTATTTAGTCCCGATATATATATCCACATATATATCTCTTAAACATTTCCTGGAACCTCTGTTATGTAAAGTATGAACAGAGTTTGTAACATCCAATGAATTTTGGAAAGGAAAAGAATTTTGGCATAAACCCGATATCTTGCTGATCAGGCAAAGATACCAATAAGTAACCTTTTCTACTAGTAGATGGATGAATCCCCCACCGATCATCACCCTGGCCACATGGTACCATACCATTAGTATAGAGTCATGAGGGATGATATGGAGTATTGGCGGGCACAGTGTCGTGAGATTATGAATCTGTTTGATCAGAGGGACAGAGGACCGTTAGCGGCCCTACAGCCGGATTATTATATGAGACAGCGATTGCAGTCAGTGTTGATGAGCGCTACTTGGGAACTGGATGATTTGACTCATGATGGACCTCCTTCTTTTGCAGAGTTCTACAGGGTTTTCCGCTTGGCACAGACTTTGGTCCAGGCACTTAGAGAGGAGCTTAGGCGTATTCCGCCTGGGTTCTGAGACAGGGACAGTTGAGACAGTGACTTCAGAGTATAGATGTATATAGAGGCATCATAGTATAACCTAGTGAGTAGTGTGTATGTGTGTACTAGTAGTTTAACCTGTAGTAGGATTTTGACCTGTAGTGGTTGTATGACTTGTAGCCGCAGTGATTACCAGCAGAGCGAGACTTTTTGTATCAAGCATTTACACCTGAGGCTGGTGTCATATATATAAACTGAACTTTTCAAATTTCTTTTATTTAAATTTCAGTCTTTACAGTTTACAGCATTTACTTTCATTTTTATTGTTTTACAGCTTTCCATATTATAATTCCTGTTGAAAAAAAAATATAGGGGAAAAGAAAGAAACAGAAAAGAAAAGAATAAACATTTTATTTAACTGCTTACATTTCTAGTTTTTTTACATTCAGTAACTGTTTTCTTTAAATAAACCATGTTATTAATACAAGATAAATTGTTTCCTCACATATTATCAATTGTTTATTAAGCTGTTAAATAAATATCAATTGTTTTATTATCAGAAGAAGATGGCACCAAAAAGAAAGACTAGGTCTGAAACCTCTAACAGCAATTCCGAAGGTCAGACTAATGAGACCATGAACCAAATGTTCCATCTGATGCAACAACAGATGGTAATGATGCAGCAGCAGATGCAGCATCAGCAACAACAGATACAACAACAAATATTACAACAGTCACCTCGTCCTGAGCCTCAATTACCACCAGCATTACCTGTTGTTACTTTTAAGCAGTTTCAGTCGGTTAAACCTCCATAATTTGATGGGTCTACTGATCCTATTAAAGCTACCACCTGGTTAAAAGAAATAGAGAAAGCTTTTGTACTAGTGAAGGTAGGTGAGGACCAGAAGACTGATTTTGCTAGTTATTTGTTGAAGGGAGAGGCAAATTATTGGTGGGAATCTAAAAGGGCTTTAGAGGGTGAAGATGTTATTGCTTGGGATAGGCTCAAAGAATTATTTTTAGAGAAGCATTTTCCTCGCTATGTAAGGAATCAGATGCAGATAAAGTTTTTAGAGCTGAAGCAGGGAAGTATGTCTGTAACAGAATATGAAGCCAAATTCAATGAATTGGCTAGGTTTGTTCCGGAACAGGTGGACACTGAAGAGAAACGAGTGCAGAGATTTCAAGAGGGATTACGACCATGGATACGCGGACAAGTTGCAGTTTTTGAATTAAAAACATATACTGCTGTAGTCCAGAAAGCTTTGATCATCGAAGGGGAAAGTGAAAGGTCTCAACGAGATATAGGACAGGGGAGTTTCCAAGACCGTTTCAACAGAAAGCCGGGATTTCAAGCCCGGGCAAATCTGAATTTCAAAAGGATAGGACAGGGTACACAAAAAGCAGGTAATCGTTTCCAAGTCTCCAACCAGCAGGGAATTGTTAAGGTTCCAGTGCCGTATTGCAAAACTTGTGGACGTAAGCATACCGGCGTATGTATTAAAGCAGATGTGACATGTTTCAAATGCAAGCAGAAAGGGGACTACTCTAACGAATGTCCGACAAGAAAAATAGCAGAAATCACTTGCTATCAATGCGGAAAGAAAGGGCATATCGCTAGGAATTGTAAAGGACCAGCAATGGAAGCCAGTATTCCGAAAGTATTGGCATTACCTACGCCACCACTGTTAGGGCGAAATCACGCACTAATATTCACGCAAGTATACGCGTTCGCAAGTAATATAGAATACTTTCTAGTTCGTTCCCACAGAGACTCAGACTAAATTATTGTCTAATTAAACTCACTCACCAATGTATGATTACTTCTCAATGTTAAGACACTAACACTTAAGATTTTTGATTAAATATTAACTACAATTAACTGCTTAATTAATCACTTACTTAACACTTCAAATTATCAATAATAAAACACTCATGAGATCACAACTTCATTACTACTTCCTTCAATAGTCATTGTTATTACCTTTAGCATGTGACAGTGATGATATTAATCGAATAACACGAAACTGATAAAAGCCAACTTTCATTGTACTAATACCATTCTACCAAACATCCACAATTAAGATAGAAGTTGAATAGTCATCAATTATGTTGAGTTCCTATATGTCTACAGAAATTGACAACACAACGATTTAAGCGCAAGTTATTCCTTTTGATTACATAGGGCAAATAAAACTGTTAGAGTTACCCACTAATCATGCACAACGTACATGAACCTATGCTAGCATGGCAAGTTCTAAATCTCAAGATCCACCGTCGCTTCACAAGAGATTAACACCCTATCTTATATGTTCGCGACGCACATAAGACGAATACGCACAACCAATATTAGATATCATACAATCATCACACACTAAAGTATTAAACAATTACTAAAGAATTCCATAATAAATCCGTTGCAACCCCATGATCACGATTAGCCCATAATAGCACTTATCGTCATCATGGGTTCATATGAAATCATGATAAACAAACACAAGAAAATAATAACTAAACTAATTATATTAAAACAGAGTATGTCACAAGAGTAAATAAGTTCAAAGTAAGAAAACTAGCATCCAACGTTACAACGAAACAAGAATCACAAGAAAATATGCTTCCTCTTCGTTGCGGTGTGCTAAATCGGTCTTCTTCTTTATCTCCTTTGCTCCTTGCGTAATACTACTATCTTCTTCAATCCACACTTGTGAAAACGTCTCAAATCTACTTATATAATAGTCCCATAAAACTCAGATTACATAGAAGTGGAAACCAAACAGAAGTAGAAGTCCTGAAATAATATATCTTTTTTCCCGACCCTGCGCGGCCGCTCAGCATAGCTGAGCGGGCGCTCAGCTTCCTGCGCGGCCGCTCAGCATTGCTGAGTGGGCGCTCAGACCTCTACTGGAAAAAATCATGATTTGCTCCGCTTCTTCGCCGTAATCTGCCCATTTCTTTCCTCACGCAATGGTGAACACATGCCAAGGCTTATTCTTGATGATTCCTCCCCCGAAATGCAACTAATACCCTAAAATGCATAAACACTAGAAAAACGCATCAAATACACAAAATACTTGATTTCAAGACACCAATTTAAGCCATTTTAAGACGCTCTAAGTGGTATAAAATGCCACTTATCACACCCCCAAACTTAAATCGATGCTTGTCCTCAAGCGTCACAGACTCAAAAACAAATATAAAACATGCATGAATGCAATCTATATGAAAATGCAGCGATCCCCCTTACTACGATTAACCAACCAAATTGCAACATCTCAACAAATGCAGTTAGACAACTAAAGATCAATAAACTGATGCAAACGGACATACAGCCAGAAACGTGGTGTGTGCAAATGCTTAACAGATATGCTTCGGAACTAGACCAATTATTATGACTCGACTATCCTCAAGGCAATCACATGATTATACAAAGAATAAAAATTCTAGGCACAAAGTGATATACAACACTACAAGAATTCTGGAGCTTATTACGGAATCGTGCTTTTTATTCACAACACAAATGCTTATTTAACCGTGCAATGAGTGAGGTCCACAAAAGACTTATACAATGGTATCCATGTAACGAGCGTTAGGTTAGCGGATCCCAGACTCTAAAAGCCTTAGGTCACTAGGCACAAAGTCTCCTAAGAACTTAATAACTCGAATACCAAAGAGCCCACTCTTGATCAATTATGCATAAACTAATTTTTTTTTATAACTTCTGAGCAAGTACGTTTCGCTCCATCTTGCTCAACCCTAGACTACTCGCACCATATGCGAGCCGGCTACTAGCCATTTGATGCCTAGCCACAACTAGCAACAAATTCCATTTTTTTTTCTCCAAATTTTTTTCTTTTTCATGCCTTTATCACTAAGAACCTATTATCGAATTCTAAGCATAATAAATAGATTGACCTCGAAAATAACCAAATCATAACAACAATCTAGCCCTTACGCATTCTCTAAGACTTAGTGGAATTACAAGTGTTTCTAGCATGCATATCAACCTACACGACTTAATATCACTTTAATGCTATCACTACACTCGCATCAATATCACAATTCAGTCGATCAATCATTGCAAAAGGGATCATGGTAAATGCATGAACTACGTAACATGATAAACAATAAAAGCTATATATATAAAAAAAAACTATATGGCCTAAATTATGCAACTATATGAACTAAGCTATCATGAATATGCAGCTATATGACACACACACAATATTCCTTAACTACCACCCCCAAACTTAAAATCTTCACTGTCCTCAGTGAAGGTAGTAGAAAGGAACACAGGGTATACCTACTCGGAGTCATCATCATCATCACCCTCAGTGGGTGGAGTATCAGGCGGCGGGTATGCAGAGTCCTCACCAAAAACTGGCCACTGGATATCAGCTCCAAGGCCCCGAAAAGCAGTCCCTAACGCAAGGGTGAGCTCCTGAGCAAATCTGCTCTGCGTCTCGTACATAGCATCCATCCGCCGTCTAAGCCTCCTATACTGGGCATCAACCATCCCAGCACCCTCCTGAGGTCTCGAAGAACCAGCCTCATCACGCCTTGGCCTAGCCATAGTAGCACCTCATGCTGGATGCCCTCCTGGAAGATGATAACCCAGCCCATGCTCCTCAGGCTCACCACCGGTCCACTCCTGCATCCCATTCAGCGTCCCAGAATCAATCGGAGCTGCCGGCAACTGCAACTGCTCATGAGCCGGCCAGTTCACTCCCACTGCTCGGCATAGCTTCGTAACCGTGGATGCATAAGGGATGTTCATATGCTTCGATCCCCTCAAAAACTTCAGAATTCCTTGGTAGATAAACTCACCAAGGTCCACATAGTACTCCTCATTCAGAATTCCCCACAACAACTATGCTCTCTCAACTGTGACCTCGTGTGCATGCGAAGAAGGCAAAATATTAGCACAAATAAATGCATTCCATGCACGGGCATACCTGTTCATGGCGATCGCCGGAAAGTAACGATACTCATTAGTGCCGGTCCTGAAGGTCCAAACTGTGCCCGGTCGACAGAGAGTCGCACAAATCAAATCCAAGTCAAAATCCTCAGCAGTCTTTTCATTCCAGTTCTCCTCCTCGGGCTTCCTCTCTCGCTATCCAATCACACGGCGAATTGCCACAGGGTGATAATCAACTGTCAGCCCTCGGACCACAGAAAACCCATTCTTTTCGGCCTTCGCGTTCGCGTAGAACTCGCGAACAACGCTCATCGGTACCGCTTCGGGTGACTCACAAAAAGCTATCCACCCCTTCTCTGCAATCATGGGCAGCAACTCACCATCCCTCTCTGATGGTAAAAACCCTCTCTCTTTCAGAATCGGCTTCCCCAAAAGCCTAGTGTACTCCTCCTCCGCAGCTCTATCAGTTAACCGAGGCCTTACAGCAGTACCCCTCGATGAATCAGCAGTAGGAACTGTGCTGCTGCTGTCAATAGTGCGTGCTCTCTTGGGTGCCATTGATTCGTGAATAAAAGTGTGTAAGAACTGAGTTTTGGTGCTTGGGAGAGAGTTTAAGTGTAGGAAGTTTGTGGGAGATATGTAGGATATATGTATGTATATATAGGGTGTGGATTAGATTAGGGTTTGGTAATTAAGGATTAAAATGATGGGGTAGTGGGAACAAATCGTGGGTTTATGGGCTACAACTGTTTTTTTTTCTGAACTAAAAAAAAAATTCTGGCAGGCGACCCCTGAGCGGTCACTCAGCAAAGCTGAGCGGGTGCTCAGGGGGTCACGGGAAAAAAAAAATTTCAGCCCCTGTTTTCTTATTTTTTTGTGTTTTTGGATAGGTTATTAACTTCTAAGGGTTCCTGTAATAACAATTCATGGGTTGCCTCCCACGCAGCGCTTCTTTTTCGTCATTAGCTTGACGTTTCGTACCCTTCTCAAGTAGTCAACAAAATGGCACTAACCACTTCTCGGTTTGCCATGTCCCCATAGTAGTGCTTCAAACGCTGACCGTTAACCTTAAATGCTTGGTCCGGATCATTCTCAAAAATTTCCACCGCTCCATGTGGAAATACAGTTTTGACAATAAAAGGCCCAGACCACCTCGATTTCAACTTCCCTGGAAAAAGTCGGAGCCGAGAGTTGAATAAGAGAACTTGTTGCCCCGGCACAAATAACTTAGGATGTAGCTTCCTATCGTGCCACCTCTTCACCTTTTCCTTATATATTTTGTTATTCTCGTACGCTTGAAGTAGAAATTCATCAAGTTCATTAAGCTGAAGCATTCTTTTCTTACCAGCTGCATCTAAATCCAGGTTCAACTTCTTCAATGCCCAGTAGGCCTTATGCTCAAGCTCCGCAGGTAGATGACATCCCTTACCGTACACCAACTGAAATGGTGACATACCAAGTGGAGTTTTGTTTGCTGTTCTGTAAGCCCAAACAGCTTCATCGAGCTTTAAAGACCAATCCTTCCTTGATGGACAAACAACCTTCTCTAGAATGCGCTTTATCTCTCTGTTTGACACTTTTGCTTGACCATTTGTTTGCGGATGATAGGCAGTAGCTACTCGATGATTCACATTATAACGCTGCATCATAGAAGTGAACTTACGGTTGCAGAAATGCGATCCTTCATCACTTATGATTACCCGAGGTGTTCCAAACCTTGTGAAAATTTGCTTATGAAGAAAATTTAGCACTGCCTTTGCATCATTTGTCGGTAAAGCTTTAACTTCGACCCATTTTGAGACATAATCGACTGCCAGCAAGATGTATTGATTATTGCAAGACGAGATAAAAGGCCCCATGAAATCGATTCCCCAAACATCAAAGACCTCGACTTCAAGCATCACATTTAATGGCATCTCATCCTTCCTTGTCAAATTTCCCACTCTTTGGCAACGATCACACCTTAAAACAAACTGATGAGCATCCTTGAACAAAGTAGGCCAAAAAAAACCTGCTTGCAGAATACGAGCTGCCGTCTTCTCACCACCATAGTGTCCACCATAAACCGTGGAATGGCAGTCTCGTAATATCCCCTCCGTCTCACAGAACGGGATAAATCTCCTGATGATCTGGTCAGCTCCCTGTCTAAACAAATATGGTTCATCCCACATATACCACTTCACCTCATGCAGAAACTTCTTCTTTTGAGCGGATATCAAATTAGGAGGCATTACATTGCTGACGAGATAGTTTACAATATCTGCAAACCATGGTTCTTCCTCCTGAACTGCGAACAACTGCTCATCCGGAAAAGATTCATTAATTAACGTCCTATCTTATGAAGTAGAATCGGGATTCTCCAACCTAGAGAGATGGTCAGCTACTTGATTCTCAGTACCTTTTCTATCCTTGATCTCTAACTCAAATTCCTGAAGTAAAAGCACCCAACGAATGAGTCTCGGCTTCGAATCCTTCTTGGAAACCAGATAGCGAATAGCCGTATGATCAGTGAATACTGTTACTTTCGTACCAAGTAGATAAGATCGAAATTTCTTGAAACCAAATACTATAGCCAAAAGCTCCTTCTCAGTAGTGGTGTAGTTCAATTGGGCCCCATTTAAAGTCTTACTCGCATAGTAGACCACATGGAAGAGATTTTTCTTGCACTGTCCCAGAACTGCACCTACCGCATAATCACTCGCATCACACATCATCTCAAACGGTTCTGTCCAATCTGGTGCTGTAATAACTGGTGCAGTGATCAAACTCTTCTTGAGAGTCTCGAATGCTGCCAAACATTCATCATCAAATTTGAAAAGCACATCTTTCTCAAGCAAATTGCACAACGGCTTAGATATCTTTGAAAAGTCCTTGATGAATCGCCGATAAAAACCCGCATGACCAAGAAAACTACGGATTCCTTTCACAGAATTAGGTGGGGGAAGATTTTCAATTACTCCCACCCTGGCCTTGTCCACCTCCAGACCCTTGTTAGAGACCTTATGCCCAAGAATAATGCCTTCACGCACCATAAAATGACATTTCTCCCAATTGAGCACCAAATTAGTTTCCACGCATCTTTTGAGTACGGCGCGCAGATTATTCAAACATTCATCATATGAATGTCCAAAGACGGAGAAGTCGTCCATGAACACTTCGACATTATTTCCAATCATGTCAGAGAATATAGCCATCATACATCTCTGAAAAGTGGCCGGGGCGCCACATAACCCAAACAAAACTCTGCGAAAAGCAAACGTGCCAAATGGACAAGTGAAGGTAGTCTTTTCCTGATCCTCTGGTGCAATACAAATCTGATTATACCCTGAATAACCATCCAGAAGACAAAAATACTCATGACCCGCCAACCTGTCAAGCATCTGATCAATAAATGGAAGAGGGAAGTGATCCTTCCTTGTGGCTTTGTTCAATTTTCTATAATCCATGCATACTCTCCATCCTGTAACTGTTCGAGTGGGGATGAGCTCATTCTTTTCATTTGCGACCACAGTGATACCTCCTTTCTTAGGTACACATTGTACGGGGCTCACCCACGAGCTGTCAGAAATAGGATAAATGATGCCTGCATCCAGCCATTTCAGAATTTCTTTCTTCACCACCTCCTTCATGATGGGATTCAGTCTTCACTGCTGTTCCACAGTTGGCTTACTACCTTCCTCTAGCAGAATTTTATGCATACAATATGAAGGACTTATCCCCTTGATGTCTGCTATGGTCCATCCAATAGCCGATTTGAATTCTCTCAAAATCCTTAAGAGCTTGTCTTCCTCACTACCTGAAAGGTCAGATGAAATAATAACAGGTAACGTAGATGAATCACCTAAAAAAGCATACCTCAAGTGTTCAGGTAATGGCTTGAGCTCCAAGGTAGGTGCTTCCTCTATTGATGGTTTGAGCTTTCCTTCAGCATTCTTAAGGTCAGAAGTACCAAGAGATTCAAACGGCATGTCCAGCTTTCACTTCCAGGGAGAAGCGTTCAGATATTGTAATTGCTCGTTGCCATCTTCATCATCGCTGTCAAAATCCCCCACTAAGGCCTTTTCCAATGCATCAGACATTAGCATGCGATCGAGTTCCGAAGTAACCGCAGAATCAATCACATCCACTTTTAAGCACTCCTCATCTTCTGTAGGGAATTTCATTGCCTTGAATACGTTGAAGGTCGCATCCTGATCTTGTACCCGCATAGTAAGTTCACCTTTTTGCACATCTATCAAGGTACGGCTAGTAGCCAAGAAAGGCCTTCCCAAGATTATGGGAATCTTCTTATCTTCCTCAAAATCCAGAATAACAAAATCTGCAGGAAAGAAGAGCTTATCCACCTTGACGATCACATCCTCCACTATGCCCCTTGGGTAAGTAATGGAACGATCAGCCAATTGTAGAGACATGTATGTGGGTTTTGGATCAGGCTTTTAAAGATCGACAACGGCATTAGATTAATGCTTGCTCCCAAATCACAAAGGCACTTGTCAAAGGTCAGATTGCCAATGGTGCAAGGAATGGTGAAGCTTCCTGGATCTTTCTGTTTTGGTGGTAACTTTTGCTGCAGAACAGCGCTGCATTCTTCCGTGAGAGCAACGGTGTCAAGGTCATCCAGTTTCACCTTCCTTGAAAGAATACTCTTCATAAACTTCGTATAACTAGGCATTTGCTCTAGAGCCTCAGCGAAAGGTATATTGATGTGAAGTTTCTTGAACACCTCCAGAAACTTCCCGAACTGTCTATCCAGCTTTTGTTGCTACAATCTTTTAGGAAAAGGTGGTGGAGGATAGAGCTATTTCTCCCCTGTATTAGCCTCAGGCAGAGTGTGTTCAACAGTAGTCTTCCTTGGTTCCGCCGCTTTCTCCTTTTGCTTAGATTCTTCATCTCTAATTTCAGCTTCTCCTTCTTTTACCTTTTCAGCATCAGCAACTTTTCCAGACCTTAAGGTAATAGCCTTGACTTGCTCTTTAGCTTCCTTCCTGCCTGGTACTTCCGTGTCACTGGGAAGGGTGCCAGGTTGACGATTGAGCACTGTATTGGCTAATTGACCGATTTGATTTTCCAAGGTCTTGATAGAAACCGCCTGACTCTTGCATAACAGCTTAAGTTCCTCAAAATCAGCACTAGTAGGTGCAGCTGTACTTCCCTGTTGAGGATATGATTGCCTTGTAGCATACTGCTGTGGTTGCTGGAATCCAGGTGGGTTAAACTATTTACTCACTCCTTGCTGATATGGTGGCTGAATAGCATTCTGATTATTCCCCCACCTGAAATTTGGATGATTTCTGTTGTTAGGATGATAGGTCACTGACACAGGCTGCTGTTGTCGCTGATAATTATTCACATACTGAATAGATTCGTTGACAAGAGAACACTGATTCGTAGCATGAGAACATGCACAAAGCTCACAAACCATAGCTATTTGATTGACTCCATATGTAGCCAGAGAATCAACCTTCATTAATAGCGCTTGGAGCTGGGCTGTAATAGCGGTGGCTGCATCAACTTCCAGAATACCTGCTACCTTGCCTGACGTCATCCTCTGAGTTGGGTTTTGATGCTCATTTGCAGCCATCGTCTCTATAAGATTATACGCCTCAGTATAGCTTTTAGCCCATAAGGCGCCTCCAGCAGCTGCATCGAGCATGGGCCGAGGTTGGGCCCCCAAACCATTATAGAAACCCGTGATCACCATCCAATCCGGCATTCCATGATGTGGACATTTTCTCAATATTTCCTTGTAGCGTTTGATAAGTGGCATTTTATACCACTTAGAACGTCTTAAAATGGCTTAAATTGGTGTCTTGAAATCAAGTATTTTGTGTATTTGATGCGTTTTTCTAGTGTTTATGCATTTCAGGGTATTAGTTGCATTTCGGAGGAGGAATCATCAAGAATAAGCCTTGGCATGTGTTCACCATTGAGAGAGGAAAAGAACGGGCAGATTACGGCGAAGAAACGGAGCAAACCTGGAATTTTTCCAGTAGGGTCTTGCGCGCCCGCGCAGCAATGCTGAGCGGCCGCGCAGCAGCCTTGCGCGCCCGCGCAGAAATGCTGAGCGGCCGCGCAGGGTCGGGGAAAAAGATATATTATTTTAGACTTCTACTTCTGTTTGGCTTCCAACTTCTATGTAATCTGAGTTTTATGGGACTATTATATAGGTAGATTTGAGACGTTTTTCACAGAGTATTAAGAGGAGATTATGTTTTAGATTGTGTTTTGCAAGAAGCGAAGGAGATAAGGAAGAAGACCGATTTAGCACACAGCAACGAAGAGGAAGCATATATTCTTGTGATTCTTGTTTCGTTGTAACGTTGGATGCTAGTTTTCTTGCTTTGACTTATTTACTCTTGTGACGTACTCTGTTTTAATATAATCAGTTTAGTTATTATTTTCTTGTGTTTGTTTATCATGATTTCATATGAACCCATGATGGCGATAAGTTCTATTATGGGCTAATCGTGATCAGGGGGTTGCAACGGATTTATTATGGAATTCTTTAGTTAATTGTTTAATACTTTAGTATGTGATGATTGCATGATATCTAGTATTGGTTGTGCGTATTCGTCTTATGTGCGTCGCGAACATATAAGATAGGGTGTTAATCTCTTGTGAATCGACGGTGGATCTTGAGATTTAGAACTTGCCATGCTAGCATAGGTTCATGTACGTTGTGCATGATTAGTGGGTAACTCTAACAGTTTTATTTGCCCTATGTAATCAAAAAGGAATAACTTGTGCTTAAATCGTTGTGTTGTCAATTTCTGTAGACATATAGGAACTCAACATAATTGATGACTATTCAACTTCTATCTTAATTGTGGATGTTTGGTAGAATGGTATTAGTACAATGAAAGTTGGCTTTTATCAGTTTTGTGTTATTCGATTAATATCATCACTGTCACATGCTAAAGGTAATAACAATGGCTATAGAAGGAAGTAATAATGAAGTTGTGATCTCATGAGTGTTTTATTATTGATAAATTGAAGTGTTAGTTAAGTGGTTAATTAAGTAGTTAATTATAGTTAATATTTAATAAACAATTTTAAGTGTTATTATCTTAACATTGAGAAGTAGTCATACATTGGTGAGTGAGTTAAATTAGACAATAAATTAGTCTGAGTCTCTGAGGGAACGAACTAGAAAGTATTCTATATTACTTTCGAACGCGTATACTTACGTGAATATTAGTGCGTGATTTCGCCCTAACAAGTTTTTGGCGCCGCTGCCGGGGACTCGGCGTATTTGTTTAGTTTATGTACTTACCATCATTGGTCATTAGGACTCAGTGATTAGGATGTAGTAGTTAATTACTCTTTTCGGTTGTGTTTCAGGTACTTTAGCAAACGTTTATGCAAACTCGTTCTCGTGCTCGCAAGAGGACCTTAGATACAGCTGAAGGGAAAGACGAAGTTCTTGATACACCGGAGAAGTTAGATTTTGAGGATTCGGATTCAGGAACTGAGCAGAAAGAACCAGTAAACATGGGAGATCGTATTGTTCAAGCTGATCCAGCTCTTATGGATTTTTCTCGACCTAAAATTGATGACATTCAGTCAAGCATCCTTCATCCGGCTATTCAAGCTAACACCTTTGAAATCAAGCCGGGCACTATTCAGATGGTGCAGAATTCTGTTTCTTTTGGAGGAGCGGCAACTGAAGACCCCAACATGCATATAAGGAATTTTGTCGAGATCTGCAGCACTTTTAAGTATAATGGCGTGACTGATGAGGCTATCAAGTTGAGGCTTTTCCCATTCTCACTGAGGGATAAGGCTAAAGACTGGTTACATTCTGAACCAGCTGGGTCAATCACTACGTGGCAAGATCTTGCACAAAAGTTTCTGGTGAAGTTTTATCCAATGGCAAAGACTGCTGCTATGAGGAGTGCTCTTACTCAGTTTGCGCAGCAACCTACAGAATCTATGTGCGAGGCTTGGGAACGCTACAAGGAAATGTTGAGAAAATGTCCACGTTATGGAATGCCGGATTGGATGGTAATCACTGGTTTTTATAATAGTTTGGGGGCCCAATCTCGGCCCATGCTCGATGCAGCAGCTGGAGGCGCCTTATGGGCTAAAAGCTATATTGAGGCGTATAATCTTATCGAGACGATGGCTGCAAATGAGCATCAAAACCCAACTCAGAGGATGACGTCAGGCAAGGTAGCAGGTATTCTGGAAGTTGATGCAGCCACCGCTATTGCAGCCCAGCTCCAAGCGCTATCAATGAAGGTTGATTTTTTGGCTACGTATGGAGTTAATCAAATAGCTATGGTTTGTGAGCTTTGTGCAGGTTCTCATGCTACGGATCAGTGTTGTCTTGTCAACGAATCTGTTCAGTATGTGAATAATTATCAGCGACAACAGCAGCCTGTGCCAGCGACCTATCATCCTAACAACAGAAATCATCCAAATTTCAGCTGGGGGAATAATCAGAATGCTATTCAGCCACCATATCAGCAAGGAGTGAGTAAACAGTTTAACCCACCTGGATTCCAGCAACCATAGCAGTATGCTACAAGGCAATCATATCCTCAACAGGGAAGTGCAGCTGCACCTACTAGTGCTGATTTTGAGGAACTTAAGCTGTTGTGCAAGACTCAGGCGGTTTCTATCAAGACCTTGGAAAATCAAATCGGTCAATTAGCCAATGCAGTGCTCAATCGTCAACCTGGCACTCTTCCCAGTGACACGGAAGTACCAGGCAGGAAGGAAGCTAAAGAGCAAGTCAAGGCTATTACCTTAAGGTCTGGAAAAGTAGCTGATGCTGAAAAGGCAAAAGAAGTCGAAGCTGAAGTTAGAGATGAAGAATCTAAGCAAAAGGAGAAAGCGGCGGAACCAAGGAAGACTACTGTTGAACACACTTTGCCTGAGGCTAATACAGGGGAGAAACAGCTCTATCCTCCACCACCTTTTCCTAAGAGATTGCAGCAACAAAAGCTGGATAGACAGTTCGGGAAGTTTATGGAGGTGTTCAAGAAACTTCACATCAATATACCTTTCGCTGAGGCTCTGGAACAAATGCCTAGTTATGCGAAGTTTATGAAGACTATTCTTTCAAGGAAGGTGAAACTAGATGACCTTGAAACCGTTGCTCTCACGGAAGAATGTAGCACAGTTCTGCAACAAAAGTTACCACCAAAACTGAAAGATCCAGGAAGCTTCACCATTCCTTGCACCATTGGCAATCTAACTTTTGACAAGTGCCTTTGCGATTTGGGAGCAAGCATTAATCTGATGCCGTTGTCGATCTTTAAAAAGCTGGATCTGCCTGATCCAAAACCCACATACATGTCGCTACAATTGGCTGACCGTTCCATTACTTACCCAAGGGGCATAGTTGAGGATGTGCTCGTCAAGGTGGATAAGCTCTTCTTTCCTGCAGATTTTGTTATTCTGGATTTTGAGGAAGATAAGAAGATTCCCATAATCTTGGGGAGGCCTTTCTTGGCTACTGGCCGTACCTTGATAGATGTGCAAAAAGGGGAACTTACTATGCGGGTCCAAGATCAGGATGTGACCTTCAACGTATTCAAGGCAATGAAATTCCCTACAGAAGATGAGGAGTGCTTAAAAGTGGATGTGATTGATTCTGTGGTTACTTCGGAACTCGATCACATGCTAATGTCTGATGCATTGGAAAAGGCCCTAGTGGGGGAATTTGACAGTGATGATGAAGATAGCAACGAGCAATTACAATATCTGAACGCTTCTCCCTGGAAGCGAAAGCTGGATATACCATTTGAATCTCTTGGTACTTCTGACCTCAAGAACGCTGAAGGGAAGCTCAAACTATCAATAGAGGAAGCGCCTACCTTAGAGCTCAAACCATTACCTGAACACTTGAGATATGCTTTTTTAGGTGATTCATCTACGTTACCTGTTATTATTTCAGCTGATCTTTCAGGTAGTGAGGAAGATAAGCTCTTAAGGATTTTGAGAGAATTCAAATCGGCTATAGGATGGACCATAGCAGACATTAAGGGGATAAGTCCTTCATATTGTATGCATAAAATTCTGCTAGAGGAAGGAAGTAAGCCAACTGTGGAACAGCAGCGAAGACTGAACCCGATCATGAAGGAGGTGGTGAAGAAAGAAATTCTGAAATGGCTAGATGCAGGCATCATTTATCCTATTTCTGACAGCTCGTGGGTGAGCCCCGTGCAATGTGTACCTAAGAAAGGAGGTATCACTGTGGTCGCAAATGAAAAGAATGAGCTCATCCCACTCGAACAGTTACAGGATGGAGAGTATGCATGGATTATAGAAAATTGAACAAAGCCACAAGGAAGGATCACTTCCCTATTCCATTTATTGATCAAATGCTTGACAGATTGGTGGGACATGAGTATTTTTGTCTTCTGGATGGTTATTCCGGGTATAATCAGATTTGTATTGCACCAGAGGATCAGGAAAAGACTATCTTCACGTGTCCATTTGGCACATTTGCTTTTCGTAGAGTTTCGTTTGGGTTATGTGGCACCCCAGCCACCTTTCAGAGATGTATGATGGCTATATTCTCTGACATGATTGGAAATAACGTCGAAGTGTTCATGGATGACTTCTCCATCTTTGGACACTCATATGATGAATGTTTGAATAATCTGCGCGCCGTACTCAAAAGATGCGTGGAAACTAATTTGGTGCTTAATTGGGAGAAATGTCATTTTATGGTGCGTGAAGGCATTATCCTTGGGCATAAGGTCTCTAGCAAAGGTCTGGAGGTGGACAAGGCCAAGGTGGGAGTCATTGAAAATCTTCCCCCACCTAATTCGGTGAAAGGAATCCGTAGTTTTCTCGGTCATGCGGGTTTTTATCGGCGATTCATCAAAGACTTTTCAAAGATATCTAAGCCGTTGTGCAATCTACTTGAGAAAGATGTGCCTTTCAAATTTGATGATGAATGTTTGGCAGCATTCGAGACTCTCAAGGAGAGTTTGATCACGGCACCAGTTATTACAGCACCAGATTGGACAGAACCGTTTGAGATGATGTGTGATGCGAGTGATTATGCGGTAGGTGCAATTCTGGGACAGCGCAAGAAAAATCTCTTCCATGTGGTCTACTATGCGAGTAAGACTTTAAATGGGGCCCAATTGAACTACACCACTACTGAGAAGGAGCTTTTGGCTATAGTCTTTGGCTTTGAGAAATTGCGATCTTATCTGCTTGGTACGAAAGTGACAGTATTCACTGATCATGCAGCTATTCGCTATCTGGTTTCTAAGAAGGATTCGAAGCCGAGACTCATTCGTTGGGTGCTTTTACTTCAAGAATTTGAGTTAGAGATCAAAGATAGAAAAGGTACTGAGAATCAAGTAGCTGACCATCTCTCTAGGTTGGAGAATCCCGATTCTACTTCACAAGATAGGACGTTAATCAATGAATCTTTTCCGAATGAGCAGTTGTTTGCAATTCAGGAGGAAGAACCATGGTTTGCAGATATTGTAAACTATCTTGTCAGCAATATAATGCCTCATAATTTGACATCCGCGCAAAAGAAGAAGTTTCTGCATGAGGTGAAGTGGTATAGGTGGGATGAACCATATTTGTTTAGACAGGGAGCTGACCAGATCATCAGGAGATGTATCCCGTTCTGTGAGACGGAGGGGATATTACGAGACTGCCATTCCACGGTTTATGGTGGACACTATGGAGGTGAGAAGACGGCAGCTCGTATTCTGCAAGCAGGTTTTTTTTGGCCTACCTTGTTCAAGGATGCTCATCAGTTTGTTTTAAGGTGTGATCATTGCCAAAGAGTGGGAAATTTGTCAAGGAAGGATGAGATGCCATTAAATGTGATGCTTGAAGTCGAGGTCTTTGATGTATGGGGAATCGATTTCATGGGGCCTTTTATCTCGTCTTGCAATAATCAGTACATCTTGCTGGCAGTCGATTATGTCTCAAAATGGGTCGAAGTTAAAGCTTTACCGACAAATGATGCAAAGGCAGTGCTAAATTTTCTTTATAAGCAAATTTTCACAAGGTTTGGAACACCTCGGGTAATCATAAGTGATGAAGGATCGCATTTTTGCAACCGTAAGTTCACTTCTATGATGCAGCGTTATAATGTGAATCATCGAGTAGCTACTTCCTATCATCCGCAAATAAATGGTCAAGCGGAAGTGTCTAACAGAGAGATAAAGCGCATTCTAGAGAAGGTTGTTTGTCCGTCAAGGAAGGATTGGTCTTTAAAGCTCGATGAAGCTGTTTGGGCTTACAGAACAGCATACAAAACTCCACTTGGGATGTTACCGTTTCAGTTGGTGTACGGTAAGGGATGTCATCTACCGGCGGAGCTTGAGCATAAGGCCTACTGGGCATTGAAGAAATTGAACCTGGATTTAGATGCAGCTGGTAAGAAAAGAATGCTTCAGCTTAATGAACTTGATGAATTTCGACTTCAAGCATACGAGAATAACAAAATGTATAAGGAAAAGGTGAAGAGGTGGCACGATAGGAAGCTACATCCTAAGTTATTTGTGCCAGGGCAACAAGTTCTGTTATTCAACTCTCGGCTCCGACTTTTTCCTGGGAAGTTGAAATCAAGGTGGTCTGGACCTTTTATTGTCAAAACTGTGTTTCCACATGGAGCGGTGGAAATTTTTGAGAATGATTCGGACCAAGCATTCAAGGTTAACGGTCAGCGGTTGAAGCACTACTATGGGGATATGGCAAACCGAGAGGTGGTTAGTGCCATTTTGTTGACTATTTGAGAAAGGTACGGAACGTCAAGCTAATGACGAAAAAGAAGCGCTGCGTGGGAGGCAACCCATGAATTGTTGTTACAGGAACCCTTAGAAGTTAATAACCTATCCAAAAACACAAAAAAATCAGAAAACAGGGGCTGAAATTTTTTTTTTCCAGAGACCCTCTGCGCGCCCGCGTAGCTATGCTGAGCGGCCGTGCAACTTGCTGCGCGCCCGCGCAGAAATGCTGAGCGGCCGCGCAGGGGTCAAGTTCCAGAAAATTTTTATCAGTTCAGAAAAAAAAAAAAAACACAAAAACCCATTACAGCCCATAAACCCAAGAATTCTTTTCCCATTACCCCATGATTTTATCCCTCAACCCCACTCCTAATCTAATTTAACCTACTCCACACCCTATATATACATACACCTATCCTACATATCTCTCACAACTTCCTACATTCAAACCCTCTCATAAACATCAAAAATCAGTTCTTACACACTTTTATTCACAAATCAATGGCACCCAAGAGAGCACGCACTATTGACAGCAGCAACACAGTTCCTACTGCTGATTCATCATGGGGTACTGCTGCAAGGCCTCGGTTAACTGACAGAGCTGCGGAGGAGGAGTACACTAGGCTGTTGGGGAAGCCGATTCTGAAGGAGAGGGGGTTTTTACCATCAGGGAGGGATGGTGAGTTGTTGCCCATGATTGCAGAGAAGGGGTGGATAGCTTTTTGTGAGTCACCCGAAGCAGTACCGATGAGTGTTGTTCGCGAGTTCTACGCGAACGCGAAGGCTGAAAAGAATGGGTTTTCTGTAGTTCGTGGGCTGACGGTTGATTATCATCCTGCGGCGATTCGCCGTGTGATTGGACAGCGAGAGAGAAAGCCCGAGGAGGAGAACTGGAATGAAAAGACTGCTGAGGATTTTGACTTGGATTTGATTTGTGCGACTCTCTGTCGACCAGGCACAGTTTGGAACCGCAGTCCAGCCAATAATAAGTATCGTCACTTTCCGGCGATCGCCATGAACAGGTATCCCGTGCATGGAATGCATTTATATATGCTAATATTTTGCCTTCTTCACATGCACATGAGGTCACAGTTGAGAGAGCACAGTTGTTGTGGGGAATTCTGAATGAGGAATACTATGTGGACCTTGGTGAGTTTATCTACCAAGGAATTCTGAAGTTTTTGAGGGGAGCAAAGCATATGAACATCCCTTATGCATCCACGGTTACAAAGCTATGCCGAGAAGTAGGAGTGAACTGGCCGGCTCATGAGCAGTTGCAGTTGCCAGCAGCTCCGATAGATTCTGGCACTCTGAATGGGATGCAGGAGTGGACCGGTGGTGAGCCTGAGGAACATGGGCTGGGTTATCGTCTTCCAGGAGGGCGTCCAGCACGAGGTGCTACTATGGCCAGGCCAGGGCGTGGTGAGGCTAGTTCTTCGAGAGCTCAGGAGGGTGCTGGGATGGGTGATGCCCAGTATAGGAGGCTTTCACGGCGGATGGATGCCATGTATGAGACGCAGAGCAGGTTTGCTCAGGAGCTCACTCTTGCGTTAGGGACTGCTTTTCGAGGCCTTGGAGCTGATATCCAGTGGCCAGTTTTTGGTGAGGACTCTGCATACCCGCCGCCTGATACTCCACCCACTGAGGGTGATGATGATGATGACTCCGAGTAGGTATACCCTGTGTTCCTTTCTACTACCTTCACTGGGGACAGTGAAGATTTTAAGTTTGGGGGTGGTAGTTAAGGAATATTTTGTGTGTGTCATATAGCTGCATATTCATGATAGTTAGTTCATATAGTTGCATAATTTTTGCCATATAGTTTTTTTATATATATAGCTTTATTTGTTTGTCATATCATATAGCTCATGCATATACCATGATCCCTTTTGCAATGATTTATCGACTGAATTGTGATATTGATGCGAGTGTAGTGATAGCATTAAAGTGATATTATGTTGTGTAGGTTGATATGCATGCTAGAAGCACTTGTATTTTCACTAAGTCTTAGAGAATGCTTAAGGGCTAGATTGTTGTTATGATCTGATTATTTTCGAGGATAATCTATTTATTATGCTTAGAATTTGATAATAGGTTCTTAGTGGTAAGGGCATGAAAAAGAAAAAAAATGGAGTAAAAATGGAATTTGTTGCTAGTTGTGGCTAGGCGTCAAATGGCTAGTAGCCGGCTCGCATGTTATGCGAGTAGTCTAGGGTTGAGCAAGATGGAGCGAAACGCACTTGCTCAGAGAAAAAAAAAAAAAAATTTGCATAATTGATCAAGAGTGGGCTCTTTGGTATTCGAGTTATTAAGTTCTTAGGGGACTTTGTGCCTAGTGACCTAAGGCTTTTAGAGTCTGGGATCCGCTAACCTAACGCTCGTTACATGGATACCATTGTATAAGTCTTTTGTGGACCTCACTCATTGCACGGTCAAATAAGCATTTGAGTTGTAAATAAAAAGCACGATTCCGTAGTAAGCTCCAGAGTTCTTGTAGTGTTGTATATCACTTTGTGCCTAGAATTTTTATTCTTTGTATAATCGTAGGATTGCCTTGAGGATAGTCTAGTCATAGTAATTGGTCTAGTTCCGAAGCATATCTGTTAAGCATTTTCACACACCACGTTTCTGGATGTATGTTTGTTTGCATGAGTTTATTGATCTTTAGTGTCTAACTGCATTCGTTGAGACGTGACAATTTGGTTGGTTAATTGTAGTAAGGGGGATCGTTGCATTTTCATATAGATTGCATTCATGCATATTTTTTTATTTTGAGTCTGTGACGCTTGAGGACAAGCATCAATTTAAGTTTGGGGGTGTCATAAGTGGCATTTTATACAACTTAGAACGTCTTAAAATGGCTTAAATTGGTGTCTTGAAATCAAGTATTTTGTGTATTTGATGCGTTTTTCTAGTGTTTATGCATTTCAGGGTATTAGTTGCATTTCGGAGGAGGAATCATCAAGAATAAGCCTTGGCATGTGTTCACCATTGAGAGAGGAAAAGAACGGGCAGATTACGGCGAAGAAACGGAGCAAACCTGAAATTTTTCTAGTAGGGTCTTGCGCGCCCGCGCAGCAATGCTGAGCGGCCGCGCAGCAGCCTTGCGCGCCCGCGCAGAAATGCTGAGCGGCCGCGCAGGGTCGGGGAAAAAGATATATTATTTTAGACTTCTACTTCTGTTTAGCTTCCAACTTCTATGTAATCTGAGTTTTATGGGACTATTATATAGGTAGATTTGAGACGTTTTTCACAGAGTATTAAGAGGAGATTATGTTTTAGATTGTGTTTTGCAAGAAGCGAAGGAGATAAGGAAGAAGACCGATTTAGCACACAGCAACGAAGAGGAAGCATATATTCTTGTGATTCTTGTTTCGTTGTAACATTGGATGCTAGTTTTCTTGCTTTGACTTATTTACTCTTGTGACGTACTCTGTTTTAATATAATCAGTTTAGTTATTATTTTCTTGTGTTTGTTTATCATGATTTCATATGAACCCATGATGGCGATAAGTTCTATTATGGGCTAATCGTGATCAGGGGGTTGCAACGGATTTATTATGGAATTCTTTAGTTAATTGTTTAATACTTTAGTATGTGATGATTGCATGATATCTAGTATTGGTTGTGCGTATTCGTCTTATGTGCGTCGCGAACATATAAGATAGGGTGTTAATCTCTTGTGAAGCGACGGTGGATCTTGATATTTAAAACTTGCCATGCTAGCATAGGTTCATGTACGTTGTGCATGATTAGTGGGTAACTCTAACAGTTTTATTTGCCCTATGTAATCAAAAAGGAATAACTTGTGCTTAAATCATTGTGTTGTCAATTTCTGTAGACATATAGGAACTCAACATAATTGATGACTATTCAACTTCTATCTTAATTGTGGATGTTTGGTAGAATGGTATTAGTACAATGAAAGTTGGCTTTTATCAGTTTTGTGTTATTCGATTAATATTATCACTGTCACATGCTAAAGGTAATAACAATGGCTATAGAAGGAAGTAATAATGAAGTTGTGATCTCATGAGTGTTTTATTATTGATAAATTGAAGTGTTAGTTAAGTGGTTAATTAAGTAGTTAATTATAGTTAATATTTAATAAACAATTTTAAGTGTTATTATCTTAACATTGAGAAGTAGTCATACATTGGTGAGTGAGTTAAATTAGACAATAAATTAGTCTGAGTCTCTGAGGGAACGAACTAGAAAGTATTCTATATTACTTGCGAACGCGTATACTTGCGTGAATATTAGTGCGTGATTTCGCCCTAACAGCGTTCCCAAGCCTCGCACATAGATTCTGTAGGTTGCTGCGCAAACTGAGTAAGAGCACTCCTCATAGCAGCAGTCTTTGCCATCGGATAAAACTTCGCCAGAAACTTTTGCGCAAGATCTTGCCACGTAGTGATGGACCCAGCTGGTTCAGAATGTAACCAGTCTTTAGCCTTATCCCTCAGTGAGAATGGGAAAAGCCTCAACTTGATAGCCTCATCAGTCACGCCATTATACTTAAAAGTGCTGCAGATCTCGACAAAATTCCTTATGTGCATGTTGGGGTCTTCAGTTGCCGCTCCTCCAAAAGAAACATAATTCTGCACCATCTGAATAGTGCCCGGCTTGATTTCAAAGGTGTTAGCTTGAATAGCCGGATGAAGGATGCTTGACTGAATGTCATCAATTTTAGGCCGAGAAAAATCCATAAGAGCTGGATCAGCTTGAACAATACGATCTCCCATGTTTACTGGTTCTTTCCGCTCAGTTCCTGAATCCGAATCCTCAAAATCTAACTTCTCCGGAATATCAAGAACTTCGTCTGTCTCCTCAGCTGTATCTAAAGTCCTCTTGCGAGCACGAGAACGAGTTTGCATAAACACTTGCTAAAGTACCTAAAACACAACCGGAAACAATAATTAACTACTACGTCCTAATCACTGAGTCCTAATGACCAATGATGTTAAGTACATAAACTAAACAAATACGCCGAGTCCCCGGCAGCGGCGCCAAAAACTTGTTAGGGCAAAATCACGCACTAATATTCACGCAAGTATACGCATTCACAAGTAATATAGAATACTTTCTAGTTCGTTCCCACAGAGACTCAGACTAAATTATTGTCTAATTAAACTCACTCACCAATGTATGATTACTTCTCAATGTTAAGACACTAACACTTAAGATTGTTGATTAAATATTAACTACAATTAACTGCTTAATTAATCACTTACTTAACACTTCAAATTATCAATAATAAAACACTCATGAGATCACAACTTCATTACTACTTCCTTCAATAGTCATTGTTATTACCTTTAGCATGTGACAGTGATGATATTAATCGAATAACACGAAACTGATAAAAGCCAACTTTCATTGTACTAATACCATTCTACCAAACATCCACAATTAAGATAGAAGTTGAATAGTCATCAATTATGTTGAGTTCCTATATGTCTACAGAAATTGACAACACAACGATTTAAGCACAAGTTATTCCTTTTGATTACATAGGGCAAATAAAACTGTTAGAGTTACCCACTAATCATGCACAACGTACATGAACCTATGCTAGCATGGCAAGTTCTAAATCTCAAGATCCACCGTCGCTTCACAAGAGATTAACACCCTATCTTATATGTTCGCGATGCACATAAGACGAATACGCATAACCAATATTAGATATCATACAATCATCACACACTAAAGTATTAAACAATTACTAAAGAATTCCATAATAAATCCGTTGCAACCCCATGATCACGATTAGCCCATAATAGCACTTATCGTCATCATGGGTTCATATGAAATCATGATAAACAAACACAAGAAAATAATAACTAAACTAATTATATTAAAACAGAGTACGTCACAAGAGTAAATAAGTTCAAAGTAAGAAAACTAGCATCCAACGTTACAACGAAACAAGAATCACAAGAAAATATGCTTCCTCTTCGTTGCGGTGTGCTAAATCGGTCTTCTTCTTTATCTCCTTTGCTCCTTGCGTAATACTACTATCTTCTTCAATCCACACTTGTGAAAACGTCTCAAATCTACTTATATAATAGTCCCATAAAACTCAGATTACATAGAAGTGGAAACCAAACAGAAGTAGAAGTCCTGAAATAATATATCTTTTTTCCCGACCTTGCGCGGCCGCTCAGCATAGCTGAGCGGGCGCTCAGCTTCCTGCGCAGCCGCTCAGCATTGCTGAGCGGGCGCTCAGACCTCTACTGGAAAAAATCCTGATTTGTTCCGCTTCTTCGCCGTAATCTGCCCATTTCTTTCCTCACGCAATGGTGAACACATGTCAAGGCTTATTCTTGATGATTCCTCCCCCGAAATGCAACTAATACCCTGAAATGCATAAACACTAGAAAAACACATCAAATACACAAAATACTTGATTTCAAGACACCAATTTAAGCCATTTTAAGACGCTCTAAGTGGTATAAAATGCCACTTATCAACCACCGCCAAATTAACCCAGAGCAAGGACTTTTAACATGACAATGAAAGAGGCAGTGCAGAATCCAAGTGTAATTGCAAGTACGTTTTTGGTGAACTCCGTAGATTCAAAAGTATTAATTGATTCTGGAGCTACCCGTTCATTTATTTCTGAATAATTTCTTGATAAGTTACATTGCGAAATTGAATGGTTGGGCGAGACGTTAATTATAAAATTAACGAATGACGACTAAGTTCCGGTAAATCGAGTATGTCCTGCGTGTGATGTAGAAGTAGCCGGACATCATTTTTCTGTAGATTTAGTTCCTTTTAAGCTAGAAAAATTCGATATCATTTTGGAAATAGATTGGTTAGCATTTCATAAATCTCAGATAGATTGCGCGAATAAGAAAGTTGAATTGCGAACTGCGGAAAATGCAACGGTAATATATTTAAGGGCGAAAAGCAGCAGAATAAATTTCTCACTGTAGTGCAGACCAAACGATTGCTTCGACAAGGATGTGAGGCGTACATAGCTTACGTGTTAGATACTGAAAAAGGAAGTCCTAGAATAGAAGACATTCCAGTTGTATGTGAATTTTCAGACGTCTTTCCAGACGAGCTTCCAGGGTTACCGCCAGATCGAAAAATTGAGTTCACTATTGATCTAGCACCAGGCACAGAACCAGTTTCGAAAGCTCCGTATCGAATGGCTCCAGTCGAGATGAAAGAATTGTCAACGCAACTGCAAGATCTTCTAGACCGAGGCATCATACGACCTAGTGTATCCCCATGGGGTGCACCAGTGTTATTTGTGAAGAAGAAGGATGGCAGCATGCGATTGTGCATTGACTATAGGGAATTGAATAAACTCACTATTAAGAACGGGTTAAATATCAAGTAGGTCACTTACTGTGTCCAAATGTTTCAAGTGAGTCACTGGTTACAAAACTGACTCAAATGAGTCACTCATTTAAATATTTATATCAAAAATATCACTCTATCATTAGTCGAAATTCTTAAAAATATTATATATTGAGTTTTCACACATTTTTTATAAATGATATTACATCCAAATGAAAGATTCTGAGTTCTAGTATTTTAGATAATATTTTTAAATTTTTTAAAATTTATTTACTATTTATTTTTATTTAAATCAAATAATACAATCAAAAAATTAAAAATAAATAGTTGATAAAATTTTAAAAATCTAACAATATTATCTAAAATAGTAGAACTCGTAACCTTTCATTTGGATGTAATATCATTAAAAAAAATATGGAAAACTCGATATATAATATTTTTAAAAATTTTGACTAACAATAGAGTGATATTTTTGATATAAATATTTAAATGAGTGACTCATTTGAGTCAGTTTTGTAACCAGTGACTCACTTGATACATTTGGATGCAGTAAGTGACCTACTTGATATTTAACCCTATTAAGAACAAGTATCATTTACCGAGAATCGACGATTTGTTCGACCAGCTAAAAGGAGCTGCATGGTTTTCAAAGATAGATTTACGATTAGGCTATCATCAATTAAAGATTAAAGCTGAAGATATTCCCAAGACTGTGTTCCGTACGAGATATGGACATTACGAGTTTCTTGTAATGGCATTCGGTTTGACAAACGCGCCAGCTGCATTCATGGATTTGATGAACAGGATATTCAAGAAATATTTGGACAAGTTCGTAATTATATTCATTGATGACATCTTGATTTACTCCAAGATAGAAAAAGAGCATGCAGAACACTTGAGGATAGTTTTGGAAATTCTGAGGAAAGAGCAATTATACGCAAAATTCTCAAAATGTGAATTCTGGTTAAGGGGAGTACAATTTCTAGGACATATCATCAGTAGAGAAGGCATCCAAGTCGATCCAGTGAAGATTGAAGCTGTGTTGAATTGGGAAAGACCGAAGACACCCACAGAAGTTCGAAGTTTCTTGGGATTGGCAGGGTATTATCGAAGATTTGTCAAAGATTTTGCAAAGATAGCAACGCCGTTGACCAAGTTAACTCGAAAAAGTGAAAAGTTTGAATGGAATGATAAATGTGAAGAAAGTTTTCAAGAGTTAAAGAATCGGTTGGTGACCGCACCAGTATTGATATTGCCAGACGAGCAAGGAAATTTCGTCATTTACAGTGACGCTTCGTATCACGGGCTAGGATGTGTATTGATGCAACACGGTAACGTCATTGCATATGCTTCAAGACAACTTAAACCTCATGAACAGAAATATCCTACACATGATCTGGAATTGGCAGCGATCGTATTTGCATTGAAGCTTTGGAGACATTATCTCTACGGTGAAAAATGCGAAATCTACACGGATCATAAAAGTCTGAAGTATATCTTTACGCAAAAGGAACTGAACATGCGACAACGTCGATGGCTGAAATTGATTAAAGATTACGATGTCACAATCAGTTATCATTCAGGAAAAGCAAATGTTTTAGCGGATGCGCTAAGCAGAAAAAAAAGATTGAATCGGTTAACTTCATGCGAAGAATTGGCCAAGGAATTCGACAAATTAGAAATCGAGATTCGTATTCCTAATGAATCTGCAGAATCTATCTACGCTATGACCTTCCAACCGGAGTTGCTAGAAAAGATTCGCCGTTGTCAAGATGAAGTGATAAGTCAAGATGACGACTTAACGGGAGAAGAGATCACAACTCAGAAAGATAATGAAGGAATTTTACGCTTTGCATCGAGAATCTGGATCCCTAACGTGGCAGAATTAAAAGAAGAAATAATGCGGGATGCACACAATCCGAAGTATTCCATTCATCCAGGAAGCACAAAAATATATCGCGATTTGAAGGAAAACTTTTGGTGGCCGAATATGAAGAAGGAAATAGCAGAATGGGTGAGTAAATGCTACACCTGCCAGCGAGTTAAAGCGGAACATCAACGTCTGAGCGGATTATTACAACCGTTAGACATTCCAGAATGGAAATGGGAACATCTAGCGATGGATTTCGTAGTAGGACTGCCAAGGACTAAGGCAAATCATGATGCGATATGGGTAATCATTGACAGACTTACGAAGTCGGCATATTTTCTACCAATTAATGAAAGATTTTCGCTCGACAAATTAGTGCACATGTATCTCAAGGAAATTGTGATGCGACATGGAGTTCCAATATCTATCATGTCTGATCGAGATCCCCATTTCAATTCAAGATTTTGGAGACAATTTCAAGAATGCCTTGGAACGAAATTAAACATGAGTACCGCTTATCATCTGCAAACCGACGGGCAAAGTGAAAGAACTATCCAAATGATTGAAGACATGCTACGAGTTTGTGCGATCGATTTTGAAGGCAGTTGGGATGAGCATCTACCCCTAGTGAAATTTTCTTATAATAACAGCTATCACGCCAGCATTGGAATGCCACCGTATGAAGCACTATATGGGAGAAAATGCAGATCACCAGTGCATTGGGATGAAGTTGGAGAACGTAGAATTTTGGGTTCAGAATTAATTCAGCAAACGAAAGAAAAGATTGAACTTATTCGGAAACGACTCGATACAGCGCAAAACAGGCAACGCAAATATGCAGACCAAGCAAGGAAGGATATGGACTATCAGGATGGGGAACATGTATTACTTAAAATATCGCCATGGAAAGGATTGACCAGATTTGACCATAAGGGTAAATTGAAGCCACGATACGTCGGGCCATTTGAAATTTTGAAGAAAGTAGGAAAGCTTGCATACGAATTAGCGTTACCGCCTCATATGCAACACATTCACAATGTGTTTCACGTGTCAATGCTTAAGCGATATAATCCTGATTCTAGGCATGTAATAGAATATGAACCGATAGATATCCAACCGGATTTGTCTTTTGTAGAGCAGCCGGTAAGAATTTTAGATCGGCGAGAGAAAGTGTTGAGAAATAAGTCTGTATATTTAGTGCGAGTATTGTGGAGAAACCCAGTGGTTGAAGAATCAACCTGGGAGCTTGAAAGTGAAATGTTAGAGAAATACCCTCATTTGTTTTCATAGAAGATTCTGAGGATTGAATACTATTAAGGGGGGGAGAATGTAACGACCGGGAAATTTACGTTGTATTATATCATATTTATAATAAAAAATGTGTATTAATATGTCATTTATGTGTGATTATCTGTTAAACCCTAATTGTTATGTGTTACGTGAATTCCGTATCATTTCTGTATTTTTAAGGTATTTTTCAGATGTTTTATATCGTATTCATAGGTTTCATTTCAAACGTTTTACGACCCAAACAATGATTTTAAAGCCAGTATTTCAAATAAAATAATGGGCCTTATTTTTCATCAAACGGCTTTTACAATCACAATATTCTGAACATCTAGATATTTTATAAATTTTCTCGTTTTATGAGAAATGACTTTTTCGGGCCCCATTGGGTGTTAAAAACCCCACAAAAATCACATTTTTATTTTTATAAAATTATAGGACTTTTATTTATACCATTTCTTCGTATTTTTGAATTATTCACAATTTTTGGGAATTTTTGGCATATATATTGTATGTAAAAATATTTATAAATTAAATTTTAATACCCAAAAATTATGAAAATTAGGACCAAATATTTTTATTAAATGTATAACCCCTTAATTTTATTTAGGAGTATTAATTTTTCAGCTATAAATACCCTAATTAATATTAATTTAATTAATTAAAATTAGAAAAATTCAGCAAAATTCCCAAATTCCAGAATTAGGGTTCTTGTGTTCTTGATTTCAATCCAAGATTTCAAGGTGATTCCGGTGTCCAAATCAAGCATGTAAGTAGTCGTTGCAAAGCTCTTGATCTCTACTTTCTAATTCTGTTATCAATTTTGAGTTTTATTGCTTCGATTTTCAATTCGTACTTTTAGGGTTTATGTTTGATTTAGGCGTTTTTGATTCAGGAATCGTTTGATTGTTTTGATGATTTTTATAGCTTTGTCTTGAGTTGAGGAATGATTTTCTATATTTATTTGGTCCGTATAACCCCTGGAAGTAGTTGCCCGAGTCTTGGTTTTTTTTGAATATTTTAGCTTCGATTTTGGTAAATTTATGGATGTTTGGATTGGTGTGGACTTTTGGGAATGAATATAGAAGGTTGTAGCTTTGATTTGAAATAGGTTTTGTGAAGGATGGATTCGATTTCGGTGAGGGGCATTTTTCCGACGAGGCTCGTCGGAGTGGCTTCGATCTTCGCCGGAGATGGAGGGGAAAAGGCGTTTGGACGGCGGAGTTGAGGCGGAAGGATTGCTGCAGTCATGGGGAATCTGTTGGTACCGAAAACCCGAAGTAATGGCATCCTAGAAGCATAGAAAGGGTTCACCGGAAATCTCCGCCGGCGCCGGATTCTGGGCTGACCGGCGTTGGTTTCTTCACGACCCGTTTAAGTTTCTTGAAGACCCGAAATTATAACCCGCCTGACCCGGTTTCGATCCAAAATCCCCCAATTCGTTTATCTGATTTCTGTTTCTGGAATTAAAATTTATTTACTTTTATTTTAATAATACATAATTTAATTTTGTAAATTATAAAAATCAAATAAAAATCAGATTAAAAATCTGAAATATTTTGTAAATAATTCCTAAATTATTTTCTTAAATTATAAATTCGAATTTAGTGATTTAATTAAGTATTTAATTATTTATTTAATCATTTATCTATTTATTTATTTATTATTTAATAGTTAATAATTAATAATTAAGGGTTATATTAATCGAATATTACGAGAAATGATTCGATAAATAAGGGAATAAAACGAATAACTCGTAATTATACGAGTAATTGAACGATAAGTTCGATTATTATTATTATTATTATTATTATTATTATTCAGACGATAGTTAATTATTCGTATAATATCGTAATAATTATTCATAATGAATAATTAAATACAGATAATTGATTTAAATTGTAACGTGCAATCACAACAGTAATGTTTCGACACAAATATGAGAATAACTCGTAGAAATACGAGTAGTGGATTGTTGAATTGAATTCTGATTCGGATAATAGTCTATTTATTCGACAGTTATCGTATCAGTTAATGATATCGATTATTTACTTATAAATAATCGATCTAATCGAATAAATAATGATGAGTTGTAAATATTTGTAATAAATTGTGATTAATCCTAATAATTAGGGATTAATTATTTTAAATTAGTAAATAATTATCTATTAATTATTTATTAGTTATTTATTTATTAAATATTTAAAAAGGTGATTAATTATTTCGATAATTAATCACATAATTTTCGATAAATCATAACTTCTTCATTTTAACTCCAAAAATTATAAAAAAATTATTTTTATAGTGAGATGGGCCGTAGTGCCTGGGTGCCCGACAGGATCTATATAGTGAGATATAGATCTGCACTGTATCCCGGCTGATCAGCAGGGTATAGCTGCGAACTTGAGTCCAGTGTAGTTCATTTGTATTCGCCAGCAATGACCTTCTTTTGATTCTTATGAGGTTATATCTTTACAGATATACCTGGGATACAGATTCAGTTATATTACTTTAACATTGTGTATATTTTGTAGACTTGTTGAGCAATTTTGGCTCACCCCTTTTTGTTGTTATTCACCTTATTGTTTCAGTTAAAAAGGAATATGAAACCCGTCAGGACACGAGTGGTAAAGAAGCGGGTCAAGCCTCGGGATCCTCTTATACCCAAGGTGTTGATCCCAATCCAGGAAGAAAGCTTTGAGTTGCCCGAGCAGGTGGAGTGTTGATAGATAGTATGTGTGTTTGAATAAAAGCTGAACTTAGTTTAAAATGAATTAGACAATGGTTTGTAATAAATAAAGTTGTGAGATTTTGAATGTTGGATTGTAATAAAAGTAGTTAGTGGTTCTTGTTTTCATACTTCAACCTAAAAAGGTCCTGGTAGTTGTTAAGGGGTTTAGTTTCATTTCTTTATTATTTATTAATAAGCTTGTACAGGTTTGGTGATTAGCTCGTAACCCCCAGACTTATACCCCGGGTCTGGAGGGCGTTACAGATAATGTTCAGAATTCCAACGGCTATGATGAAAGCAATTCGACGGATGAGAATAAAAATAATTATCCGTCGGGTATAAAATAATCCAGAAAAGTAATTGATTTTTATTAAGCTTTTTAACTTCGACGGATGATCAAACTCGATGGATAATGATCATCCGTCGGGATGTAAATTTTGACTTATGTCAAAATTTCATCTAAGACAGAAAAATCAATTAATTTTCTGGCTGCATTACAACTTGCAAAAATATCTGAAATGATTTAAGAATAATTAAGCATACCTAACTCACCTACCAACCTGGAAAATGTGGATTCATCAAGTGGCTTGGTAAAGATATCTGCAAGCTGCTTTTCACTCGGAACAAAATGAAGTTCCACAGTACCATTCATCACATGTTCCCTACTGAAGTGGTACTTGATGTCTACGTGCTTTGTTCTTGAATGTTGTACTGGATTTTCGGTGATGGCAATTGCACTTGTGTTATCACAGAATATAGGAATTTTGTCCACTTATAGACCATAGTCCAACAATTGGTTTTTCATCCATAAAATCTGTGCACAGCAACTACCAGCAACAATATATTCAGCTTTAGCTGAAGAAATAGAAACTGAATTTTGCTTTTTACTGAACCAGGACACAAGCCTGTTTCCTAAAAATTGATAGGTTCATGTTGTACTTTTTCAATCAATTTTACAACCTGCATAATCTGCATCTGAATAACCAGTTAGATCAAAACCAAAATCTCTAGGGTACCAAATGCCAAGTTTTGGTGTTCCCTTGAGATATCTGAAAATTCTCTTAATAGCTACTAAATGAGATTCTCTAGGATCAGCCTAAAATCTAGCACAAAGACAGGTAGCAAACATTATATCTGGCCTGCTAGCTGTTAAGTACAGAAGTGAGCCAACCATGCCTCTATAGCTTGAAATATCCACAGACTTTTCAGTAGTGTTTAATTCAAGTTTAGTTGCAGTGGCCATCAGAGTTTTTGCAAGTGTGTAATCCATTAGATCAAACTTCTTTAAAAGATCATGAATATATTTAGTTTGATTCATGAATATTCCATCACTAACTTGCTTAACTTGTAGTCCAAGAAAGTAAGTTAGTTCTCCCATCATGCTCATTTCATACTTACTTTGCATCAATTTGGCAAACTTTTTGCAAAGTTTTTCATCTGTAGAGCCAAATATAATATCATCTACATAAATTTGAACAAGTATACTAGAGCCATTAACATTTCTAAAGAATAAAGTTATATCAACAATACCTCTTGTGAAGTGGTTTTCCAAAAGAAACTTTGAAAAAGTGTCATACCAGGCTTTAGGTGCTTGTTTCAATCCATAAAGTGCTTTCAGAAGATAGTAGACATATTTTGGAAAATTTGGATCTTCAAAACCAGGAGGCTGAATAACATAGACTTCCTCCTCCAAATCTCCATTCAGAAAGGCACTTTTGACATCCATTTGATAGACTTTGAAATTGGCATGAGCTGCATAGGTTAAGAAAATTCTGATGGCTTCAAGTCTTGCAACAGGAGAGAAAGTTTCATCAAAATCTATTCTTTCTTGTTGACAGTAGTCCTTAGCAACCAGTCTAGCTTTGTTCCTGATTACTATGCCATTTTTATCCATCTTATTTCTGAATACCCACTTGGTGTCAATTGGATTCTTTCCTTTAGGTTTGGGTACCTTCTTCCATACCTTGTTCCTTTCAAATTGGTTTAGCTCCTCCTGCATAGCTAAAAAACAATCAGGATCCAACAAAGCTTCTTCTACCTTCTTTGGTTCTTCCTTAGAAAGAAAGCTATTATATAGACATTCTTCTTGAGTTGCTTTCCTTGTTTGAACTCTAGAAGATGCATCACCAATAATGAGCTCAAAAGGGTGATCTTTAGTCTATTTTCTCTGTTGTGGTAGATTAGCTCTAGATGAAGAGGCCTCATTGTTGTCTTGATGTGTGACTGAGTTTTGATTATGAGAAGCCCCCCTGAGTTTGTGAATCTTTGATTTGAGGAAGGGATATTATCTATAAGTGATTTGTTTTGACTCTCAGCTTCTCTTATTATTCCTACGGATGATGCACTTTGTATCTCGATGGATGAAGCTGATTGTCTCCTGACCGATGAGGCAGATTGTCTACCGACGGATGAAGCATTTTGTAACTCGACAGATGTTGAATTATGTGCTTCATTAGTTGTAGATTTTTCTGCATTATCCTTAGCCACTGTTTCTTGATCACTATCATCATCACTGTCATCATTAACTATCTCAACATTATTAAACTTGAGACTTTCATGGAAATCTCCATCTTGCAGTCCTTCAATCTTTTTATCATCAAATATAACATGTACTGATTCCATAACAATGTTGGTTCTTTGTTGTGCAAGACATGCCTGTATCATAACAAGACTAAGTCATACGGATAACCCTAAGATTAGTTGTATTGTAACCTTAATCTGTAATTCATACTTGTAACACTTAATGTCTGTAAAATATAAATGGAGCAGACTGGAGCATTTTTCTCTGAATAGTGTCAAGCCTAAGAATTCTATCTGGAAGAAGATCAAGAAGATCATGCCTCAGAAGAATTATGAATAAGCTTTGAGTTGAATAAATCTGTTTGGTGTAAAACATTCTAAGTCAAGATCTCTACAAGTCACAGAATTAGTGTTATAGAGAAATCATTCGAGAAATCCCGAATGACTTATCGAGAAGTCATTTAAACTCCAGAGAGTACCGACGGATGAGTAACATCTACCCGACGGATGAGCAATATCTACTCGACGGATGAGGAATGTCTACTCGACGGATAAACCATCACTACTCAACAAATAAACAACATCCACCGGGTATAGAGAACTCAGGAATTGTCTGTCGAGAACTTAGAGATATCGACAAGTATACATTCATTAGAGAACTCTGAGTTATCGATAATCCAAAGTCCATTAGAGAACTCTGAGTTATCGATAAAGCAAAATTCACTAGAGAACTCAGAGTTGTCGATAAGTCTAGGCAACAACGAAGTTTCAGAGATATCGACAAGCCATCATGCCTATCGAGATGTCGAGTTCTCTATGGCTTAATTGAAGATCTCGAAGTGAAGAAATTTCTCTAAGTAGATAATTACAGAACAGTTCAATATCCAAGGTTGCAAATCAACAAACAATTCACACAGCTGGATTGACAAGTCTACAAAAAGCAGCTTGAGAGATGTGCAAGATCAACGACAAAGATTAACTGACAGAGGAGATTAAAGTAATCACGGGAAGCAAAAGATATGCTAAGCCAGAAATGGAAGATTTACTTTTCTATAAATAGAAATGACAAATGACAGTTTAGAAAAGATAATAGCATGTTTATTATCCACCGTGTAAACCAGCAGTTAACTGAGTTATAAAGTTAACATTGGTCCTCTAGTTAAGTTAAGAAGAACAATCAGATTAGAAAATTTTGTGTGTTCTCTTTCAAGAAAGAAGCTAAGTTCTAAAACAAGAACTTAGAGATTTTGTAGCAAAACACTGCTTGATTTTTAATATAAAATTAAGTGAGTTTTGAAGATCTTTGTTTTACATATTTGCTCAGCTATTTATGTTTAACATCCATTCTACTAAATCATTTACAACAACCAACTGCTAAAGCCTAAGTCGATCGAAAATCATACATTTAAGCCAAAACACATTCACCCCCCCTATGTGTTGTATTCATACCTAACAAGTGGTATCAGAGCAAAATTTGAAAGTAAACAGATTAGATCTTGGAAAAATGAATACACAAAATATCAGTAGTATCAAGATTCCTCCCTTTGATAAGGCCAATTACACTATATGGAAAAAGAAAATGTTGTTGTTTATAAGAATGGCCAATCACCTTTACATTGGTATCCTCAAGAATGGGCCCTTCACTCCTGTAGTTAGAGTTGAGGAAACCACAGATGGAGATATGGTTATTCCAGCTCATTATGCTCCCAAGGATCCTTCTGAGTATACTGAACCTGAAAGAGAGAAAGTTTCCCTAGACAGTGCTTTGGAACTGATACTAATTGAGTCACTTGATAATATAATGTATAATAACATTGTCAACTGTGACACTGCTAAACAGATCTGGGAAAAGATTGAAATACTTTGTGAAGGAACTGAGGAGGTTAGGTCAAATCAAAGAAGGATATTGATTTCTCAGTATGAGGGTTTTATGGCTAAACCAAAGGAGGGTATTACTGATGTGTTTGAAAGGTTTAATAAGCTGATAAATGACTTGCAGCTTCATGATAAATTTTATGATGTTGAAGAAGTGAATTTGAAGTTCTTGCTCACTCTCCCTAACCATTTGGAACAAAAGATCTCTGCAATCAGAGAAGGAAGGGATTTGAGTAGAATCACACTGGAAGTGCTCTATGGGGTTCTGAAAACTTATGAACTTGAAATGATTCAAAAGAGGTCATTAAGGGCTGGTCAAAGATATGTAATGGATGGCTCAAGTGCACTGATTGTGAATGAAGGCCAGACTTTTAATGATGAGCAAAGATCCCCAACTCCAGTCATTCCTACAAGTGCAAAAAGAGCCAATGACACTGAAGAGCAAGTCATACTGGAATTGGATGAGGAAGATGAGTTCTATACTCTTGATGAGCTTGATGAGCTAGACAAATCAATGGCTTACTTGGCTAGAAAATTCTCTAATATTAGAGTAAAGAAACCAAGATTTTTTAAAAGCAAAGGACAGTTCTTCAACAAAGACAGCAGCTGGAAAGGAAAAGGGAAGTACGCTCCTGATAGCAAAACTGGCTATAAAACTGGATCTGTTAATAGATAAAAAATAAGATGCTTTAACTGTGATGAGTTGGGCCATTTTTCTACAGAATGTAGGAAACTTAAGAAAGCAAAGAAAGACAAGGCCTATCTTGAATTGGAAGCAAAGTATGATGCTCTTCTAAAGAAGCAACAAGGGAAAGCTTATATTGTTGAGGGCAAGTGCTGGGATGATTCAGATAATGATGAAGATGAAGAAGTTGGAAACTATGCACTCATGGCCTTGGAGCAAGGAGACTCTTCATCATCTAAATCACAGGTACCAACTCTCACCACAATTGATTTAAATATGAGTCAATATAAGGAAACTGTTGAAAAGATGAGCACAAAAATGTTCCACATTCATACAAGCATGGTTGCTGCAAATGAGGAAGTTAGAAGATTAAAAAAGATCAATGAAAAAATTGAGAGTGAAAAACAAGAGACTGAATTGTTGCTGGTTGAGCTTGATGCTGCTAAACAAAAAATTGCATACTTAAAGAATAAATTAAAGTATGCAATTGAAATTGAAGCAGTGTTGAGAGAAAGGCTGGAGAAGAATGAAGTGAAGCTGAAATCCTTCCAAAATGCTTCTGAGTTGATTGGACAATATCATGAAAAGAACAAGCCATGTGCAAACATTGCCATTGGTCTTGATTATAAGGATTTGAACAACAAGAGAAAGTCTGTCAGTGACAAAGGGAAATCAACTCAAACTGAAGATGTTCCAATTATTTTGAAGAAAGTTGAATCACCTTTGTTCAAGGCATGTGAGGTGAACTTCAGTGAAGAAGAGTTGATCATCAAACAAGAGATAGCTGATGAGGACAAGCAAAAGAAAATGATGAGACAACTCAGTCTTCCATCTCTGTTGAAACACCAAAAGCCAATCAAGAAACTAAGGAGCCTGTGAAGGAGATTAAAGCTAAACAGGTCAAAAAGAAAAAGAAAAATAGAAATGGAAAGATTGGGATAAACAAAAGCAATAATTTTGCTTATGTAGCAGATGCACCTAGAAAGAAGTGTGAGAATTGTGGATCAATGAATCACCTAACTAATCTTTGTAAAAATATTGTTAGCAATCCACCTGAAGGAGTCTGCAAATACAATGAAGCTAAGGCAAATGATCCCTATTCATTCTGTGACAAGTTTGATTGCATTCCCTGCAACATGAAAGTGATGAAGAGTTACCATAAATTGAGAATTGATCTCATAGAATCAAAAGTTGGTTCTATATCTGAAAGGGAAAATGCTCAACAGTCTATGAATTCCATTTTATCTCAAAATTCTCATTATACTTCTGCAAAATCAGTTAACATGAAGAAAGTACCCAACACAGTTTGGGTAGCTAAACACACTTAATCCTCATTATGTGCAGGGCAAAGGAAAGAAGGTCATATGGATCATTGATAGTGGATGCTCCAGGCATATGATAGGTGATAAGGCCCTGCTATCACAATTTGGGGAGATGGCTGACCCTTTGGTAACCTTTGGAGACAACAGCAAAGGATTCACAATGGGATATGGCAAGATTGTTTCTGGAAATGTTGTCATTGAAGATGTAGCACTAGTTGCTGGATTAGAAGTAAATCTCCTAAGTGTTAGTCAATTTGCAGACAGAGGTTTTCAAGTTGTTTTCAACAAAGAAGATTGTGCTTTTATTAGCAAAAAGACTGGTGAAATTGCTCTTAAAGGAGTAAGAAAGGGAAGCTTGTTTGTTGCAGACTTAGACTCAACAAATAAGGATGAAATGTGTTGTTTCTACACCAAGGCATCAGAAGAGCAAAGCAAATTGTGGCATAAAAAACTATCTCACTTGAATTTCAAAGCAATCAACAACCTAGTCAAGAAGGAACTTGTGAGAGACATGCCCAATCTGGAATTTGCTCAACTGGAAGTTTGTGAAGCTTGTCAGAAAGGAAAAATGAAAAGATCAAGTCACAAGTCAAAATATGTGAATTCTATAAGTGCACATCTGCAACTTATTCACATGGACTTGTTTGGGCCAGTAAATGTCTTGTCCATTTTAAGGAACAAATATGCCCTTATCATGGTTGATGATTTTTTAAGATACACTTGGGATGAGTTCATGTACTCTAAAGATGAAACTCCAAACATTATAATTGAGCACATCAAGAAAATTGAGAAGCAAGCTGAAGGAAAGGTAAGTGTGAAAAGATTGAGAAGTGATAATGGAACAGAATTCAGAAACTCAACATTAAGTGAATTCTGCAAAAGCAAAGACATTGTTCAAGAATTTTCAACAGCTAGAACACCTCAACAGAATGGAGTAGTTGAGAGGAAAAATAGAACATTGGTTGAATCTGCTAGAACTTTGCTACAAGATGCTCAGTTGCCAACTAGTTTTTGGGAAGAGGCTGTTAATACTGCATGCTACACTCAAAACAGATATCTCATCAACAAAGCTCATGGCAAATCACCCTATTCAATCATGTCTAACAGGAAGCCTACAGTGAAGCATCTACATGTGTTTGGAAGCAAGTGTTATATTCTAAAAGACAACTCTGAATATGTGAGAAAATTTGACTCTAAAGTTTTTGAAGCAATTTTTCTGGGATATTCATTGGAAAGAACAACCTATAAAGTTTATGTGATTGATCAAAAGAAAATTATGGAAAGCACATATGTGACTTTTGATGATGACAAGTGTCCAGGCTTGGAATGCCTTGATGTAAATGATGCTGAAGCCCTTGCATTTGGAAATCTAACCATTGACAGTGATTCTGATGAGGAAAATGAAGTTGTGACACAACAAGTAACAAATGAAGAGATCTGTGAACAAAATCATGAAAATGAAAGCTCTCTTCAGACACCTGAATTTGATGGCACAAACTCAGGGGGAAAATGAGAGAATGGAAATGACAGTCATGGTAATACTGAAGAAAATGATGAAGGCACTAGTCAACAGACACACACCAGAAAGTGGGATAGGAGTCATACAGTAGAAGCTATTATTGGTGATCCCTCAGCTGGTGTGAGAACTAGAAGTGCAACTGCTACTGAATGCCTACATGCATGTTTTCTGTCTCAAGTAGAGCCCAAGAAAATTGAAGAAGCCCTATTGGATCCTGACTGGATATGTGCCATGCAGGAGGAGCTGGATCAGTTTGAGAGAAACAAAGTTTGGAAATTAGTCCCTGTACCAAAGAATAGAAGCATAATTGGAACTAAGTGGGTGTACAGGAACAAAATGGATGAAAATGGAGTTGTTACTAGAAACAAAGCAAGGCTGGTTGCTAAAGGCTATTCACAAGAAGAGGGAATTGACTATGATGAGACTTTTGCTCCTGTTGCAAGACTAGAAGCAATAAGAATCTTTCTGGCATTTGCTGCACACTCAAATTTTAAGGTGTATCAAATGGATGTTAAGAGTGCCTTTCTTAATGGTGAACTAGAAGAAGAAGTTTATGTGCAACAGCCACCTGGCTTTGAAGATCCAGAATTCCCTAACTTTGTTTACAAATTACTCAAGGCTCTATATGGAATGAAACAGGCACCTAGAGCCTGGTATGACACACTGTCAGAATTTCTACTCAAACATGGTTTTACCAGAGGTACTATTGATAAGACTCTCTTCTACAAGAAGCATGATGAAGATATGATCCTAGTTCAAATCTATGTGGATGATATCATTTTTGGATCTACAAATGAAAAGCTTTGTCAAAGATTCTCTAGGCTAATGCAGAGTGAGTATGAAATGGGCATGATGTGAGAATTGAGTTACTTCCTTGGCTTTCAAGTTAGTCAAAGAAGTGATGGTATTTTCATTAGCCAAACCAAATATGTGAATGACTTATTGAAGAAATTTGGTATGGTGGATAGCTCACCTGCATCTACACCAATGTCTACTGCAACCAAGTTGGATGAAGACAAGAAAGGCAAAAGTGTGGATATTACAAGCTACAGAGGAATGATCGGTTCATTGCTCTATTTGACTGCTAGTAGACCAGACATCATGTTTGCTACTTGTCTATGTGCCAGATTTCAGGCCAATCCAAAGGAATCACATTTGATGGCTGTAAAAAGGATTTCCAGATACTTAAAGGGAACTCCAAACTTGGGATTATTGTATCCTAAGGGAACTGGTTTTGAAGCTGTTGGATACACAGATGCAGATTTTGCTGGATGCAGGGTTGATAGGAAAAGTACTAGTGGAAGCTGTCAATTTCTTGGTCAAAGACTTGTATCCTGGTATAGTAAGAAACAGCAATATGTGTCAACTTCCACAGCTGAGGCTGAATATATAGTTGCTGGAAGTTATTATGCTCAAGTGCTTTAGATTAGAAATCAGCTAATGGACTATGGTCTAGTGTTACACAAAATTCCTATTATGTGTGACATTACTAGTGCCATATCTATAGTGGCTAATCCAGTTAATCATTCTAGAACAAAGCACATTGATGTTAGGTACCATTTTATCAGGGAACATGCTGCAAATGGTACCATTGAGCTCATTTTTGTTCCAACAGAAAAACAATTAGCTGACATTTTTACTAAACCTTTGGATGAAGCAACCTTCACTAGACTTGTGAGTAAAATTGGAATGCTCAATTCTTCATCCTAAGGCAAGTACTCAGCTAATATTTTACAGCAGATTAATTTCTAATAATTCAACCTAGTTTGATTTAATTGGAAATTAACTGAAATATGAATTATAAATATTTCAGAATCTCTGTATATTTATTTTTCTTTAAAAACTCAAAAAAAATAAAATTTAACTTAGAATATTTCAAATTCTAAGTAAACTGCTTAGTTGTTAATTTACATATTTAATGTGTAAAATTAACACGAGGCAGAAAAACAACACTCAAAAGTATAGAGAACTGAGTTCTCGATAAGTCAAAATGACTTATCGACAAGTCATTTTAGAGTTCTAGAGTGAGTCCTCGATAAGTCTATTTACAGACTTCTCGAATGACTTCTCGATAAGCTCTATTATGACTTATTGATAAGACCACGTAGAGTTCTCTAATAATGTTAATTCATAGAGTTCTCGACAAGGATATTTTGAGATTTATCAATAACTCAGAACTAAAATAATTTAATTCAATGAATTATTTTAGACAAATACTTTTGGAAAAATTATTCTGATTTCAATTTGATTCAACTCAAATAAATTAGAATTATTTTAGTCCATTTTCGGACAAACTGGGTATTTATCAGAGTTCTCGATAAGTCATCTTTGACTTCTCGATAAGTTACTTTTTCTATTAATACCCAGACTTCTCGATACACACACTACACTTACACCTTCTCGAGATCTCAAGTGACCTAGCTTTCAGACAAAAGGCGATTTCTCTCTCATTTTTGCTCCTTTCTCAAAACTTTGTCTTACCCACTACTTCTAAACACTACAATGGCACAAAACATTGTTAGAGCTATCATTCCAGAGAAGGGAACTAACTTTATTGCTTTTCTTGATGCTAACCAAGCCCTTGATAGTTTCAAAAGGTTTGTGAAGTTTCTTTCTGAATCCTACATTGCAGGTGTTTTAACTGCAAGTCATGTGCAGTATTTGGACGTTCTTCATGAATTTTGGACATCAGCTATAACTAGGACAATTGTTCTAGAGAATGTCACTTCTATGGTGGTCACATGCACAATTGGAGGCCATGAAATTGAGTTTTCAGTTGCTGATGTGAATACAGCCCTGGGATTGCCAACTGCGAATTATGGAGAGATGCCAACTGCAGATGAGTTGAGTGAATTCATGGACTTCATCAACTACAGTGGCTCAATCAACTTGGCAAGCCTGGACAGAACAAACCATAGGAAGGAATGGTCCTTTGTGTTTGACTCTGTAGTGAGGGCTTTCACTTGCAAAAAAACTGGCTTTGACAATATCTCAAGTGTGGTGCAGAAGCTGGTGTTCTCAATAGCTCACAACAGTCATCTGAATGTTGGAGGTCTAATTCTGGAGGAGCTGGCTACCAGGCTTACTATGCCTTTGAAGAATAGAGGTAAAGAAATCTTTTTGCCAAGGTTTATTATGTCTACTTTAGCTCATAAAGTCAATGACATACATTTGTTAGCTGGTATTGATAGTAGTAGAATTGGCAATTACAAGCAAGTGTCCAAAATTATATTTGGCTCACTTACTTCAAAGAATAAGGTGAGTGTAAGTCTCAGAATCACTCCATTTATGTTGGAGAGGTTCAGGACTTGTCCTTACCCTATGTCAGACATGAGGGCTCCTAAATTTGCTAGTTCAGCTATGGTTCCTGAGCCTGTGGAAGCACAAACACAGGCACACCAACAAGGACCTTCCAAGGCTGCGGCCCCTTCTTCTAAACCACTAGATGTTAGCAAACCAACCACTTTAGTCTCTCAAAAGACTGAAGTGAGTAAAAAGAAGAGAAAGGAACCTACCCTCGCTGTTGTAAATGAGCGTGAAACAATACTTACTGAACTAGAGTCACCCTTGGTCAAGAGACCAAAGAAGAGTAAATTACCTGAGCTGACCACTCAAAACACCTCTATGTCCTCCCAACAGGACACAGTTGAACAAATGGGGAGTAAACAGTTACTAGATGCATCCTCTCAACAGGGTGTATCAATTGAAAAGAGCATTCACCCCAATGCATCATGTACTGAGTCAGCACAACCTGCACCTAAAGTGTATGGTAGAAGATATAAGGATGGCACACACAGTGAGGGCACATCACTTGAAGCTCCCTCATCCATTCTGGGGGAGCTGCCAACACTCACAACTGAGCAAACTTCTCTAATCTCCCAAATTTCTTCATCATATAGAGCACTTGAATCTGATTTCCAAGTGCACCAACACTCAAGTGACACGGTTCATGACACTGTGCTCACCACCCAGAATCAACATCTAGATGGTGAGAGACTATTGGCTGGGGTAGATCTTGATGACACCATCACAAACATGGGAGTTTCATCAGTTTTTACTGAAGACCGCATGGTCACTTTTGCACCTTCATGTGCACAATCATCTTTACAGATGAATAGGTTTGAGGGTAGTACTCCTGAGGGGGGGCTATCTAAATCCTCTCCAATTCAATTGGAGGTTCTTCTAGAAGGAACGACTCCCCTCACAACCCTAGCTGAAATTGCCTTCACAGTTGCAGCTAGGAGTACAATTGCCAATGACTCTGTTATGGGAGAGGCAAGTTCATCACATTTTTGTGACAGTGCTCTGCAAGGTGCACAAAGGTTTGAGGCTGGTGTACATGACAGTAACCCAGTCAAATCCTCTCCAATTCCAATGAAGGTTCCCACTACAATTGGAGGACAACACACTGTCACAACCACAGAGCAATCTGTAAGTCAAACTGTGACCCCGGTCATAGATGCTTATGCATTTTTTTTCTGATGAAATGAGTATGATTAGCCCTATATGGTTTTCCTCTAATCATATGATCACAGATTACCTCCTCTCAACCACTTCTTATTTCTGTAGGTCAAACAACATTTGAGCCTTTCATGTGAGAATAAGAGAAAAGATTGAGTGAAAAACAAAGAATAAGAGAGGCAGGATCCTTCCTGACAAAAGGAGAGGTAGATGAATATATGGATTTAGTAATCCTTGTGAGGAAACTCTGACTCTCAAAAGTCATGAGACTAATGCAGTGAGAATTGGTGAGACCACTTATTCAAAAGAACAGAGAGCTTAGGATTTTTATCACTAACAGATTTTTCTGCAGTTCTAAGTGAAACTGCTATTGTTTAAAACTTATCACCATGAATCCCAATGAAGCTTGAAGCTGCAGATAATGTTCCAAATGGACAATGACAATAGCTTGAACAATGTGCATTTAGCTGGATTTTTCTTCCTGGAGATAATGTCAAAAAGGGGGAGAATATATCTAAATGCCAAAACAGCTAATGGATGTTGAATAAATCTGAATGCAACTCAACAAAAAAGACCTGATGGGAAGACTGGTTTTCGTTTCTGCATTTAGTTAAAGTTTTTGACATTATCAATCAGAACTTGTGCATAATTTCATAATGAACAAGTTGGGGGAGATTGTAATATATAATACATGATGTCAAAGAATTATGCCTCAGAAGATCAGAAGAGTTGAAGGCAGCAGGCAAGAGCAGAATATCAAAGGATGGAAGATTTCTGAATATAAAAGCTGGCTCTTTGTCCAGTTACAGGATAAGGATGTTAGCTAGATATCCTAAGCCAGATTTGCTGAAACTAATAGAGGCTCTAGCTGACACCCCCATCCAAGAAGAATTGGAAATACTTGTGCAAATTAAGAACATAATTGAGAAAGAATCAGACAGCTCAGTCTTTACTTAATTATTGTAAATTGTCCAATGTACAAGTTTTGTATCAGCTTTTGTATCATTTTATTTTCATTCTTTAACTTGGGGTTAGTCTTGTTAACAGGTATGAATTTGTGATAAGCAATCTTCTCACAAATTGGGGGAGATTGTTGTGCAAGACATGCCTGTATCATAACAAGACTAAGTCATACTGACAACCCTAAGATTAGTTGTATTGTAACCTTAATCTGTAATTCATACTTGTAACACTTAATGTCTGTAAAATATAAATGGAGCAGACTAGAGCATTTTTCTCTGAACAGTGTCAAGCCTAAGAATTCTATCTGGAAGAAGATCAAGAAGATCATGCCTCAGAAGAATTATGAAGAAGCTTGGAGTTGAATAAATCTGTTTGGTGTAAAACATTCTAAGTCAAGATCTCTACAAGTCACAGAATTAGTGTTATAGAGAAATCATTTGAGAACTCCCGAATGACTTATCGAGAAGTCATTTAAACTCCAGAGAGTATCGACGGATGAGTAACATCTACCCTACGGATGAGCAATATCTACTCGACGGATGAGGAATGTCTACTCGACGGATAAACCATCACTACTCGATGGATAAACAACATCCACCGGGTATAGAGAACTCATGAATTGTCTGTCGAGAACTCAGAGATATCGACAAGTATACATTCATTAGAGAACTCTGAGTTATCGATAAGCCAAAGTCCATTAGAGAACTCTGAGTTATCGATAAACCAAAATTCACTAGAGAACTCAGAGTTGTCAATAAGTCTAGGCAACAATGAAGTTTCAGAGATATCGACAAGCCATCATGCCTATCGAGATGTCGAGTTCTCTACGGCTTAATTGAAGATCTCGAAGTGAAGAAATTTCTCTAAGTACAGAATTGCAGAACAGTTCAGTATCCAAGGTTACAAATCAACAAACAATTCACACAGCTGGATTGACAAGTCTACAAAAAGCAGCTTGAGAGATGTGCAAGATCAACGACAAAGATTAACTGACAGAGGAGATTAAAGTAATAACGGGAAGCTAAAGATATGCTAAACCAGAAATGGAAGATTTGCTTTTCTATAAATAGAAATGACAAATGACAGTTTAGAAAAGATAATAGCATGTTTATTATCCACCGTGTAAACCAGCAGTTAACTGAGTTATAAAGTTAACACTAGTCCTCTAGTTAAGTTAAGAAGAACAATTAGATTAGAAAATTTTGTGTGTTCTCTCTCAAGAAAGAAGCTAAGTTCTAAAACAAGAACTTAGAGATTTTGTAGCAAAACACTGCTTGATTTTTAATATAAAATTAAGTGAATTTTGAAGATCTTTGTTTTATATATTTGCTCAGCTAATTATGTTTAACATCCATTCTACTAAATCATTAACAACAACCAACTGCTAAAGCCTAAGTCGATCGAAAATCATACATTTAAGCCAAAACACATTCACCCCCCCCCCCCCTCTGTGTTGTATTCATACCTAACATTCTTAGATTGTAGACTCAATATGCTTTTCCAACATCATATCCAACAAAAATTTCTTCATCTGCTTTGACATCAAACTTCCCATGTTGATCAGTTTGATTCCTTAAGATATAACATTTGCAGCCAAAGACATGAAGAAAATTTAGAGTTGGCTTCCTATTCTTGAACAACTAATAAGGAGTTATGCATTTGGCGTGATTAACCAAAGAAATATTCTGAGTGTAGCATGCAGTATTCACAGCTTCAGCCCAAAAATATGTTGGTAACTTTGATTCTTCAAGCATTGTCCTTGCAGCTTCAATTAGAGATCTGTTTTTCCTTTCCACCACTCCATTTTGTTGAGGAGTTATAGCTGTAGAGAACTCATGCATAATTCCATTCTCTTCACAAAATGATCTCATCACAGAGTTCTTGAACTCAGTTCCATTGTCACTCCTGATTCTTCTCACTTTGAAGTCAAGATGATTGTTGACTTGCCTTATGTGATTGATGATGATTTCACTAGCTTCATCTTTGGACTTTAGAAAATATGTCCAAGAGAACTTTGAGAAATCATCTACAATTACTAGGCAATATATTTTCCTTGAGATGGACAACACATTGACTGGTCTAAATAAATCCATGTGTAACAGTTGTAAAGGTTCTTCAATTGTTGAATCAAGCTTCTTTATGAATGATGCTTTGATTAGCTTTCCTTTCTGGCAGGCATCACACAATCCATCCTTAGTAAACTCCACTTGAGGAATACCTCTAACCAATTCTTTCTTGACAAGCTCATTCATGGTCTTGAAGTTTAGATGGGACAGCTTCTTGTGCCATAGCCAACTTTTATCTTGACTTGCTTTACTGAGAAGACAAGTGACTGATTCTGCATTTGATGAGTTAAAGTCAGCTAGGTACACATTTCCTTTTCTCACTCCAGTGAGAACCATTTTATTGCTCTTTTTATTTGTCACAACAATGGCTTCTAAATTGAAGGTAACTGAGTTGCCCTTATCACAAAGCTGGATGATACTCAATAAATTATGCTTGAGACCATCCACTAGGGCAACCTCTTCAATGATGACATTGTCATTTGAAATCAAGCCATATCCCACAGTATAACCCTTGTTGTCATCTACAAAAGTAATACTTGGGCCAGCTCTTTCCTTGAACTCAGTGAGCAGGGTAGAATCTCCAGTCATGTGCCTTGAGCAACCACTATCCAGATACCAGAGATTCTTTTTGTTTCCCTGCATACATTAAAATCAAATCAAGTTGATTTTGGTACCCAAGTTTCCTTAGGTCCTGCCTTGTTAGCCCTTTTCTTTGGTTTCTTAGATTCGACCTCATTTGACTTGGGGATTTCAGATTCATCCTTAGTCATTTGAGTTGGACCTTGAAACCAGTCATTAAAGCAGAATTATCATGCACATTTTGATTAACAGGAAAAGGCATGCTATTTGCAAATATGTTATTCCAGTAAGGGATGTTAAATGGCATTTGAGGCATACTAAATGCAGCATTATAAGGATTAGGTACAAATGGCATATTCGAAAACTGTGCATTCATATTCTGTACATGCATAACATTCATAGGCATGGCAGTCATGTTGGTCATGTTAGAAGAAGAAGAAGGTGCAGACATGGGAGTAGGCATAACAAGCTTGCAATTAACAGACAAATGATTAACACTACCACACTTAACATAGATTTTTCTTGGAGCATATTTATCAGGTGTGTAGTTGTTATGTTTGTTGATTCCTACCTTCTCATTTCTATTATTTTTCTTTTTAGCTTCTGTTTTAACCTCAATCTTTTCTAATCTATCATTCAGTTGCTTGATAGACAGATGCCCAATATTAACTCTTTTTTCCTTCCTCACTTGACTTGATTCTCCTGGAATAAAGTTTTTAGAAACTGATCCATATTTCTCATTCAACTTAGCTAACTTAGCTTTGTTGACTCGTTTACTCACAACCGACGGATGTGGCTCCTTGTCTCTCGATGGATAATCTTTTTGATTATCTGACGAATGATTTTCATCATCCGTCGAGTCCACATCTGTAGACAGTCCTTCAACCAAATTGGACTAAAGCTTCTCTTTACTCTTTTTCCAGGCTGCATCAAAAAAGAACTCAATACCTTGGACTTTAGTGATTTGAGCATGAATATCTCTAGATGAATTTCATGCCTTAATCACTTCTTGTTCTCGTTCAAGCTGCTTCTTTAAAATCTCTTCTTTCTTCAAGGACTCGGTTAATTCATCTTTAGCAATCTTACACTCAATTCTCAATTTCTCAAATTTAATAAACTGAGACTCTAGCACATTATTCCTCTCACTTAAAAATAAATTATTTTCTTTAATTTTAGCATTTTCCTTAGTAAGGGACTTAAGCGTAACACGAAGGCGATATAATTCTGTGGACATGTCATTTATTGCATCATTACACTCAGCTTTAGATAAATATGCTAGGTTAGTGGTGAATACCTGATTGCTTGAAAAACTTGTCTCTATTTCATCAGATTTAGCCATTAGGGCTAAATTGATATAGCTTGTTTCTTCATCTTCATCCTATCCATCTGCAACCCAGTCATTCTCATGTGTGATGAAAGCTCTTTCCTTTTGTTTGAGTAGCTCAAAGTATTTCTATTTATAATCAACATGCTCAAACTTCTTTTTGATGGAATCAGACTTTCTACATTCACTGGAAAAATGACCTGCCAAGCCACATTTGAAATACTTGAATTTTGATTTATCAACCATGTTTCTGTTTGGCTTGGCTGCTCCAAAATTCTTTGTTAGGTCACACACACTGTAGAAGGAGGGTTGAATACAATGTATAGCACAATCAAATTGAATTTAAAGAACACAAGTAACAGAAAACAAACTTTATTAAACTATGTTACAATGTAGAACTGTCCTCTCTCAATGATGAACAAATATCACGAGAGCTGCTAGGGTTATAATAAAATATTATTCTCGATAATGATAACACGTATAGTGTAAACCCTATGTCTGTGCTTATATACTACACAGTTACAAGATAATCGCTAATTGATATGAAATATAATTCTGCTTCCTAAAATATATCAACCAGTTATCTTTTCTTCCAAGTATTCTATTCTTCATAGAATTCCTTCTTCATGCTTATCTCTTCTTGCGTTTGTCTTGATCTTCTTTCCTTTCAATCAGCCGCCTTCCTTATCTGAAAGTTTCCTTTAAGTCCTGATATTATCTCCTGATAAATATCTCCCGAACCTTAAGTACTGATAACTTAAGTTCTGTCTTCAGTATAAATGCTGATATCCAGTTAAGTACTGCTTTGTCCTGTTTAAGTAAGATCTGAAAACTAAACACAAATCATATTAGACATGACATTATCAAATATATCTAACAATCTCCCCTAACTTGTAAATTAGCATAATATACAAGTTTAACAGATATTTGATGATGTCAAAAACATTAAGTACAAATGCATGAGAAATTGACTAGATAACTACAACTTACAGTCCTTAAAGCTTTACCAACTTTAACTTCTGATAACAACTTCAGTCTGTACACACATCAGAATTTGATCAGTTGTAGATCTTGACTTGGCTTCACATTCTGATCTCTTCAATATCAGGAGTTGTTCTAAGATAGTTCTTTAACAAACATCTCTCAGCATATCTGAGTTCATCAATCATTCTCCTTTTAGCATCTTTAAGCTCTGCAGTATCTTCACCAGTTTGGAAGATAGCATATCTGAGATCATTAATTTTTGCTTTTCTCAACTCCTGATCTAGTTTGATGACATAGGCTTTGTCAGACTCTAGATTGAATTCAAGTCCCTTAATACCAAGATATGTTCTGATCTTTGCAGTATTAGGTTTCATATTAACAATATCACCCTTGTGATCTCTGTACTTGGGACAATATATGTTGTCAGACTTTACAGAATAGAGCTTCTTTTGTCTCTGAATTTGAGTCTTCAAATAATTTGCAGCACTTTCTGTTAATCTGTTGTAATAACCCCAATTTTTGGGAAATTTTTGAAACCCTTATGAATAGTGTTTTTACTGAATGAGAAAACTTTTCATGCCACACTATGTAGGGGTTCTGATATGGATATTCTGAGATTTTATTAGTACTTTATATGGGATATAAGTGTATGTAAAGATCGTCAGAATCCAAATCCGAACACTTTGATTTTTCCCGGAAATACACTAGATACGGAAAGATTTGAGGAAAAGGTAACAGGATAAAAAAGATTTAAATTAAAGGATTTAAATTAAAGGATTATAGGAGAGGATCATAAAAGGAATATAATATATTGAGAAAGGTTAAGGGAACCTAAGTAATAAGATCCCGGGTATGATCCCTCAAACGATAAACGAAAACGAAAGTTAAGCGAACCGTATAACAGATCAGCGGTCATTAGGCAAACGATTAGGAAGTTAATCAAGGGGATTAGTGGGGATGATGTCATCCAACCAATAGAAAGAGGACAAGGAGGGGAGGATGACATCATGAGGATGACACAAGCATGACATGGGAAGGAAGGAGATGTGGTGGCTTTTTAACCACACAAAATCAAGGGCAACTAGGTAATTTACTAAAACAAACACAAAAATCAAACCAACCAAGCCAAGCAAATCATTTTTCATCAAAATCAAAAAGAAACCAAGGCATTGTTCTTCATGCTCTCGGCCAAAACAGAACCAGAACACTAAAACTGCTGTATCTCCTTCATTTCTCACTCAAATATTGTGTTCTATAGCTCATTGGAAAGGTATTGAGATGGCCTACAACTCTTGTTCACAAGTCTCGTCCAAATAATCATGGTAAGACCCTCAGTTTTACAGTTCTTTAAATCGGACTTTTAGAAACTTCAAAGCCTAACTTTGTGTTCTTGATTTTTTTGGAAAGATCAAGCTTGTAGGAGGCTCCCTAAGGCTTCCTAGCAACTTAACACCTCCCAAGGAAGGTATAAACTTCAAACCCTAGCCTTTACTTTATTTGTTAGTAAGTTTAATGGTTGGTGTTGTGAAATGAGAAGCATGGATTGTGATTATTAGTAGTTTGGTTTGATTTGGAAGTGTTTTGGTAATTGAAGCTTGATTATAGTTCATAGGTCTTGATTGTGGTTGTTTGAGTTGAAAACCTTGGAGATTATGGACTGATGTGGTATGGTTTAGGTGAAGTTTTGTTGTATTGATGGTTATGAGTTGGTTGGTGGTTAATTGGAGTAGTTTAAACATTGGTAATCGCATAAACATAGCCGTCGTAACGTCCAATTTTCTTTGGACTATTTTTGTGCATAACATTAGGACCCGAGAACCCCCTGCTAGATTATTACCACTGCCATGTTTAGATAGCTCATGTTACGAGCTTCGTTTTGATATGTAGTTCATTCGATTCCGATGCACGGTTTAGGAGAAACGACCGTTTCAAGTAACGGCGTTTCGCGAACGAAACTTTTCCCCTCGCCTTACTTTGAAACATAGGTTAAAGACCAAAAAGGGTTAATTAATGTATGAAACATTTATGGTAAGTGTGTTAGGCAGTTGGTAAGACACTCGCGAAGGAATCGCCTTAAAACTCGTAAAGGTTAAATTATTAAAAATGGTGGAGCCGAGGGTACTCGAGTGACTTAAGAGAATCAGTAAGCGCAAAACAAGCGTTAGAGTCTAAGTTAGTTAAAGTATAGATTTACAAGTGACTTTGGTTTAATTCCAACTTACTTGTTGTTTATAGGTTACCAGACTCGTCCCGAGCCATTCGTAACCCCCAGTCGCTCAGGCAAGTTTTCTACCCGTTATACTGTTGTGGTGATGTATATGTGTATATGCATGATCTTGCGATAAATGCATATTTGTTATTAGCAAATTCTTGCGATATATTGTAGCATGTGATATGGTATATATGCATGCCTGATTTATATTCTTGGTTTATATATCTGTTGGTTCAAATGCTTATAGTTGCATAATACCTATGCTAGAGACAAGCGGTATTTGAGTTTACCCTTAGTATAGGGGATAAAAGGTGAACATGTTTCTAAACCGGGAGGCGAGGCTCCCGAGTATAATATATATTTATATATATATATATTGATATAGTTTTTAAAACTATTAATCGAATAAGGTTTATTTGATAACTTTATTTTATTTAATGAATATTATTACGAATATTCATTCGAGGACTTATGACTCCTTTTATTTTATTATTTGAATATTATTTGAATATTCATTCGAGGGCTTATGACTCTTTTATATTATTTATTGAATAATATTTGAATATTCATTCGAGGGCTTATGACTCTTTTATATTATTTATTGAATAATATTTGAATATTCATTCGAGGGCTTATGACTCTTTTATATTATTTATTGAATAATATTTGAATATTCATTCGAGGGCTTATGACTCAGTTTATATTATTTATTGAATAATATTTGAATATTCATTCGAGGGCTTATGACTCAGTTTATATTATTTAATGAATATTATTTGAATATTCATTTGAGGATCTATGACTCCGATTATTTGCTGAGATATATTCTTTATTTTATTAAAGAATAATGTTTCGATAATCAAACTTATTTTCGATTATTCAAATAAAGATAATACTTTCATATAAGTATATCTTTGGTTATTTAATACTCGTTTCAAGTATAAGTTTTAATACTTCTACTTCAATTATTTTTATAAAGATTATTCTTTATGGGAATATTATTTAAATAATAATATTCAGTCATTTTCTAAATATTCTGGGGACTGATTTACTTCATTAAATCAGCTTTACTCCAAACACTCTATAAAGTGTTTTCGAGTCTTCAAAATGATTTTTAAAGTCAGAGCGGATCCCAAAACTCATTTTTATATTTAAGATCTTCCTTTTTTAAGGGGATTTAAATACTCGCTCAAAACCTGGGGAATCCGGCTCTGTGGTGTATTTTATATTCGCAACGAGGTTGCAGTTTTGGTAAATGAATTGATTACTTGCCCAATGTTCGGGAAGTAAGCCCATCTAATTGAGTCGGCATAAGCGACAGGCCGGGGTACGGTCTATGAAAGTGTAAGTGGCTGTGTGGCAGTCCATCAACGCGTAAGAGGCCGGGTGGCGGTCCAGCACAAGGTCCTTATGTGGCCAGGGTGATGACCGGTGGGGGATTCATCCATCTACTAGTAGAAAAGGTTACTTATTGGTATCTTTGCCTGATCAGCAAGATATCTGGTTTATGCCAAAATTCTTTTCCTTTCCAAAATTCATTGGATATTATAACTCTGTTCATACTTTACATGACAGAGATTTTCAGGAAATGTATGAGATATATATATATATGGATATATATATCAGGACTTAATGAAGTATCTCGTAACTTCATTATTTATAATGATATTTCAAAGATTGAATCTATTCAAGTCTTATCTTGTAGTCTCATCTGGGTGATGAACTTTGAAACTGATTATAACTTGAACGGTGGTAGTTCAAGTAGTATGTGGATATAAAGTATATTGGAGTATCTTGTAACTTCATTTTTTTTTAAACTTATATCTAGTAAATGATTATCTTATGCATGATAAAGATTTTCAGAAAAACGTTGATACAAGGTTAGATATATGAGATCACCTTGCAACGGTATTTTTATACAGTTATACACTGGAACTCTGTGTGTATTATGCATGGAAGAGGACTTCCAATATTTTGAAAAGTATATATGTATATATACTGAATATTTTATGACTTCATCGCATTAAGATATCAAACTTGGTTCATTTCTTTTGACCAAGACTTTCATGAGTACTATGAGAAGGCTCATATACTATTAATCATTATACATAATATTTTGGTGGGCTTGCTGCTCACCCTTGCTTTCTTCTTTCATCACACAACAACAGATAGAAAAGATGAACAGAACCAAGCTCCCAATTCGCAAGCGGATAGGAAACGTTCTGCAGCTTTCGGGAAGCGTTGAGGCCGCTGTAGCTGAGGTAGAAATTACCAATAGGCTAGGCTTTCAACTTTTGATGTACCAGATTATGTATATTTATGAATTGTAATAATGGCAAAGAAATGTAAATTTATTCAGAAACCTTTTTAAGGTGTATTGGCATATAATTGTGGAATAAAACGACTTGTGATTATTTTTGGATATTCATCTCTGAGACTATAACTTGTGGTGTGTGTGTTTATTGTGGGGTCACAGTACAGAGTAGTTGATAATTTATTAAGATTGGGTGTTATTAAGGGAAATGGAACTCGTGACAACCCGGATCCCCGACCCCGGATTTGGGGGTGTTACAGAAATGGTATCAGAGCTAAGCGTTATAAACCTCAAAGATGATGTGACGTTAAGATAATAAGTTCACTAAGATAATAAGAACTCTTGCCAAGTTCATAGTCGGGCTACCTAACGTAGTACTGACAGTTAAAACCCTTATGGGAACCCTTATAAATATCGTGATAGGAGCGTAGTTCGTTATCGTATATGGTAGCGGGACTCCGAACCCTGAGGTTGAGGAGCAACAGCGCGATGATGTTTTATTACTAATTGGAGATCGGATTGTGGATCCGATAGAGCGTCCTAACGCAGGACCGGATGATGTTGATATTGAGGATGTTGTCCTAGAAGGGATAGTTGCTGAGGAGGATCCCATGGAGGATCCTGACAAGAATGGATAAAGGACCACTGATGAATTGATGACCATGGTTAGGTCGACTACCAGAGGTAGGATTGGCCGGTCACTACCAGAGGTTCGTTCAAGTTTGTAAAGATAGTAGCCCTCTTTAACGTGGCTTACTCATAAGACTGAGAAGTTCGAATAGACAGAGAAATGCGAGAACAGCTTTTAAGAACTGAAGCAAAGGTTGGTGACGGCCCCTATGTTGGCGTTGCCGGATGGAAAAAGGAGATTTTGTGATTTGTAAGTGACGCTTCGCATAAGGAATTAGGGTACTTCTTAGCACAGCAAGATAATCGCGTCTGCGTCAAGACAATTAAGGTAATATGAAATTCGATATCCCCGCCCATGAGCTTAGGCTCGTGGCAATAGTTTTACCCTAAAGATTGGAGGCACTACTTGTATGGAGAGAAGTGCGAGAATTACCTAAGCCATAAGTGCTCTAGTACATTCTTATGTAGAAAGAGCTCAACATACGCCAGAGGAGGCGGTTAGAGCTAATCAAGAATTATGATTGGGAGATTCTTTATCATTCGGGGAAAGCCAATGTGGTAGCTGATGCCATTAGTAAAAAGGAGAGACTCAAGATGATAGTGTCTTTGGGAGAGTTGATAAGAGATTTTGAGAAAATGGAAATAGTAGTGAAGGTAACCAGAGTCGGTACCGAAAAGCTGTTTGAGATTGCAATAGAGACCGAATTATTGGAAAAGAGCATATTGTGCCAGAAAAAGGTGATGAATGAAGGCAGAGAGCCAACAAATAAATATGAGATTAATACTGAGAAAGATGATAAGGGAATAATGAGGTATTCCTATAGAATTTGGGTTCCGAAAGTTCAAGAGCTTAAGGATGAGAACTTAGATGAGAGCCATAGTTTGAGGAATAGGATTTAGGGCAAACCCAGAGTGTGATAGTCAGGGAGGTTGCCATCAAGAAAGAAAGAACCCATAACATAATAGAGTGGAAAACAAGGTTTTTAATGTATAAGATAACCCCGATTATGGGAGAAGGTTGAAACATTTCATACTAAGGAAACAGAAAGTCGAGTAAGGAAAGGAGACCCGAGACGGTACTCCTATATGGCAATTTATGGACCTGTCTAGACAGAACTTAGACTATTATCCCCAACCACCACCCTGAGGGGACAATGCGGCAGGAAATTCTTTCATGACCTTTAAATCGTTAAGCTCTCAGAGTTCCAAGGAACAGGTTGACCTAGTCGAGGCAAGAGCCTGGCTAAAGGAAATATAGGAATCATTTGAGATTCTAAATGATTGACGAATCACAAAAGACTGTTTTTATCACTCACCCTCCTAAGAGAGAGACCACCTGCTGGTGAAAGGCCAAGGAAGGCACGGAGCAAGAGATTATAATAAACTGATTTAAGTCCAGTCAATTGTTTTCGGGAAAGTAATTCCCAAAGATAAGGAGATAGTGTAAAAGCTTTAGAGTTAGAACAAAGGCAGACGAGTATGATAAATTATGAATCTAAGTTGTAAAAGTTGTCAAGATTCGTTCTGAGGACACGAATCCAGAATGACAGGATGTTTGAAATCAATGCTTATGTTGTGTTAGTTCATGAAATAATGATAAAGAAGTTGGGTATGAGGAAACCCTAAAGACTCGTAGTAATAGAAATAGAAAAGTAAGTAATCGTCAGGATGAGGGTGATTCACCATGAGTTAAAATTGATGGTTGAGGGCATAAGAGATACATATATATTATCCCCTGTAAGTTGGGAGGATTCGAAGAAACCTTGAGATAGTTCGAAGGATAAATAATGAGACGCGGATAGACTAAGGAGACAAGAAAGTAAGAAATTAAGAAAATTGGATGAAGGAAGTGACCTTCAAGAATGTGAAGTGTAAGACCGGTGGCTTGATACCCAGGAAGGGAGACGCCAGGTATGAAAGATATCCCAACATTGAGATGACTGTTGAGATAAATAACAAAAGTAAATAAGGATTTATTAAGAAGAAGTTCACGTTGAACACGACCAATATCTTCTAGATCATCCATGTGATCATTACCAAATCAGGAAAGAAAAGCGGATAACCGTTTTTATCTTTTGGAGGCCATGTGGATTGACCTTAACTTGAATAAGGATGCTATTGTGAAATTCGGTATAGACTATCGAGGTGGAAATGATTGAATAAGATACCCTTATCAGGGATATATGACTTTATTTATCCATGGAAGGATGCTTGTACCTTTTTAAAGGTGGAATTAAGGATAGAACATCGGTAACTTAAAATGAATCCTAGGGGAATGCATAAAGGTTGGCATTTCACCCTTAATAGGGACAGTATGAGTTTTGACAGTATGATTTGGAAAGGGTTAAGGTAACAACAACCTTTAGGAATCAGTGGAGAAATTTTTCAGAAGTATATAGACAATGGTTCTAGTATTAGTAAATGGTATTTTGATATGCCCTGTATCTAGGGAATACAGGAGGAACGATTGAAGGATAACCTTAGAGGTTTTACAAGGAGAAAGGTAATATTTAAAATTCTCAAGAATAGAAATGTTGATAAAGGAAATATGACGTAATTATAATGATGCCAAGTGGGGCACGTGTTAAACCACGAGAAAGTATGGATCGAACCAGTAATGGTCGAAATTGTTCAGGGCAATTAGGACTTAAGATAAAAAATGTTCTAAGTATGATTGAGAGTCAGTCTTGACAGTGATTAGCCTCTAAAGACTGAGGCAATAACTTATGGAAAAATGGTGATATTTTTTTTTCCATCTGATTTTAAGGAAAACATCTTCACTCAAGCAGTGATCGGAAATAAGGTAGAAAATTAATTTGGAGGTGGTTAAAATGACATTGACTGTAAGAAAATTTTACTATCATGAAAGGCCAAAGAGGTGGCCGACACTTTAAAGGTAAGAGGATAATTATAGGCGCTTGTGCCAGAGGAATACAGTGATGATGGTTAAAAATGTGAAGGTTGAATTATGGTTTGGAAGATTGACATTCCTTCTGATGATTGTGCAATACCCAACCGTAATAGTAGTTGGTAAAGGTTTAATTCGTGTAATCGCCAGGAACGGGCTATCTATCTTAGGAGGTCCTATCTTGAGAATAATCCAGGACCATGTTTCAAAAAGGACTAAATGAACCTTTGAGTTAAGTCTTCTATTTAAGGCATATGATTAAGAATGGTATTAACCTGCTATCGTTGCTTTGATTGAAACTCTTCTGCAATTTTATCTGCTTCACGTCATGAATGTACGTCAGGATCAGGAGTGTTCTTCATGAATCAAGAACGGTGATCATGTTACCTCCTTAGAAGAATTCGATATGATATGAATGGACTCCGTATGGTTAGCTATTAAAACTTCATGGAAAACGAATGACTACAGTAGGTCAACGGTGGGCCATAGTAATGTAGGAATGATTCTGAGAGTAATGAGCTGATTACTTACAACCGTGAGAGTTGTATTGGAATGGATGTTGAGAGTAAGTACCACTAATCGGGTCGTGGTGGTGTATAAGTTATCATTGATAGACTAATTAAGTCAATTATCTACCTATGATATATTTATTCCTTCTTATCGATAAAGAGTAGTATTACCCATACGAAGAAGGTTGCAGTATAGAAATGGATTCTAGTAACGATGAGGTCTAGAATGAGATCCCAGATTCGATTTTCGATATCGAGGGAGTTTCAAAGGTGATTGTGTATAAGCTCGAGGAAGAGCATGGGTCCATAGAATGATGGACGGAATAGAAATATTTAGGCATGGGAAATACGATGCTATAATACTTGATGCTGATATAAATACGTTTATGTTTTGTTCTCCTATGACAAACCTCTATAATTCAGAGGTAGGTTCCAAGCCAGATATTTTGTGGCAGTATATATTTTTTTTATATATATACAATTCTCTTCAGTTCGTTCTTTTCTCTTCTTTTCATTTCATGTAATCTGAGAAGAACAACCCTTCCAGAAGGGGAGGTATTGCCGAATGACTATCTATCTGTGTGATAGAAGCCTAGTAGGATACCATCTATTGTTTAATTGCTTGTCAAGTACTAAAGGCTGGCCACCTTCTGTACTAACTATGCAATATAACAAGTGTTCATGATCATAGTGATCTCTCAACAAATTCCTTTACTTCTATTTGATTGATCAAATTTTGGAAAATAGAAACAACTGAAAAAGGAGTAATAAAGTAGTGGTAGTATGCGGAATGGAAACACATTCGTGATACTAAGGTTGTCGTGGTCATTAAAAGGTTATAGAACGCTAACGAGCAAAAGTATAACTAGTATAATATTAGGAACGGAAGGTTGTAGCGATTACGAACTAGAAAAGAATGGGTATTGAGAAGCAAAAGCTCTAATGCTAAACGCTATAATGAGAGTCTGTGCAATAGACTTGAAAGAATTTGGAATGATCACTTAACACGGGTTGAGTTTTCTTACGACAATAGATCATATGTCAGTATTGAGGTATCGCCTTATGAGATCCTTGAGGGAAGACAATGTCGATCTCCCTTATGTTAGGATGAAGTTGTAGAGCGCAAGATGCTCGGACCCGCAGTAGTCCAAAGGACCAAGGATATAATAGATCTAATCAGAGGACGGCTGGTAGTAGCCCAAGATGGACATAAGAAGTATGTTGATTTGACACGAAAGAACAAAGAATAGGAAGTAGGGGACCTAGTGTTGTTAAAGGTATCCCCTTGGAAACCCTTGGAAAGGATTGATGAGGTTCGGAAAGAAAGGAAAGCTAAGTCTACAATTTGTTGGACCCTTGGATATATTAAGACGTTTGGGAAGTTAGCATAGGAGCTAGCCCTACCCCCGAACCTGTAGCAAGTTCATAACGTGTTCCACGTATCAATGTTAAGGAAGTGTAATTCGGATGCCAGACAAATAGGGGCATATGAGCGCATAGACATGCAACCAGACGTAACCTATATGGAGCAACCAGGAAGGGTATAGAGTAAAAAGGAACGAGTGCTTAGGAGAAGGGTTATCAAACTAGTAAGAGTTTGATGGTAGAACCACAATGTGGGAAAATTTACTCGAGAGTTAGAAAGTGCAATGCTAAGAGAGTATCCCTATTCACTTTCTATCTGATTCCGGGACGGAATCCTTTTAAGGAGGGGAGACTGTAATAACCCCAATTTTTGGGAAATTTTTGAAACCCTTATGAATAGTGTTTTTGCTGAATGAGAAAACTTTTCATGCCACAGTATGTAGGGGTTCTGATATGGATATTCTGAGATTTTATTAGTTCTTTATATGGGATATAAGTGTATGTAAAGATCGTCAGAATCCAAATCCGAATACTTTGATTTTTCCCGGAAATACACTAGATACGGAAAGATTTGAGAAAAAGGTAACAGGATAAAAAGGATTTAAATTAAAGGATTATAGGAGAGGATCATAAAAGGAATATAATATATTGAGAAAGGTTAAGGGAACCTAAGTAATAAGATCCCGGGTATGATCCCTCAAACGATAAACGAAAACGAAAGTTAAGCGAACCGTATAACAGATTAGCGGTCATTAGGCAAACGATTAGGAAGTTAATCAAGGGGATTAGTGGGGATGATGTCATCCAACCAATAGAAAGAGGACAAGGAGGGGAGGATGACATCATGAGGATGACACAAGCATGACATGGGAAGGAAGGAGATGTGGTGGCTTTTTAACCACACAAAATCAAGGGCAACTAGGTAATTTACTAAAACAAACACAAAAATCAAACCAACCAAGCCAAGCAAATCATTTTTCATCAAAATCAAAAAGAAACCAAGGCATTGTTCTTCATGCTCTCGGCCAAAACAGAACCAGAACACTAAAACTGCTGTATCTCCTTCATTTCTCACTCAAATATTGTGTTCTATAGCTCATTGGAAAGGTATTGAGATGGCCTACAACTCTTGTTCACAAGTCTCGTCCAAATAATCATGGTAAGACCCTCATTTTTACAGTTCTTTAAATCGGACTTTTAGAAACTTCAAAGCCTAACTTTGTGTTCTTGATTTCTTTGGAAAGATCAAGCTTGTAGGAGGCTCCCTAAGGCTTCCTAGCAACTTAACACCTCTCAAGGAAGGTATAAACTTCAAACCCTAGCCTTTACTTTATTTGTTAGTAAGTTTAATGGTTGGTGTTGTGAAATGAGAAGCATGGATTGTGATTATTAGTAGTTTGGTTTGATTTGGAAGTGTTTTGGTAATTGAAGCTTGATTATAGTTCATAGGTCTTGATTGTGGTTGTTTGAGTTGAAAACCTTGGAGATTATGGACTGATGTGGTATGGTTTAGGTGAAGTTTTGTTGTATTGATGGTTATGAGTTGGTTGGTGGTTAATTGGAGTAGTTTAAACATTGGTAATCGCGTAAACATAGCCGTCGTAACGTCCGATTTTCTTTGGACTGTTTTTGTGCATAACATTAGGACCCGAGAACCCCCTGCTAGATTATGACCACTGCCATGTTTAGATAGCTCATGTTACGAGCTTCGTTTTGATATGTAGTTCGTTCGATTCCGATGCACGGTTTAGGAGAAACGACCGTTTCAAGTAACGGCGTTTCGCGAACGAAACTTTTCCCCTCGCCTTACTTTGAAACATAGGTTAAAGACCAAAAAGGGTTAATTAATGTATGAAACATTTATGGTAAGTGTGTTAGGCAGTTGGTAAGACACTCGCGAAGGAATCGCCTTAAAACTCGTAAAGGTTAAATTATTAAAAATGGTGGAGCCGAGGGTACTCGAGTGACTTAAGAGAATCAGTAAGCGCAAAACAAGCGTTAGAGTCTAAGTTAGTTAAAGTATAGATTTATAAGTGACTTTGGTTTAATTCCAACTTACTTGTTGTTTATAGGTTACCAGACTCGTCCCGAGCCATTCGTAACCCCCAGTCGCTCAGGCAAGTTTTCTACCCGTTATACTGTTGTGGTGATGTATATGTGTATATGCATGATCTTGCGATAAATGTATATTTGTTATTAGCAAATTCTTGCGATATATTGTAGCATGTGATATGGTATATATGCATGCCTGATTTATATTCTTGGTTTATATATCTGTTGGTTCAAATGCTTATAGTTGCATAATACCTATGCTAGAGATAAGCGGTATTTGAGTTTACCCTTAGTATAGGGGATAAAAGGTGAACATGTTTCTAAACCGGGAGGCGAGGCTCCCGAGTATAATATATATTTATATATATATATATATATATTGATATAGTTTTTAAAACTATTAATCGAATAAGGTTTATTCGATAACTTTATTTTATTTAATGAATATTATTACGAATATTCATTCGAGGACTTATGACTCCTTTTATTTTATTATTTGAATATTATTTGAATATTCATTCGAGGGCTTATGACTCTTTTATATTATTTATTGAATAATATTTGAATATTCATTCGAGGGCTTATGACTCTTTTATATTATTTATTGAATAATATTTGAATATTCATTCGAGGGCTTATGACTCTTTTATATTATTTATTGAATAATATTTGAATATTCATTCGAGGGCTTATGACTCAGTTTATATTATTTATTGAATAATATTTGAATATTCATTCGAGGGCTTATGACTCAGTTTATATTATTTAATGAATATTATTTGAATATTCATTTGAGGATCTATGACTCCGATTATTTGCTGAGATATTTTCTTTATTTTATTAAAGAATAATGTTTCGATAATCAAACTTATTTTCGATTATTCAAATAAAGATAATACTTTCATATAAGTATATCTTTGGTTATTTAATACTCGTTTCAAGTATAAGTTTTAATACTTCTACTTCAATTATTTTTATAAAGATTATTCTTTATGGGAATATTATTTAAATAATAATATTCAGTCATTTTCTAAATATTCTGGGGACTGATTTACTTTATTAAATCAGCTTTACTCCAAACACTCTATAAAGTGTTTTTGAGTCTTCAAAATGATTTTTAAAGTCAGAGCGGATCCCAAAACTCATTTTTATATTTAAGATCTTCCTTTTTTAAGGGGATTTAAATACTCGCTCAAAACCTGGGGAATCCGGCTCTGTGGTGTATTTTATATTCGCAACGAGGTTGCAGTTTTGGTAAATGAATTGATTACTTGCCCAATGTTCGGGAAGTAAGCCCATCTAATTGAGTCGGCATAAGAGACAGGCCGGGGTACGGTCTATGAAAGTGTAAGTGGCTGGGTGGCAATCCATCAACGCGTAAGAGGCCGGGTGGCGGTCCAGCACAAGGTCCTTATGTGGCCAGGGTGATGACCGGTGGGGGATTCATCCATCTACTAGTAGAAAAGGTTACTTATTGGTATCTTTGCCTGATCAGCAAGATATCTGGTTTATGCCAAAATTCTTTTCCTTTCCAAAATTCATTGGATATTATAACTCTGTTCATACTTTACATGACAGAGATTTTCAGGAAATGTATGAGATATATATATATATATATGGATATATAAATCAGGACTTAATGAAGTATCTCGTAACTTCATTATTTATAATGATATTTCAAAGATTGAATCTATTCAAGTCTTATCTTGTAGTCTCATCTGGGTGATGAACTTTGAAACTGATTATAACTTGAACGGTGGTAGTTCAAGTAGTATGTGGATATAAAGTATATTGGAGTATCTTGTAACTTCATTTTTTTTAAACTTATATCTAGTAAATGATTATCTTATGCATGATAAAGATTTTCAGAAAAACGTTGAGACAAGGTTAGATATATGAGATCACCTTGCAACGGTATTTTTATACAGTTATACACTGGAACTCTGTATGTATTATGCATGGAAGAGGACTTCCAATATTTTGAAAAGTATATATGTATATATACTGAATATTTTGTGACTTCATCGCATTAAGATATCAAACTTGGTTCATTTCTTTTGACCAAGACTTTCATGAGTACTATGAGAAGGCTCATATACTATTAATCATTATACATAATATTTTGGTGGGCTTGCTGCTCACCCTTGCTTTCTTCTTTCATCACACAACAACAGATAGAAAAGATGAACAGAACCAAGCTCCCAATTCGTAAGCGGATAGGAAACGTTCTGCAGCTTTCGGGAAGCGTTGAGGCCGCTGTAGCTGAGGTAGAAATTACCAATAGGCTAGGCTTTCAACTTTTGATGTACCAGATTATGTATATTTATGAATTGTAATAATGGCAAAGAAATGTAAATTTATTCAGAAACCTTTTAAAGGTGTATTGGCATATAATTGTGGAATAAAACGACTTGCGATTATTTTTGGATATTCATCTCTGAGACTATAACTTGTGGTGTGTGTGTTTATTGTGGGGTCACAGTACAGAGTAGTTGATAATTTATTAAGATTGGGTGTTATTAAGGGAAATGGAACTCGTGACAACCCGGATCCCCGACCCCGGATTTGGGGGTGTTACATCTGTCGTTCACTTGAAGTAAGAATAAAACATGTTCTAATTCCTCAAAATACTTCAGTGGTATAGAATTTTCCCTTATATGGTAAACCCTTCCATCTGTCATGAAATATAACAAGATGTGTTCTTTCAAGAAGGTATGGTAGACCATTTGTACAGATTCAAGTTGATTCAATCTTTCAGGAGTTGCTCCAACACCTGGTTCACTTAAGGAAGTTGGATAATTGGTTGTGTTCTGCACTCTTCTTTCATCAGCACTACCAATCCAGATTTATCTCTTGCTTCCTTTCCAGTAACCACTCTTTGTTCAAAACCACTTACTGCAGTCTTCAAAGGTTGAGTCTGTTTGGCTTTAGTGAATCCTGGTAGGAGTAACTTTGAGGATTTAACATGAGCAGTGTCAGAGGTTTCCTTTGACTTATCTTCTGATATCAAGTCAACTTGAGCTATGTCAGAGGTTGCTTGCTTCATAGTTATATCAGAACTAACTATATCTTGACTTTGAACAACTTGAGCCATGTTAGAGGTTGTCTCAGAAATCTTCCTTGAAGTCAGAGTAAGATTAGCATCTTCATCAGAAATTTCTTCATCCATAGGAGGCACATAAACCTTTACAGGTTCACCAACTTTTTCTTTGCCCTTGGACCTTGGATCTATCTACAATTGTGATTTGGCCTTGGTTGCCATATGATTTGTCCTTTCTTTTATCAAAATGCCTTTAGCCGTAGGAAGTTTCTTTGTAACAACAGAAGCTTCAGATTTGGAGTTGACTTTTTCTAACTTAAGTCTAGCTTCTTCTTCCATTAGACTCTCAAAGTCCATTCCTGGATTTTCTTTCAGAAATAACTGTCTTGAAATTTCTTCATCAAGTTCCAAAAGTTCATTAGAACTTATCCTTTTACCAGTATCAGAAGTTATTCTTCTCCCAGTATCAGAACTTGTTCTATATCTTGTAGTTCCAGTTCTACTTGATGAGAGACCTCCACCTTGACCATGACCTCCACCCATTCCAGAGTTTCCCGGGTCATTACCATCCTTTCCCTTCAGTGTCTTATCAAGTTTGTATTTGGACTTAATTACTTTCTCCCCCTTTTTGGCATCAGCAGGTAAAAGAAGAGAGAGAAGCAATTCCACTGAGGATTGGATCTCATTGAGTTAAGATTGCTGAGAAGCTTGATTATTCAAAATTTCATCAATCTGAGACTGTTGCTTCTCTTGGGTTCTCTCAATGTTGGTAATTTTGTCAAAGGAAGGTTGGAAAAACCTTTTCTTTTCCAACTTGACAATTGTATCTTGTTGAATTAAGGTTTCTTGAATCTTGTCCACCTTGGCCTGAGTTACAGAGTGTTGACCTTGAAGGTGCCTTGTACTAAGTGCAGTAACTCTTAGCTGTGTCTTGAAATCATCATTGACTAGCATCTCATCAGCTTTTGCCAAGTGATCAGCAAAAATCTTTTCAGTAGGACAAAGGTAACTGTGTTCCACTCCTTAGTCCACTCCTGTCCTCTAGGAGTTTCACTCCAAGGTACTGGTGCTTTCCCTGTAACAAACTTTTTGACTATCTCAGCTTTTGAAGGAGCTTGTAGAGGTGCATGTCCAGAAGGACCAGCTGCATCAGCATCTAAATTTGTAGCAACATTACCAGTATCATCAACATTTGCAACATCAGAACTTATAGAGTCAACAGCTTCAGCATCCTCTGATAAAAGAACAGTATGAGAAGCTATGGAGGCTTTAACATCATCCTCTAAATGCTGATCTCCAACTAAGTTCTGATCAACAGCCATATTCTGATGCTCACCTAAAAGCCGATCTTCAGTATCTAGATACAGAGAAGGTGTTGTAGGCAATTCTGGATTAAAATCAGCATCAGGAATTGGTGTTGTTGGTGGAGTGACTTGAGTTGGTGGAGCTTCTAGATACAAAACCTGAGGTACTTCTAAGTTATGGATGTCAATTTCATCACTTGACCCCTGGTTATTAGCATGTACTGGAGATACTGAAGGTGTAGGAATGTGAGTAGTTTCTGGCTCATGTAGTGGAGAGTGATGAGTTGCATGAAGGTCTGGATCAGTACTAGGAGAATTGTGAGCTTCAACAGGGTCATGTGAGATTAGAGATTCCTGATCCCCTTCCTTAGTTGCTGCTTCCATTCCTTTACCAGAATCTTCAGGCCTTTTTGCCAATGTTTTGACTCTTTTAGCTTTTAAGGAGACTTTAGGAGTTGTATCATCAGAATTACGCTTTCTAAGCCTTTTTAGGGGCCTAGAACTCCCAATATTAACATCCTCCTGAGAAGAGACGCAGTAAAAGATAATTAATGGGCACGGATATTCAGTAATCATTACTTATCACATGCAGTTTTTCAAGAAAAAACTGTTCCACTTACCAAGTAATCCCATTAATCAAGTTTGTTCAGTTTTATTTTAAATTTTAAAACTGTTCCCACTTAATAAATATTTATTACTGCCTTACCAATATTCTGTAAAATTATGACCAATGAGAGAATGACCATTAATAAACCAAGTAAACAAAGACTGCCACGTCAGAATCAGAACTTGATTTGTATCAGAGCTTAAAAGGTCATAAGAATATGGTTAGTATCAGGATTTAAAATGTTATCAGAATATCAAACGACTCAGAGACAAGATCTTGCATAAATATAAAATTTCATTAATATATTGAGCAAATGCATTTCATGAAATTTAAAGTACATGCTTAAAAGTACAAGATTGTCCTAAGCTACAAATCCTAACATCAACAGCTTTAGTCCTAAGCCAAGAAGCGAGACAAAGCTGACGGTGAAGAGAAACAGATAGCTGAAATTATTTCTTCTTCCTACTCTCAACAAAGAGAACAGCAAGACGAATGATTCGCTCCTGCTGTCGGAGAGCTTCTCTCCGTTCCTCTTCCAGACGCTCAAGATGGCGATGATAGTCCATGTAGAAGAACAAGAGGTCTGTGAGAACCTCTTGGGGAACTAGTCCCAGATTTCATCAGGAATGGCAGTGACATGCCATTCCTGCTGCCATTCAGTACACCTCAAATTGATAGTGAAAGTTTCATAGTTCAGAACTAAGTTGAAATGAACCATGTTTGTGATGAGTAAAAAAAATGAGTTTGAGAGAAAATGAGAGATGTGTTGGTTGGAATGAGGCATTGGTTTATATAACCAATAGAATATCAAGAGACGCAAGGAAAATTGAATGGTTATAGGTAGAAATAATTATACCCCGTCTCCCTAGACTGATGAGAATAATAACAGCCATTGGAAGTTTAAAACAGGATTTAATGCGCACACGAAACAAGTAAAAATTACTGTGCATAGACGAGTACCACTAACCCAGATTATGTTGACTGTTAATATCTCACCCAAACATATTCTGATTTTAAATAAGACTGTTTCAGAATTTAACCACAAATAAGTCAAGTAAAGAATCAGAATTTAATATCAGAACTTAGACTTATATCAGAACTTAACAGTCATCAGAACATGATTTCTTAACTCGAAAAGTGAATTCCTATTTCTGTAATTCTTCACACAAATTCTGATTTCATTTCTTCAGAACTTAATCATCAGAACTTCCATCAGAACTTGTCTCAGAATTTATGCAACTGATGTAATAACCCCAATTTTTGGAAATTTTTAAAACCCTTATGAATAGTGTTTTTGCTGAATGAGAAAACTTTTCATGCCACACTATATAGGGGTTCTGTTATTGATCTTCTGGGATATTATTGGCACTCTATATGGTATATAAGTGTATGTAAAGATCGTCAGGATCCAATTCTGAACACTTTGATTTTTCCCGGAAATCCACTAGATACAGAAAGAATTGAGTATAAGGTAACATGATAAAAAGGATTTAAATTAAAGGATTATAAGAGAGGATCATAAAAGGAATATAATGTATGGAGAAAGGTTAAGGGAACCCAAATAATAAGATCCCGGGTATGATCCCTCAAACGATAAACGAGAACGAAAGTTAAGCGAACCGTATAACAGATCAGCGGTCATTAGGCAAACAATTAGGAAGTTAATCAAAGGGATTAGAGAGGATGATGTCACCCAACCAATGAGAAGAGGACAAGGAGGGAAAGATGACATCATAGCATGACACAAGCATGACATAGGAGGGAAGGAAGTGTGGTTGAATTATAACCACACAAAATCAAGGTTAATTAGGTAATTAACCTAAAACAAATCAAAAAGCAACCAACCAAGCCAAAACATTTCATTTCACCAAACAAAACACAAAACCCTCTTTTTCCATTGAAGCTCTCGGCTTCTTTCTTAGGAAATTGAAGATCCAAGCTCCACCACTTACTATTTAGCAAGGTAATTATCTAAGCTTCCCCATGGATAGTTACATACTTCCTATAAGTTTAAGCTTCTAATTCCAAGCCAATCTTTTTCTATAAATCATGAAAGAAGATGGTGAATAGTGTTTTTCAAGAACTAAAATTTGTGTTCTTGAAGTTTTGTTTAGATTAAGCTTGGATAAGGACTTTAAGGGTGATTCCAAGTCATTCTCTTGATTCTCCACTCTCCAAGGAAGGTATAAACTACAAACCCTAGCTTTAGTTTTGAGTAATTAGGATTGAATATGATTGATATAGTATATGTGAAGCATGATGCTTGATTGTTTGAAGTTTGGTTGAGTTTGTAGAGATTAGTTGGTTTTATGGTATTGGTGGAGTTGTAAATCTTGATAATTAGTTAAAGAACCGAAGTAAAGCTTTTAGTTCATGTGGGGAATAAGTATAAATGGTTAATGTGGATTTGTTGGGGCTGTTATGATGTGGTTTGAATGGATGTTGGTTGTATGATTGATTTGGGGTTGAATTGTGGTTGGTTTTGAATGGTTTAAATTTGGGAAATCACGTAAACATAGCGAAGGAATCAATGTATTAAAAAGGGTTAATCAATGTATGAAACAATTATGGTAAGAGTGTTAGGCAGTTGGTAAGACACTCGCGAAGGAATCGCCTTAAAACTCGTAAGGGTTAATTTATTAAAAATGATGGAGCCGAGGGTACTCGAGTGACTTAAGAAAATCAGTAAGCACAAAACAAGCGTTAGAGTCTAAGTTAGTTAAAGTATAGATTTACAAGTGACTTTGGTTTAATTCCAACTTACTTGTTGTTTATAGGTTACCAGACTCGTCCCGAGCCATTCGTAACCCCCAGTCGCTCAGGCAAGTTTTCTACCCGATATACTGTTGTTGTGATGTAAATATATGTATATGCATTATCTTGTGATAGTGCATGATTGTTATTAGCAAATTTTACGATATATTGGAGCATGCTGATATGGTATATATGCATGTCTGTTTCGTAATCTGGTTATCTATCTGTTGATTTCAATGCTTATAGTTGCATAATACCTATGCTAGAAATAAGCAACTAGTTGCGTATACCCTTAGTATAGGGGATAAAAGGTGAACATAATTCTAATCCGGGAGTCGATGTTCCCGAGTATATTATATATATATTTATATATATATATATATATATGGATATAGTTTTTAAAACTATTGATCGAATAAGGTTTATTCGATACCTTTATTTTATTTAATTGAATATTAATTTGAGTATTCATTTGAGGGCTTATGACTCAGTTTATTTTATTATTTGAATATTATTTGAATAGTCATACGAGGACTTATGACTCAGTTTATATTATTCATTGAATATTATTTCGAATATTCATCCGAGGACTTATGACCCCTTTATTTTATTATGGAATATTATTTCGAATATTCATCCGAGGACTTATGACTCCTTTATTTTATTATTGAATATTATTTCAAATATTCATTCGAGGGCTTATGACTCAGTTTATATTATTTAATAATTATTAATTGGATAGTCATTTGAGGATGTATTGACTCCTTTATTTTATTTAATAAATATTATTTATAATATTCATTCGAGGTATTATGACTCCGCTTATTACTTAATAATATTCTTTATTGTATTAAAGAATAAGGTGTCGATAATCAAACTTATTTTTGATTATTCAAATAAAGATATTACTTTCGTATAAGTATATCTTTGATTATTTGCTATTCATTCGAGTATAAGTTTTCCAACTTCTACCTCCATTATTCTTTATGGGAATATTATTTAAATAATAATATTCAGATATTTCTTTCATATTGGGACTGATTTATTTCATAAATCAGCATTACTCCAAACATTCTTAAAAATGTTTTCGAGTCTTCAAAATGAATTTAAAAAGGGTAGAGCGGATCCCAAAACTTGTTTTCAAATTCAAGATCTTCCATTTTAAGGGGACTTGAATACTCGCTCAAAAATCTAAGGGCTCCGGCTCTATGGTATATTTTATATTCGCAACAAGGTTGCAGTTTTGGTAAATGAATTAATTACTTACCCAACACTCGGGAAGTAAGTCCATCTATCGAGTCAGCATAAGCAACATGGGCTCAATGGGCGTCCATGATAGTGTAAGTGGCTCAGTGGGAGTTCATCAAATGCATAAGTGGCTGAGTGGCAGTCCAGCATAAGGTCCGATTACGACCAGGGTGATGACCAGTGGGGAATTCGTCCATCTACTAGTAGAAAAGTTTACTTATTGGTATCTTTGCCTGATCAACAAGATATCAGGTTTATGCCAAAATTCTTTCCTTTCCAAATTTATTGGATATTGCAATTCTGTTCATACTTTACATGACAGAGGTTTTCAGGAAACGTATGTATATATATAGGTGTATATATATATCGGGACTTAATGAGGTATATCATAACTTCATTTCCTTCAAAAATATTTCAAAGATTGAATCTATACAAGTCTTATCTTGTAGTCTCATCAGTGTGATGAACTTTTGAAACTAACTATAACTTGAACGGTGGTAGTTCAAGTAGTATTTGGAAAATATATAAGTATATTGGAGTATCTTGTAACTTCATCTTTTAAACTTATATCTAGTAAATGATTATCTTATGCATGACAAAGATTTTCAGAAAAACGTTGAGACAAGGTTAGATATATGAGATCACCTTGCAACGATATTTTTATACAGTTATACACCGGAACTCTGTGTGTATTATACATGGAAGAGGACTTCCCATATTTTGAAAAGTATATATGTATATATACTGAATATTTAGCGACTTCATCGCATTAAGATATCAAACTTGGTTCATTTCTTTTGACCAAGACTTTCATGAGTACTATGAGAAGGCTCATATATTGTTAATCATTATACATATTATTTTGGTGGGCTTGCTGCTCACCCTTGCTTTCTTCTTTCATCACACAACAACAGATAGAAAAGATGAACAGGACCAAGCTCCCGATTCGCAAGCGATTAGGAAACGTTCCACAGTTTCCTATAGGCGTTGATGTCGCTGTAGCCGAGGTAGGAACTACCAATAGGCTAGGCTTTCAACTTTTGATGTACCAGACTTATGTATCTTTATCAATTGTAATAATGGCAAAGAAAATGTAAATTTATTCGGAAACCTTTTAAGGTGTATTGACATATAATTGTGGAATAAAATGACTTGTGATTATTTTTTTGGATATTCATCTCTGAGACTATAACTTGTGGTGTGTGTGTTTATTGTGGGGTCACAGTACAGAGTAGTTAATTGTGTATTAAGATTGGGTGTTGTTAAAGGAAATGGAACTCGTGACAACCCGGATCCCCGACCCCGGATTTGGGGGTATTACAGAAGTGTTATCAGAGCCAAGCGTTATAAACCTCAGAGATGATGTGACGTTAAGATAATAAGTTCACTAAGATAATAAGAACTCTTGCCAAGTTCATAGTCGGGCTACCTAACGTAGTACCGACAGTTAAAACCCTTATGGGAACCCTTATAAATATCGTGATAGAAGCGTAGTTCGTTATCGTAGATGGTAGCGGGACTCCGAACCCTGAGGTTGAGGAGCAACGGCGCGATGATGTTTTATTACTAATTGGAGATCGGATTGTGGATCCGATAGAGTGTCCTAATACAGGACTGGATGATGTTGATATTGAGGATGTAGCGATTGAGGATGTTATCCTAGAAGGGAAAGTTGCTGAGGAGGATCCCATGGAGGATCCTGACAAGAATGAATAAAGGACCACTGATGAATTGATGACCATGGTTAGGTCGACTACCAGAGGTAGGATTGGCCGGTCACTACCGGAGGTTCGTTCAAGTTTGTAAAGATAGTAGCCCCTTTAAAGCGGCTTACTCGTAAGACTAAGAAGTTTGAATGGACAGAGAAATACGAGAAAAGATTTTAACGACTAAAGCAAAGGTTGGTGGCGACCCATATGTTGACGTTACCGGATGAAAAAGGAGATTTTGTGAATTGTAGTGACGCTTCGCATAAGGAATTAGGGTGCTTCTTATACAGCACAGCAAGGTAATCGCGTACGCGTCAAGATACTTAAGGGAATATAAAATTCGATATCCCCACCTATGAGCTTGGGCTCATGGCAATAGTTTTGCCCTAAATATTGGAGGCACTACTTATATGGAGAGAAGTGCGAGAATTACCTAAGCCATAAGTGCTCTAGTACATTTTCACGCAGAAAAGAGCTCAACATGTGCCAAATGAGGTGGTTAGAGCTAATCAAGGATTACGATTATGAGATTCCTTATCATTCGGGGAAAGCCAATGTGGTGGCTGATGCCCTTAGTAAAAAGGAGAGACTCAAGATGATAATGTCTTTGAGAGAGTTTATAAGAGATTTTGAGAAGATGGAAATAGAAGTGAAGGTAACCGGAGCCGGTACCGAAAAGCTGTTTGAGATTGCAATACAGACCGAATTATCGGAAAAGAACATATTGTGCCAGAAAAAGTGATGAATGAAGGCAGAGAGCCAACAAATGGATATGAGATTAATACCGAGAAAGATGATAAGGGAATAATGAGGTATTCCTATAGAATTTGGGTTCCAAATGTTCAAGAGCTTAAAGATGAGATCTTAGATAAAAGTCATAGTTCAAGGAATAAGATTAAGGGCAAACCCTGAATGTGATAGTCAGGGAGGACGCCATCAAGATAGAAGGAACCCATAACATAATGAAGTGGAAAATGAGGATTTTAACGTATAAGATAACCCCAAGTATGGGGAGTAGGAAGAAATATTTAGACTAAGCAAGCAGGAGTCGAGCGAGATAAGGAGACCCAAGACGGTACTCCTATACGGAAATTCATGGACCTGTCTAATCAGAACTTATATTTTATTCCCAACCACCACCTTGAGGAAACAATGTGGTGTGAAATTCTTTCAGGACCTCTAAGTCGCTAAGCTCTCAGAGTTCCAAGGAACAAGCTGACCCAGTCGAGGCAAGAGCCTGGCTAAAGGAAATATAGGAATCATTTGAGATTCTAAATGATTGACGAATCACAAAAGACTGTTTTTATCACTTACCCTCCTAAGAGAGAGACCACCCGCTGGTGAAAGACCAAGGAAGGCACGGAGCAAGAGATTATAATAAACTGATTTAAGTTCAGTCAGTTGTTTTCAGGAAAGTACTTCCCAAGGTTATAGAGATAGAGTAAAAGCTTTAGAGCTAGAACAAAGGCAGACGAGTATGATGAATTATGAATCTAAGTTGTAAAAGTTGTCAAGATTCGTTCTGAGGACACGAATCCAGAATGACGGGATGTTTGGAATCAATACTTATGTTGTGTTAGTTCATGAAATAATGATAAGAGAAAGGAAAATAAAAAGAAACTGAAGTGGAAAGGAATATAAAGGCAATAGAGTTTGAGGAATGATAAGGGAGTCGGGTATGAGGAAACCCTAAAGACTCGTAGCAATAGAAATAGAAAAGTATGTAATCGTCAGGATGAGGGTGATTCACCATGAGTTAAAATTGATGATTGAAGGAACAAGAGATACATATATTTTATCCCCTGTAAGTTGGGAGGATTCGAGGAAACCTTGAGATAGTTCGAAGGATAAATAATGAGACGCGGATAGACTGAGGAGACAAGGAAGTAAGAAATTAGGAAAATTGGATGAAGGAAGTGACCTTCAAGAATGTGAAGTGTAAGACCGGTGGCTTGATACCCAGAAAGGGAGACGCCAGGTATGAAAGATATCCCAACATTGAGATGACTGTTGAGATAACCAACAAAATTAAATAAGGAATTATTAAGAAGAAGTTCACGTTGAACACGACCAATATCTTCCAGAACATCCTTGTTATCGTTACCAGATTAGGCAAGAAAAGTGGATAACCGTTGTTATCTTTTGGAGGCCATTTTGATTAACCTCATTTTGTATACAGATGTTATTGTGAAATTAGGCATATACTATCAAGGTGGGAATGATTGAATAAGACACCCTTGTCAGGGATATATGACTTGATTTATCCATGGAAGGATGCAGGTACCTTTTAAAGGTGGAATTAAGGATAGAACATCGGTAACTTAAAATGAATCCTAGGGGAATGCATAAAGGTTGGCATTTCACCCTTAATAGGGACATCATGAGTTTTGACAGTATGATTTGGAAAGGGGTTAAGGTAACAACAACCTTTAAGAATTAGTGGAGAAATTTTTTAGAAGTATATAGACAATGGTTCTAGTAATAGTAAATGGTATTTTGATATGCCCTGTATCTAGGGAATACAGGAGGAACGATTCAAGGATAACCCTAGAAGTTTTACAAGGAGAAAGGTAATATTCAAAATTCTCAAGAATAGAAATGTTGATAAAGGAAATATGACGTAATTATAATGTTGCCAAGTGGGGCACGTGTTAAACCACGAGAAAGTATGGATCGAACCAGTAATGGTCGAAATTGTTCAGGGCAATTAGGGCTTAAGATAAAAGATGTTCTAAGTATAATTGAGAGTCAGTCGTGACAGTGATTAACCTCTAAAGACTGAGGCAATAACTTATGGAAAATAGTGATGTTTTTTTTTTACTCATCAGATTTTAAGGAAAACATCTTCACATAGGCTGTGATTGAAATGAGGTAGAAAATTTAATTGGAGGTGGTTAAAATGACATTGACTGTAAGGAAATTTTACTATCAGGAAAGGCCAAAGAGGTGGCCGACACTTTAAAGGTAAGAGGATAATTATAGGCACTTGTGCCAAAAGAATACAGTGATGATGGTTAAAGCTGTGAAGGTTGTATTATGGTTTGGAAGATTGACATTCCTTCTGATGATTGTGCAATACCCAACCGTAATAGTAGTTGGTAAAGGTTTAATTCATGTAATCGCCATTAGCGGGCTATCTATCTTAGAAGGTCCTATCTTGAGATAAGCCAGGACCATGTTTCAAAAAGGACTAGACGAACCATTGAGTTAAGTCTTCTATTGAAGGCATATGATTAAGAATGGTATTAACCTGCTATCGTTGCTTTGACTAAAACTCTTCTGCACTTTTATCTGCTTCATGTCATGAAAGTACGCCAGGATCTGGAGTGTTCTCCATGAATCATGAATGGTGATTATGTTAACTCTTTAGAAGTATTCTATACGACATGTATGGACTCCGTATGGTTAGATATTAAGATTTCACGGAAAGTGAATGACGACAGTAGGTCAGTGGTGGACCATAGTAATGCAGCAATGATTCTGCGAGTAATGAGCTGATTACAACCGTGAGAGTTGTATTGGAATGGATGTTGAGATTGAGTACCACTAATCAGGTCATGGTAGTGTATAAGTTATCATTGATAGACTAATTAAGCAGAGTATCTACCTATTGAATATTTATTCCCTCTTATGAAAAGAGAGTCGTATTACTATATGAGGAAGGTTGCGGTGCAAGCATAGGATTCTAGTAATGATGATGTATAAAATGAGATTCCAGATTCGATTTTTGATGTCGAGGGAGTTTCAAAGGTGATTGAGTATAAGCTCGAGGAAGAGCATGGGTCCATAGAATGATGGACGGAATAGCAAAAATATTTAGGCACGTGAAATGCGATGCTATAATACTTGATGTTGATATAAATACATATATGTTTTGTTCTTCTATGATAAACCTCTATAGTTCAGAGGTAGGTTCCAAGCCAGATATTTTGTGGCAGTATATTTTTTTTTTTCATATATACAATTCTCTTCAATTCGTTCTTTTCTCTTCTTTTCATTTTGTATAAGCTGAGAAGAACAACCCTTGCAGAAGGGGAGGTATTGCCGAATGACTATCTATCTGTGTGATAGAAGCCTAGTAGGATACCAGCTATTGTTTAATTGCTTGTCAAGTACTAAAGGCTGGCCACCTTCTGTACTAACTATGCGATATAACAAGTGTTCATGATCATAGTGATCTCTCAATAAATTCTTTTACTTCTATATGAAGGATTAAGCTTTCGAAAATAGAAACAACTGAAAAAGGAGTAATAAAGTGGTGGTAGTATGCGGAATGGAAACACATTCGTGATACTAAGGTTGACGTGGTTATTAAAAGGTTATAGAACGCTAGCGAGCAAAAGTATAACCCGTATATTATTAGGAACGGAAGGTAGTAGCGATTACGAACTGGAAAAGAATGGGTATTGAGAAGCAAAAGTTCTAATGCTAAAAGCTATAATGAGAGTCTGTGCAATAGACTTGAAAGAAATTGGAATGATCACTTAACACGGATTGAGTTTTCTTACGACAATAGATCATATATCAGTATTAAGATATCCTTATGAGATCCTTGAGGGAAGACAATGTCGATCTCCCTTATGTTAGGATGAAGTTGTAGAGCGCAAGATGCTCGGACCCGCAGTAGTCCAAAGGATCAAGGATATAATAGATTTTAATCAGAGGACGGCTGGTAGTAACCCAAGATGGACATAAGAGGTATGCTGATTTGACTCGAAAGGACAAAGAGTATGAAATAGGGGACCTAGTGATGTTATAGGTATCCCTTGGAAAGGATTGATGAGGGTTGGAAAGAAAGGAAAGTTTAAGTCCACGAATTGTTGGACCCTTGGATATACTAAAACACATTGGGAAGTTAGCATACGAGCTAGCCCTACCCCCGAACCTGTAGCAAGTTCATAACGTGTTCCACGTATCAATGTTAAGGAAGTGTAAGTCGGATGCCAGATAAATAGGGGCATATGAGCGCATAGACATGCAACCCGACATAACCTATATGGAGCAACCAGGAAGGGTTATAGATTGAAAAGGGACAAGTGCTTAGGAGAAGGGTTATCAAACTAGTCAGAGTTTGATGGTAGAACCACAATGTGGGAAAATTACTTGAGAGTTAGAAAGTGCAATGCTAAGAGAGTATCCCTATTCATTTTCTATCTGATTCCGGGACGGAATCCTTTTAAGGAGGGGAGACTGTAATAACCCCAATTTTTGGAAATTTTTGAAACCCTTATGAATAGTGTTTTTGCTGAATGAGAAAACTTTTCATGCCACACTATGTATGGGTTCTGTTATTGATCTTCTGGGATATTATTGGCACTCTATATGGTATATAAGTGTATGTAAAGATCGTCAGAATCCAATTCCGAACACTTTGATTTTTCCCGAAAATCCACTAGATACGGAAAGAATTGAGTATAAGGTAACATGATAAAAAGGATTTAAATTAAAGGATTATAAGAGAGGATCATAAAAGGAATATAATGTATGGAGAAAGGTTAAGGGAACCCAAGTAATAAGATCCCGGGTATGATCCCTCAAACGATAAACGAGAACGAAAGTTAAGCGAACCGTATAACAGATCAGCGGTCATTAGGCAAATAATTAGGAAGTTAATCAAAGGGATTAGAGAGGATGATGTCACCCAACCAATGAGAAGAGGACAAGGAGGGAAAGATGACATCATAGCATTACACAAGCATGACATAGGAGGGAAGGAAGTGTGGTTGAATTATAACCACACAAAATCAAGGTTAATTAGGTAATTAACCTAAAACAAATCAAAAAGCAACCAACCAAGCCAAAACATTTCATTTCACCAAACAAAACACAAAATCCTTGTAATAACCCCCAAAATTTTGAACTTTTTGTAACCCTTATGAATAGTGTTTTAGCTGAATGAGAAAACTTTTCATGCCACACTATGTAGGGGTTCTGTTATGGATATTCTGAGATTTTATCAGTACTATATATGATATATGAGTGTATGTAAAGATCGTCAGAATCCAATTCCGAACACTTTGATTTTTTCCCGGAAATACACTAGATACGGAGAGAATTGAGTATAAGGTAACAGGATAAAAAGGATTTAAATTAAAGGATTATAAGAGAGGATCATAAAAGGAATATAATGTATTGAGAAAGGTTAAGGGAACCTAAGTAATAAGATCCCGGGTATGATCCTTCAAACGATAAACAAAAATGAAAGTTAAGCGAACCGTATAACAGATCAGCGGTCATTAGGCAAACAATTAGGAAGTTAAGCAAAGGGATTAGAGAGAGTGATGTCACCCAACCAAAGAGAAGAGGACAAGGAGGGAAAGATGACATCACAACATGACATAGGCATGACATGGGAAGGAAGGAGATGTGGTGGATTATTAACCACACAAAATCAAGGTTAAATTGGTAATTAACCAAAAACAAAACAAAACCAAATCAACCAAGCCAAATAATTCATTCTTCATCAAAACAAAAAGAAACCAAGGCATTATTTTCTTCTTTAGCTCTCGGCTTTTTACTATTCCAAAGGCAAGAAAATTCAAAATCCAAGATCAAGGCTTCCTAAATTGGTGAGTTAATTCCCTAATCATCCTTATGCATAGTTAGGGCTATATCATGAGTTTAATCCATCAATTCTTTCTCAATCTTCTTCATTAAATCAATGATGAAGACAATGAATAGTGTTTTCAAGGTTTTTAACTTGAATTTTTCTTGTTTTCCTTTAAGATCCAAGCATCCCTAAGACTTCTCAAAGCTTCTTAAGGCTTCTTAGCTACTCCCACCACTTCAAGGAAGGTATATCATCTCCAAACCCTAGATTCCTATGTTTATTAAGATGATTTTGGTTATATTGGTGATATTGTAGCTTAATGTTTGTGGTTTAGAGTTTGGGTTGAAGTGGTATTGAAATGGAATGGTAAATCTTGTTATTTTGGTTAAAAGAATGTAGTATAGTTAAATTCAAGCTTAGGCATAAGTATGAATGTTAAAAATTGAATTGATTGGGGCTGTTATGATGTGATAAGGATGGATGTTGGATGTATGATTGATTTGAGGTTGAATTGGGATGGTTTTTAAATGGTTTAAAATTGGGAAATTGCGTAAACATAGCCGTCGTAACATTTCCCCTCGCCTTACTTTGAAGCATAGGTTAAAGACCAAAAAGGGTTAATTAATGTATGAAACATTTATGGTAAGTGTGTTAGGCAGTTGGTAAGACACTCGCGAAGGAATCGCCTTAAAACTCGTAAAGGTTAAATTATTAAAAATGGTGGAGCCGAGGGTACTCGAGTGACTTAAGAGAATCAGTAAGTGCAAAATAAGCGTTAGAGTCTAAGTTAGTTAAAGTATAGATTTACAAGTGACTTTGGTGTAATTCCAACTTACTTGTTGTTTATAGGTTATCGGACTCGTCCCGAGCCTTTTATCACCCCAAGTCGCTCAGGCAAGTTTTCTACCCGTTATACTGTTTTTGTGATGTATATATGTATATGCATTATCTTGCGGTAGATGCATGTTGGTTAATTAGCAAATGTTGCGATATATTGTAGCATGTTATATGGTACATATGCATGCCTGTTTCGTATTCTTGCCATATATATCTGTTGGTTCAGTTGATAATACCTATGCTAGAGGATAGCAGTATTTTGCATATACCCTTATTATAAGGACCCAAAAGGTGAAAACATTTTCTAAAACTGGGAGTCGAGGATCCCGAGTAGATTTTGTATATATGTATATATATATAATTATATATATATATATGGTTATAGTTTTCAAAACTATTAATCAAATAAGGGTTATTCGATAACTTTATATTATTTATTGAATATTATTTCGAATATTATTCGAAGGCTTATGACTCCGCTTATTACTTAATAATATTCTTTATTGTATTAAAGAATAAGGTGTCGATAATCAAACTTATTTTTGATTATTCAAATAAAGATATTACTTTCGTATAAGTATATCTTTGATTATTTGCTATTCATTTCAAGTATAAGTTTTCCAACTACTACCTCAATTATTCTTTATGGGAATATTATTTAAATAATAATATTCAGATATTTCTTTCATATCGGGATTGATTTATTTTAATAAATCAGTATTACTCCAAACATTCTTAAAAATGTTTTCGAGTCATCAAAAATGAATTTAAAAAGGGTAGAGCGGATCCCAAAACTTGTTTTCAAATTCAAGATCTTCCATTTTAAGGAGACTTGAATACTCGCTCAAAAATCTAGGGGATCCGGCTCTATGGTGTATTTTATATTCGCAACAAGATTGCAGTTTTGGTAAATGAATTGATTACTTACCCAACGTTCGGGAAGTAAGTCCATCTATTGAGTCGGCATAAGCAACATGGGCTCAGTGGGCGTCCATGATAGTGTAAGTGGCTCAGTGGGAGTCCAGCAAATGCATAAGTGGCTGAGTGGCAGTCCAGCATAAGGTCCTATTGCGACCAGGGTGATGACCAGTGGGGAATTCGTCCATCTACTAGTAGAAAAGGTTACTTATTGGTATCTTTGCCTGATCAGCAAGATATCAGGTTTATGCCAAAATTTGTTTTCTTTCCAAATTTATTGGATATTGCGATTCTGTTCATACTTTACATGGCAGAGGTTTCAGAAAATGTAGGTATATATATATATAGTTGTATATATATATCGGGACTTAATGAAGTATATCATAACTTCATTTCCTTCAAAATATTTCAAAGATTGAATCTATTCAAGTCTTATCTTGTAGTCTCATCAGTGTGATGAACTTTTGAAACTAATTATAACTTGAACGGTGGTAGTTCAAGTAGTATTTGGAAAAGATATAAGTATATTGGAGTATCTTGTAACTTCATCTTTTAAACTTATATCTAGTAAATGGTTATCTTATGCATGACAAAGATTTTCAGAAAAACGTTGAGACAAGGTTAGATATATGAGATCACCTTGCAACGATATTTTTATACAGTTATACACTGGAACTCTGTGTGTATTATGCATGGAAGAGGACTTCCCATATTTTGAAAAGTATACATGTATATATATACTGAATATTTTGCGACTTCATCGCATTAAGATATCAAACTTGGTTCATTTCTTTTGACCAAGACTTTCATGAGTATTATGAGTAGGCTCATATATTGTTAATCATTATACATATTATTTTGGTGGGCTTGCTGCTCACCCTTGCTTTCTTCTTTCATCACACAACATCAGATAGATAAGATGAACAGGACCAAGCTCCCAATTCGCAAGCGGATAGGAAACATTCCGCAGCTTTCTGGAAGCGTTGAGGCCGCTGTAGCTGAGGTAGAAATTACCAATAGGCTAAGTTTTCAACTAATAATGTACCAGACTTATGTATATTATGAATTGTAATAATGGCAAAGAAATGTAAATTTATCCAGAAAACCTTTTAAGGTGTATTGACATATAATTGTGGAATAAAATGACTTGTGATTATTTTTGGATATTCATCTCTGAGACTATAACTTGTGGTGTGTGTGTTTATTGTGGGGTCACAGTACAGAGTAGTTGATTGTGTATTAAGATTGGGTGTTATTAAGGGAAATGGAACTCGTGACATTCCGGATCCCCGACCCCGGATTTGGGGGTGTTACAGAAATGGTATCAGAGCTAAGCGTTATAAACCTCAGAGATGATGTGACGTTAAGATAATAAGTTCACTAAGATAATAAGAACTCTTGCCAAGTTCATAGTCGGGCTACCTAACGTAGTACTGACAGTTAAAATCCTTACGGGAACCCTTATAAATATCATGATAGTAACATAGTTCGTTCTCGTATAGGGCAGCGGGGCACCGAACCCTGAGGTTCAGGAGCATCAGCATGAGGATGTTTTATTACAAGTTGGAGATCAAATTGTGAATCCGATGGAGTACCCTAATGAGGGACCGGATGAGATTCATATTGAGAATGTTGCGGTTGAGGATGTTATTCCGGAAAGGATTGTGGCTGAGGAGGATCTCATGGAGGATCCTGATGAGAATGAAGAGAGGACCGCTGAGGAATTGATGACCGTAGTCAGGGCGACTACCAGAGCAAGAATGGCCACGAGGGTGGCACTAGAGGATGAAGAGTTACCAAGGGCACAAAGGTTAATGAGGGCAGAAGGAGTGGGGCCTTCAACGACCCCAATTATACCTGTATCAGACCCTCTTCCAGAGGTTTCTGTAGACATCCATTAGGTTCCACCAATTCCTTTTCCCTCCCCTGTACAGAGCCCAGCACATACTGAGGAAATGCCACCTTTATCTCCTGCACCATTGTCACCTGATACCGTGCTTGATTATCCATTTGGATCTCCTGGGTCTGCGCCACCTGCACCCCATGGACTGCTAGATGCTACCACTCAGGCTTCTCCTATCGCCAATTATTATATGACTTTAGGTGGCCTGTCTGAGGCCCGTAATGTTAGGAGTGATCTGTTGGATCGACTTACTGCACCAAGGATTGAGGGCGGGATACTTCCGGTGGGATTAGCTCATAGCATGGAAAGGATTGAGGCTACCACCCGTGTTATAGCTAGAGGCCATCTTGAGGATCAGATTGATCCAGCTCTACTTGTAGTTATCCTAGACCTCATCACCGCTTTAATGGAGCAGGTTAGGGATGTCGTGCGTGCCCGCATTTATTGATCCATAATAGTGTGCAGAGTCTGAACAATCTGACAAGAATTTCATGTAGCACCGCTTTTGGAAGGGTTAGCCTAAGTTATGAATGATTAGTTTTAATGACTAGATGATTATCTATGGTAGTACTTTTGGGATAGAAACGATCAGATCAAATGATGTAATTCTCTTTAATATATTCAGTTGTTGTACCCTCGAACCAATGGTTATGTATATATTCGTTAATTTCAGTTCAGATCAGTTCGTGGTGATAAGTTCATATTGTCAATTGCACTATTAACACGTGAGAGAGTATCAGGAAGTTTATCGAACTTGAGAATTCATAATTTGCAATCATGCAAGGACTGAACGAGGGAAAAACTTAAGCAAAGTAAGTAAGACAAATATCCAGAGATTCTCAAAATTTTTCCAAGTAATATGGCCCCACAAGGAATAAGATTAGGGGGGGCAAACCTTGAATGCGATAATCAGGGAGGTCGCAATTAAGATATAAGGAACCCAGAATATAATGAAGTGGAAAATGAAGATTTTAAATTAAAAGATGACCCCAATTATGGGGAATAGGGAGAAATATTTAGACTGAGAAAACAGAAGTCGAGCAAGATAGGAAGAACCGGAATGGTACTCCTATTGGGCAATCCATGGACCTGCCTAAAACAAAACTTATACTTTTACCCCTAACCACCACCTTGAGGAAACAATGTGGTATGAAATTCTTTCAGGACCTTTAAGTCGCTAAGCTCTCAGAGTTCCAAGGAACAAGCTGACTCAGTCGAGGCAAGAGCCTGGCTAAAGGAAATATAGGAATCATTTGAGATTCTAAATGATTGACGAATCACAAAAGACTGTTTTTGTCACTTACCCTCCCGAGAGAGAGGCCACCCGCTGGTGAAAGGCCAAGGAAGGCACGGAGCAAGAGATTATAATAAACTGATTTAAGTTCAGTCAATTGTTTTCAGGAAAGTACTTCCCAAGGTTATGGAGATAATGTAAATGCTTTAGAGCCAGAACAAAGGCAGATGAGTATGATGAATTGTGAATCTAAGTTGTAAAAGTTGTCAAGATTCGTTCTAAGGGCACGAATCCAGAATGACGGGATGTTTGAAATCAATGCTTATGTTGTGTTGGTTCATGAAATAATGATAAGAGAAAGGAAAAAAAAGGGAATTGAAGTGGAAAGGAATATAAAGGCAATAGAGTTTGAGGAATGATAAGGGAGTTGGGTATGAGGAAACCCTAAAGACTCGTAGCAATAGAAATAGAAAAGTATGTAATCATCAGGATGAGGGTGATTCACCATGAGTTAAATTGATGGTTGTAGGCATAAGAGATACATATATTTTATTCCCTGTAAGTTAGAAGGATCCGAGGAAACCTTGAGATAGTTCGAAGGATGAAAAATAAAATGCGGATAGACTGAGGAGACAAGGGAGTAAGAAATTAGGAAAAATTGAATGAAGGAAGTGACCTTCAAGAATATGAAGTATAAGACCGGTGGCTTGTTACCCAGAAAGGGAAACGCCAGGTATGAAAGATATCCCAGCATTAAGGTGACTGTTGAGATAAACAACAAAAGTAAATGAGGAATTATTAAGAAGAAGTTCACGTTGAACATGACCAATATCTTCCAGGTCATCCTTGTTATCGTTACCAAATTAGGCAAGAAAAGCGGATGACCATTGTTATCTTTTGGAGGCCATATGGATTGACCTCAATTTGAATAAGGATGCTATTATGAAATTAGGTATAGACTATCGAGGTGGGAATGATGATTAAGATAATCTGTCAAGGATATATGACTTGATTTATCCATGGATGGATGCAGGTACCTTTTAAAGGTGGAATTTAGGATAGAACATCGGTAACTTAAAATGAATCCTAGGGGAATGCATAAAGGTTGGCATTCCACCCTTAATAGGGACAGTATGAGTTTTGACGGTATGATTTGGAAAGGGTTAAGGTAACAACAACCTTTAAGAATCAGTGGAGAAATTTTTTCAGAAGTATATAGACAATGGTTTTAGTATTAGTAAATGGTATTTTGATATGCCCTGTATTTAGGGAATACAGGAGGAACGATTCAAGGATAACCTTAGAGGTTTTACAAGAAGAAAGGTAAAATTCAAAATTTTCAAGAATAGAAATGTTGATAAAGGAAATATGACGTAATTATATTGATGCCAAGTGGGGCACGTGTTAAACCACGAGAAAGTATGGATCGAACCAGTAATGGTCGAAATTGTTCAGGGCAATTAGGACTTAAGACAAAAGATGTTCTAATTATGATTGAGAGTCAGTCATGACAATGTTAACCTCTAAAAGACCGAGGCAGTAACTTATAGAAAAATGGTGATATATTTTTTTACCAAAGCGTAAGGAAGAGCATTTTTACACAAGCAGTGATTGGAAATGAGGTAGAAAATTTAGTTGAAGGTCATTTAAAAGACATTGATGTAAGGAAATTTTACTATCAGGAAAGGCCAAAGAGGTGGCCGACACTTTAAAGGTAAGAGGATAATTATAGGCGCTTGTGCCAAAGGAATACAGTGATGATGGTTAAAGCTATGAAGGTTGTATTATGGTTTGGAAGATTGACATTCCTTCTGATGATTGTGCAATACCCAACCGTAATAGTAGTTGGTAAAGGTTTAATTCGTGTAATCACCATGAGCGGGCTATCTATCTTAGAAGGTACTATCTTGAGAATGAGCCTGGACTATGTTTCAAAAGGACTAAACGAACCTTTGAGTTAAGTCTTCTATCGAAGGCATATGATTAAGAATGGTATTAACCTGCTATCGTTACTTTGATTGAAACTCTTCTGCAATTTTATCTACTTCATGTCATGAAAGTACGTCAGAGTTTGGAGTGTTTTTCATGAATTGTGATTGGTGGTTATGTTAACTCCTTAGAAGGATTTGATACGACATGTATGGACTCCGTATGGTTAGATATTAAGATTTCATGGAACGTGAATGACGACAGTAGGTCAGTAGTGGACCATAGTAATGCAGCAATGATTCTGCGAGTAATGAGCTGGTTACAACCGTGAGAGTTGTATTGGAATGGATGTTGAGATTGAGTACCACTAAGCGGGTCGTGGTAGTGTATAAGTTATCATTGATAGACTAATTAAGTAGAGTATCTACCTATTGAATATTTATTCTTTCTTATCAATAGAGAGTCGTATTATTATACGAGGAAGGTTACGGTGCAAGCATAGAATTCAAGTAACGATGATGTCTAGAATGAGATCCCAGGTTCGATTTTCAATATCGAAGGAGTTTCAAAGGTGATTGTGTATAAGCTCGAGGAAGAGCATGGGTCCATAGAATGATGGACGGAATAGCAAAAATATTTAAGCATGTGAAATGCGAGGCGATAATACTTGATGTTGATATATATACGTATATGATTTGTTCTCCTATGACAAACCTCTATAATTCAGAGGTAGGTTCCAAGCCAGATATTTTGTGGCAGTATATTTTTTTCATATATACAATTCTCTTCAGTTTGTTCTTTTCTCTTCTTTTCATTTCATGTAAGCTGAGAAGAACAACCCTTCCAGAAGGGGAGGTATTGCCGAATGACTATCTATCTGTGTGATAGAAGCCTAAAAGGATATCATCTATTGTTTAATTGCTTGTCAAGTACTAAAGGCTGGCCACCTTCTGTACTAACTATGCGATATAACAAGTGTTCATGATCATAGTGATCTCTCAACAAATTCCTTTACTTCTATATGATTGATCAAACTTTGGGAAATAGAAACAGCTGAAAAAGGAGTAATAAAGTTGTGGTAGTATTCGGAATGGAAACACATTCGTGATACTAAGGTTGACGTGGTTATTAAAAGGTTATAGAACGCTAACGAGCAAAAGTATAACTAGTATAATATTAGGAACGGAAGGTAGTAGCGACTACGAACTGGAAAATGATGGGTAGTGAGAAGCAAAAGCTCTAATGCTAAAAGCTATAATGAGAGTCTGTGCAATAGACTTGAAAGAAATTGGAATGATCACTTAACACGGGTTGAGTTTTCTTACGACAATAGATCATATGTCAGTATTGAGGTATCGCCTTATGAGATCCTTGAGGGAAGACAATGTCGATCTCCCTTATGTTAGGATGAAGTTGTAGAGCGCAAGATGCTCGGACCCGCAGTAGTCTAAAGGACCAGGGATATAATAGATCTAATAAGAGGACGACTGGTAGTAGCCAGGAAGGACATAAGAAGTATGTCGATTTGACACGAAAGGACAAAGAATAGGAAGGAGGGAACCTTGTATTGTTAAAAGTATTCCCTTGAAAAGAATTAATGAGATTCGGAAAGAAAGGAAAGCTAAGTCCACCAATTGTTGGACCCTTGGATATATTAAGAAGTATTGGGAAGTTAGCATATGAGCTAGCCTTACCCCAGAACATGTAGCAAGTCATAACGTGTTTCACGTATCAATGTTAAGGAAGTGTAATTCGGATGCCAGATAAATAGGGGCATATGAGCGCATAGACATGCAACCAGACGTAACCTATATGGAGCAACCAGGAAGGGTTATAGAGTGAAAAGGAACAAGTACTTAGGAGAAGGGTTATCAAACTAGGCGGAGTTTGGTGGTAGGACCACAATGTGGGAAAATTTACTCGAGAGTTAGAAAGTGCAATGCTAAGAGAGTATCCCTATTTATTTTCAATTTGATTCCGGGACGGAATCCTTTTAAGGAGGGGAGACTGTAATAACCCCCAAAATTTTGAACTTTTTGTAACCCTTGTGAATAGTGTTTTAGCTGAATGAGAAAACTTTTCATGCCACACTATGTAGGGGTTCTGTTATGGATATTCTGAGATTTTATCAGTACTCTATATGATATATGAGTGTATGTAAAGATCGTCAGAATCCAATTCCGAACACTTTGATTTTTTCCCGGAAATACACTAGATACGGAGAGAATTGAGTATAAGGTAACAGGATAAAAAGGATTTAAATTAAAGGATTATAAGAGAGGATCATAAAAGGAATATAATGTATTGAGAAAGGTTAAGGGAACCTAAGTAATAGGATCCCGGGTATGATCCTTCAAACGATAAACAAAAATGAAAGTTAAGCGAACCGTATAACAGATCAGCGGTCATTAGGCAAACAATTAGGAAGTTAAGCAAAGGGATTAGAGAGAGTGATGTCACCCAACCAATGAGAAGAGGACAAGGAGGGAAAGATGACATCACAACATGACATAGGCATGACATGGGAAGGAAGGAGATGTGGTGGATTATTAACCACACAAAATCAAGGTTAAATTGGTAATTAACCAAAAACAAAACAAAACCAAATCAACCAAGCAAAATAATTCATTCTTCATCAAAACAAAAAGAAACCAAGGCATTATTTTCTTCTTTAGCTCTCGGCTTTTTACTATTCCAAAGGCAAGAAAATTCAAAATCCAAGATCAAGGCTTCCTAAATTGGTGAGTTAATTCCCTAATCATCCTTATGCATAGTTAGGGCTATATCATGAGTTTAATCCATCAATTCTTTCTCAATCTTCTTCATTAAATCAATGAAGAAGACAATGAATAGTGTTTTCAAGGTTTTTAACTTGAATTTTTCTTGTTTTCCTTTAAGATCCAAGCATCCCTAAGACTTCTCAAAGCTTCTTAAGGCTTCTTAGCTACTCCCACCACTTCAAGGAAGGTATATCATATCCAAACCCAAGATTCCTATGTTTATTAAGATGATTTTGGTTATATTGGTGATATTGTAGCTTAATTTTTGTGGTTTAGAGTTTGGGTTGAAGTGGTATTGAAATGGAATGGTAAATCTTGTTGTTTTGGTTAAAAGAATGTAGTATAGTTAAATTCAAGTTTAGGCATAAGTATGAATGTTAAAAATTGAATTGATTGGGGCTGTTATGATGTGATAAGGATGGATGTTGGTTGTATGATTGATTTGAGGTTGAATTGGGATGGTATTTGAATGGTTTAAAATTGGGAAATCGCGTAAACATAGCCGTCGTAACGTCCGATTTTCTTTAGACTGTTTTTGTGCATAACATTAGGACCCGAGAACCCCCTTCTAGATTTTGACCATTGCCATGTTTAGATAGCTCATGTTACGAGCTTCGTTTTGATATGTAGTTCGTTCGATTCCGATGCACGGTTTAGGAGAAACGGCCGTTTCATGTAACGGCGTTTCGCGAATGAAACATTTCCCCTCGCCTTACTTTGAAGCATAGGTTAAAGACCAAAAAGGGTTAATTAATGTATGAAACATTTATGGTAAGTGTGTTAGGCAGTTGGTAAGACACTCGCGAAGGAATCGCCTTAAAACTCGTAAAGGTTAAATTATTAAAAATGGTGGAGCCGAGGGTACTCGAGTGACTTAAGAGAATCAGTAAGCGTAAAATAAGCGTTAGAGTCTAAGTTAGTTAAAGTATAGATTTACAAGTGACTTTGGTGTAATTCCAACTTACTTGTTGTTTATAGGTTACCAGACTCGTCCCGAGGCTTTTATCACCCCAAGTCGCTCAGGCAAGTTTTCTACCCGTTATACTGTTGTTGTGATGTATATATGTATATGCATTATCTTGCGGTAGATGCATGTTGGTTAATTAGCAAATGTTGCGATATATTGTAGCATATTATATGGTACATATGCATGCCTGTTTCGTATTCTTGCCATATATATCTGTTGGTTCAGTTGATAATACCTATGCTAGAGGATAGCAGTATTTTGCATATACCCTTATTATAAGGACCCAAAAGGTGAAAACATTTTCTAAAACCGGGAGTCGAGGATCCCGAGTAGATTTTGTATATATGTATATATATATATAATTATATATATATGGTTATAGTTTTCAAAACTATTAATCGAATAAGGGTTATTCGATAACTTTATATTATTTATTGAATATTATTTCGAATATTATTCGAAGGCTTATGACTCCGCTTATTACTTAATAATATTCTTTATTGTATTAAAGAATAAGGTGTCGATAATCAAACTTATTTTTGATTATTCAAATAAAGATATTACTTTCGTATAAGTATATCTTTGATTATTTGCTATTCATTTCAAGTATAAGTTTTCCAACTACTACCTCAATTATTCTTTATGGGAATATTATTTAAATAATAATATTCAGATATTTCTTTCATATCGGGATTGATTTATTTTAATAAATCAGTATTACTCCAAACATTCTTAAAAATGTTTTCGAGTCATCAAAAATGAATATAAAAAGGGTAGAGCGGATCCCAAAACTTGTTTTCAAATTCAAGATCTTCCATTTTAAGGGGACTTGAATACTCGCTCAAAAATCTAGGGGATCCGGCTCTATGGTGTATTTTATATTCGCAACAAGGTTGCAGTTTTGGTAAATGAATTGATTACTTACCCAACGTTCGGGAAGTAAGTCCATCTATTGAGTCGGCATAAGCAACATGGGCTCAGTGGGCGTCCATGATAGTGTAAGTGGCTCAGTGGGAGTCCAGCAAATGCATAAGTGGCTGAGTGGCAGTCCAGCATAAGGTCCTATTGCGACCAGAGTGATGACCAGTGGGGAATTCGTCCATCTACTAGTAGAAAAGGTTACTTATTGGTATCTTTGCCTGATCAGCAAGATATCAGGTTTATGCCAAAATTTGTTTTCTTTCCAAATTTATTGGATATTGCGATTCTGTTCATACTTTACATGGCAGAGGTTTCAGAAAACGTAGGTATATATATATAGGTGTATATATATATCGGGACTTAATGAAGTATATCATAACTTCATTTCCTTCAAAATATTTCAAAGATTGAATCTATTCAAGTCTTATCTTGTAGTCTCATCAGTGTGATGAACTTTTGAAACTAATTATAACTTGAACGGTGGTAGTTCAAGTAGTATTTGGAAAAGATATAAGTATATTGGAGTATCTTGTAACTTCATCTTTTAAACTTATATCTAGTAAATGGTTATCTTATGCATGACAAAGATTTTCAGAAAAATGTTGAGACAAGGTTAGAGATATGAGATCACCTTGCAACGATATTTTTATACAGTTATACACCGGAACTCTGTGTGTATTATGCATGGAAGAGGACTTCCCATATTTTGAAAAGTATACATGTATATATATACTGAATATTTTGCGACTTCATCGCATTAAGATATCAAACTTGGTTCATTTCTTTTGACCAAGACTTTCATGAGTACTATGAGAAGGCTCATATATTGTTAATCATTATACATATTATTTTGGTGGGCTTGCTGCTCACCCTTGCTTTCTTCTTTCATCACACAACAACAGATAGAAAAGATGAATAAGACCAAGCTCCCGATTCGCAAGCGATTAGGAAATGTTCCGCAGTTTCCTATAGGCGTTGATGTCGCTGTAGCCGAGGTAGGAACTACCAATAGGCTAGGCTTTCAACTTTTGATGTACCAGACTTATGTATCTTTATCAATTGTAATAATGGCAAAGAAAATGTAAATTTATTCAGAAACCTTTTAAGGTGTATTGACATATAATTGTGGAATAAAATGACTTGTGATTATTTTTTTGGATATTCATCTCTGAGACTATAACTTGTGGTGTGTGTGTTTATTGTGGGGTCACAGTACAGAGTAGTTAATTGTGTATTAAGATTGGGTGTTGTTAAGGGAAATGGAACTCGTGACAACCCGGATCCCCGACCCCGGATTTGGGGGTGTTACAACTGACACTTAAACGTTCATCTAAAACAACATTTATCACCACGGTAATTTTCATCATTCATATGGAGTGTATGTGTGTGCAGTAAGCTAAATATCAGATAAAGATTAAAGTCTGATTCACTTCACTATATCTTAGAAATAAGGCATAACTAAGAACTTTGCTCAAAATCTGTCATGATTCTGAAGTCTACTTTATAATGAGTTCATGCATGAATCCACCTCAACTGTTTTGTGCTCATTTTATGCATCTTTTGAAATTCCATTTTACAGTGGCTTCTCAGTGTAAGTGAGTCACGACTGCTTATCAGAATTTATGCTATTATCAGAGTATTTCTCCAGTAATCATAGAGTGTGAAAAGTCACCAAGAAAATATTTATTTTGCTTTTCTGATGCATATTACTTAATACCAGCAATGCACTTGGGTCTTCCCTTCCATATTTTTACTCTAGATCTCAAAGGAGTACCTGATTTTTATTTCTTTTTCTTTTCCTTTTCTTTTGATAAGTGAGGCTTATCAGCACTTAGTACATTCACCAGATTTACTAACATCAGAACTGTTCTTCCTAATGGACTAACAATGAGATTTACAGAAGGGGGGTTGAATGTAAATCTCAAAACTTTTTCAAGTTTTGAGCAGTTTATAAAGTTGTGTGTTCAAGAAGAACAAGTGTGTGAATTGCTTTAAGCTAATACAGACAGATATATATTCAAGCACAAATGTAAAGAACACAACAGACCTTAAAAACTTTTCTGGTGGATTTGTTGTTCCACCAGAGATGGTATTTTAGAAAATCTGTGATTAAACAATGTTGATCACAGCTGCATCCTAGTACAAACTAGATGAATTTTCTCTCAATATTTTTCTAAACAGCTCTGGAAAATTCTCTTCTAATTACTAGCTTCTACTTGGTTTATATATTACCAAGTGTACAAGTGAAAAACAATATAAAAATACAGTAATAAAATAAGTTCTTCACTTGCTTCTTTTCCTGTTCACTCCAGTACTTTGTTGACTATTGCATCTTTGTACTGTAGAAGAACGGCTGCTTTTTCTGTTGTTCCTGAAATTCGGCTACCACATCTCAGTTGTCTCTATCAACCCATGTGCCTCTGTTCTTACGTACAACTACCCCTTATCAACGGCTAATCATTAGAGCATCCGTTGAAGCTTTCATTCGTTGAAGCTTTCATCCGTTGATGCACTTATCCGTTGAAGGATGTTATCCGTTGATGACTTTATCCGTTGAAGCTTTAGAGACATCCGTTGAAGCTTAGCTTCTTATCCGTTGAAGGTCTTTAAGTCATCCGTTGATACCACTTCACTTATACAAAATTACAAGGCATGAAGTATTTACAATTGGCCTTCCTATCTGCATATCATCTAGTAGTCAACATGACTCATAGTTTCTCTCAACTTCCAAGAATTACATTTTAAATACAGAGACTGAAATATGCTACAACACTAAACTTATTTCTAAGTAAAGCCACACCATCAACGGATAGCCAAAGTGGTCTTATCCGTTGAGGCTACAGACACTAAATTTCTACTTAAGTATTTTGTTAAACATATCATCAAACTAATGCACATACATTCCTAACAATCTCCCCCTATTTATGTCTATAAGAATTGTAGGCATAAATTCAGGGTTAACTTGATGATAACAAAATACTTAACAGATATATGAATTGAAACTAAGTAGAAATTTAATAATGCTGCAAAAGTGTATGTACTAGGAGGTAATTGAAGATTTACAGTGTTTCCAAGGACACTCCTTTAGTCTGAGCAGATCATCTTTTTCTTCTTTGTTCCCTGGTTTTCTTTCCTAGCCTTTTGTCATTTTCCTCAATTTGGAGTTGGAGTTGTCTGAAGAATTCAGCTTCATCTTCAACACTGACATCCAACTTAGATTGCATTTCTTTGAGAGTTTCATTGCTGGCAATCTTGAGTTGGTCTTCAAGTCTGAAAAATCTTCTGACTCCTTTATCATCTCTAAATTCCATCAACCAATGAGGTGATTTGTGAATTGTAATTCCCCTTTCTTGAATGAGTAAAGTCCTGGGTAAAGCATTGGGCTCCCTCCAAGTTTTCCTTATATTGGCTATCTTGTTGAGAATTTCAGTCTTGGCAGTTCTGGTAAAGCCAGAATCCTTTTGTATGGCTGAAAAGACTCTAATCAAGGTAGAGTAGCCTTCATCCAGAATCCTGTGGAGAGGCCATGTTCTTTCCCCAGCTCCTTTATATCTGAACACTAATCTCTCTGGTAGCTGTCTGTAGGCAGCTATTCCCCTTACATCCTCCAGCTCATCCAGATAGAGTTCAATGTCTGAAATTTCTTTTATGTCACAGATGTGAACATAATCATCTTTAGAAATGGGTGACTTAGGCTTAGGTTTTTGTTTTTGAGTGAATTTCTTAGAGGTTATGGGAGGTGTAGATTTTGGTTTTCTTTTCTGTTTCTTTGGTGGTGGAAGAGTGGTTAGAAAGGTAGGCAATTTGATAGTGTCCCAATCAATAGGTTCCTCTTTTGGAATGATTGGTTCACCATGGATGTTTATTGTGGGATCAGCAACAAGGGGTTCAGGTATGGAAGATAGTGGTTTAGATATAGATTTGGTTACTTCAGTGTTATCTCCACTCCTTCTATGTGCCTTGGCCTTTCTTCTGTTTCCCTTCTGCCATTCCTCTATTTCTTCCACACTCTCACCAAATATACTTCCTAAAACCTCATCTAGGTTTGTAGTCTTGTCTTCACCCCTGACTTCAATCCCTTTTTCTTTTTCAACTAGACTTGACTTTAGCTGTTGTTCAAGCTTTGCTTGTGCTCTTTTGTCAGCCTCTAATTGCTTGGCTTCTTCCTTCTTGGCTATTGAGAATTTGGGATGTCCTTGCATCACACATATGCTCTTTCCCTCTCTAATGATAATAGCTCTATTTCTCCTTACAGCCTCATCCATGGACTTTTTGAGATAGGCAATACTCCTGCCTAAAATCTTGTTCTCATCATCTTTTGGAGGAGGAAAGTCCACTTCTTTTAAAGGATTCTTTGTTGAGTCCTTATTGGATCTTTCATTGGGCTTGAGGATTATAGCTTGTAGTTCTTTGGAAGAAGCTTCTCCATCCTTATGACTCCCTACTGGCATGAGCTCCATGTTGATTGGTTCAATTTTTGTGCTGTGTTTCACAGATGTTGATTTGTCTTGTGTAGAACCAAACAACAGTTGCAACCTTTCATCAATTCTCCTCCTTTGCTCTTTCACTTGGATTTCAGCTGCTGCAAGCTGAATCAAATCAATTCCATCAGGCTTGCCCTTGATTTGAATGATTGGAGAAGTAGTGATGGCAAGAACTAGCACTTTAGATATGTTGACTTTTGTTGATGGCTCTCCTTCCCCTTCCCTTTTACTCTCCCCCTTTTTGTTATCATCAAGGAGAGGGGCCAAGCCTTGTGCTTTTGCCAGCTGCATTAGGAGACTGGTTTGAGATTGTTGATTGTGAAGAATGGTGGCCACAGAATCTTCAATAACTTGAACCCTGTCTTCTAACTTGGCCAACCGTTTTTCAGTAACAGATTCTTTCTTCAATCTCAAAACCAAGTCCTGCAATGTACCATAGGGCATGACTGAATCCAATTTATCTGAAGTATAAGGCAAATTGTCATTCGTTGAAGGGTACTTCAGTTTTATCCGTTGACGGATAAAAATTCCAGAAATGTATTTGTCTTTCAACGGATAATGACTATCCGTTGATAGAGCAATTTTGACTTTCAACGGATAGGGAACATCCGTTGATGAAATAAACTATGTTAAAAGTCAAATTTGTTCTAGCAACTAATATATTTCAGGCTTCAATTCAAATTGCAATAAAGACATGAATTTTAAGAATAATTAAGCATACCTAGCTCACTTACCAATCTTGTGAATGTTGATTCATCAAGTGGCTTGGTAAATATGTCAGCAATTTGTTGTTCACTTGGAACAAAATGTAGTTCCACTGTACCATTCATGACATGCTCCCTAATGAAGTGGTACTTGATATCAATGTGCTTGGTCCTTGAGTGCTGCACAGGATTCTCTGTTATGGCTATGGCACTTGTGTTGTCACAAAAGATAGGAATTCTATCAACATGAAGTCCATAGTCAAGGAGTTGGTTCCTCATCCATAACACTTGAGAACAGCAACTTCCAGCAGCAATGTATTCAGCCTCAGCTGTGGAAGTAGAGACTGAATTTTGCTTTTTGCTAAACCATGATACAAGCTTGTTTCCCAGGAATTGGCAGGAGCCTGCTGTACTTTTCCTATCTATTCTGCAACCTGCATAGTCTGCATCTGAATAACCAATTAGATCAAAGCCAGATTCTCTAGGATACCAAATACCTAAATTTGGTGTACCCTTGAGATATCTGAAAATCCTTTTGATAGCAATTAAGTGAGACTCCCTAGGATCAGCTTGGAATCTAGCACATAGACATGTAGCAAACATTATATCTGGTCTGCTAGCAGTTAAATATAAAAGTGAACCAACCATGCCTCTATAACTTGTAATATCCACAGACCTTTCAGTCTTATTTAATTCAAGTTTGGTGGCAGTGGCCATGGGAGTTTTTGCAGATGAACATTCCATTAAGTCAAACTTCTTTAAAAGATCATAAATATATTTAGTTTGACTAATGAAAATTCCATCACTAACTTGTTTAACTTGTAAACCAAGAAAATAGGTTAGTTCTCCCATTAGGCTCATTTCATAATTACTTTGCATTAGCTTAGCAAACTTTTTGCAAAGTTTGTCATCTTTAGAACCAAATATTATGTCATCTACATAAATTTGAACAAGTATACTAGAGCCATTAACATCCCTAAAGAAGAGAGTTTTATCAACAGTACCTCTAGTGAAGTGATTCTCCAAAAGAAATTTTGATAAGGTCTCATACCAGGCTCTAGGTGCTTGCTTCAGTCCATAGAGTGCTTTCAACAGATAATACACATAGTCTGGAAAATTTGGATCTTCAAATCCTGGAGGTTGACTTACATAGACTTCCTCCTCTAATTTCCCATTTAGAAATGCACTCTTGACATCCATTTGATAGACTTTGAAATTGGCATGGGCTGCATGGGCTAGAAATATTCTGATGGCTTCAAGTCTTGCAACAGGAGCATATGTTTCATCAAAATCTATTCCCTCTTGCTGAGAATAGCCTTTAGCAACCAGTCTGGCTTTATTCCTTATGATAATGCCATTTTCATCCATCTTGTTTCTGAATACCCACTTTGTGTCAATAGGACTCTTGTTCTTTGGTTTGGGTACCAGCTTCCATACTTGGTTTCTCTCAAATTGGTTCAGCTCTTCCTGCATAGCTAATATCCAATCTGGATCCAATAGAGCTTCTTCCACTTTCTTAGGTTCCTCCTTAGACAGAAAACCACTATACAGACATTCATCTTGAGTGGCTTTTCTTGTTTACACTTTAGATGATGCATCACCAATGATCAGTTCAAAGGGATGATTCTTGGTCCATTTCCTTTGTGGTGGAAGATGTGCTCTAGATGAGGTGGCCTCAGTATTGTCATGATGTGAGACAGAGTGTTGACTAGTTGAAACTCCCCCTGAGTTGTTGGTCCTTTGCAGGGAACTTGGAGTTCTATCAACTGATGATGTAAATCGATTATCCATTGATGAACCATGATCAACGGATGCTTCATTTTGTACTTCAACGGATGATGCACTATGTCTTTCAACGGATACTGCATTGCCTCTATCAACGGATGCAGTATTTTGTGCATTATCCAAGGGCAAGTTTTGAATCCCTTTTGAAGTGTCATCTCCATCAGTCTCCTCTTCACTATCATCACAATATATCTCAATGTTGTCAAATTTGAGTCTTTCATTATGTCCCTCATCTGTTAGTCCATCAATCTTTTTATCATCAAACACAACATGCACAGATTCCATAACAATGTTGGTTCTTAGATTGTAGACCCTATAAGATTTTCCAGCTGAGTAACCAACAAATATCCCTTCATCAGCCTTTGCATCAAACTTCCCTTTATGGTCAGATTGATTCCTCAGTATAAAGCATTTACATCCAAAGACATGAAGAAAGTTTAGAGTTGGTTTTCTTCTCTTGAACAACTGATAAGGAGTCATGCCTTTAGCTTGATTGATCAAAGAAATATTCTGAGTGAAGCAGGCACAATTAACAGCTTCAGCCCAGAAATATGTTGGTAACTTTGATTCTTCAAGCATTGTTCTTGCAGCTTCAATTAAAGATCTGTTCTTTCTTTCAACAACCCCATTTTGCTGAGGTGTTCTTGGAGCTGAGAACTCATGCATTATTCCATTTTCTTCACAGAACAGCCTTAATGTCAAATTCTTGAACTCAGTTCCATTGTCACTCCTGATATTTCTAACCTTCAAGTCAGGATGATTGTTGACTTGCCTGATGTGATTGATAATGATTTCACTTGCTTCATCCTTTGATCCAAGAAAATAGACCCATGAGAACTTTGAGAAATCATCTACAATCACTAAGCAATATCTTTTTCTTGCAATAGACAATACATTGACTGGTCCAAACAAATCCATATGTAGCAGCTGTAATGGTTCATCAATTGTTGTTTCAAGCTTCTTTTTGAATGATGCTTTCCTTTGTTTGCCTTTCTGACAAGCATCACACAAACCATCCCTTGAGAATTCAACTAGAGGGATTCCTCTAACTAAGTCCTTTTTGACTAGATCATTCATTGTCTTGAAATTCAAGTGGGATAGCTTCTTGTGCCATAGCCAACTTTCAACTGAGCTTGCTTTGCTGAAGAGACAAGTAATGGATTCTGCATCTGTAGAGTTGAAGTCAGCTATATACACATTTCCTTTTCTAACTCCAGTTAGAACCACTTTGTTGTCTTTCTTACTAGTGACAACACAGGCTTCAGAATTGAAGGAAACTGTATTCCCTCTATCACATAGTTGACTGATGCTCAGTAAATTGTGCTTGAGATCATCAACTAATGCAACTTCATTAATGATGACATTCCTTGTTGAAATCAAGCCATATCCCATAGTAAACCCTTTGCTGTCATCTCCAAAGGTTATGCTAGGGCCAGCTCTCTCCTTGAACTCTGTGAGCAGGGAGAAATCTCCTGTCATGTGTCTTGAACAACCACTGTCCAAGTACCATAGATTTCTTTCATTTCCCTGCACACCATAAAATCAATCAATTTGATTTTGGTACCCAAGTTTCCTTGGGTCCATTCTTGTTAGCCTTTCTCCTAGACTTCATTCCTCCTGCATCTTTAGACTTAGGTGAGTTTGAGTCAACCTTGGTCTTAGATGTAGTTGGTTGAGGTGTAGGGTTAGTCACAGAATCATTTAGCACATTTGTAAAATTATTAGGCATTGATTGTGCAAACATGTTATTCCATATGGGCATATTGTATGGCATTTGAGGCATACTACATGCAGCAAGATAAGGATTGTTAAAATATGGCATGTTTACAAAATGTGCATAAGGATTTTGTTGAGACATAACAGGCATAGCATGCAGAGGTGATGCAGACATATTAGGCATAGAAGAGGGTACAGTTATGGGAGTCTTCTTAATGGATTTACAATTAGCAGATAGATGATTAACACTACTACAATGCACACAGCTTTTTCTAGGAGCATACCTATCAGGTGTGTAATTGTTGTGTTTATTAATTCCTACCTTCCCATTTCTGTTGGATTTTCTTTTAGATTCCTTTTTATCCTCAACCATCTTGAGCCTATTATTTAACTGTTCTAAGGTCATGTGCCCTACATTCACCTTACTGACATCTTTGGATGTGCTTGCTTCTTCTTTGACAAAGTTCTTTGAAGTTGAACCAAACTTTTTGTTGAGTTTCTTTAGATTCTCTCTTTTAGAAACATCTGCCTGTTTTAATTGAGGAACCTTCAACGGATGCTCCTTTTCTTCCTTCAACGGATAACTTTCATCATCCGTTGATTCCACATCCGTTGACAGTCCATCAATTAATTCTAGTTTCTTTTTATTTTTATTCCAGGCAGTTTCACAGAATGATTCAATTCCTTGGACCTTAGCAATTTGAGCACTTACATCCCTAGATGTCTTCCAGGCTTTAATCACCTCTTGCTCTTTCTCTAATTGATTGGAAAGTATTTCTACTTTCTTAACAGATTCAGCTAGTTCATTTTCAACAGATATACAATGCAACTTAGTTTTCTCTAGGTCAATCATCTTATCTTCTAACAAAGCATTTCTATTACTTAAAAACAGATTGTTCTCTTTAATCCTACTATTTTCTTTAGCAAGAGATTTAAGAGATACACGCAAATGATACAATTCAGTAGACATGTCATTAAAGGCATCATTGCACTCTTCTTTAGTAAGCTGTGTTAAGTCAGTAGTGATTACCTGATTGCTTGATGAACTAACTTCATTTTCTTCAGAATCAGCCATGAGAGCAAGGTTGACATACTCCACATCTTCATCCTCTTCATCTCCATTAGCTGCCCAGTCCTTTTCTTGAGTAATGAAAGCCCTCTCCTTTTGCTTGAGCAGATCAAAATATTTCTTTTTGTAATCTACTTGTTCAAATTTCTTCTTTTCAGAAGTTGGCTTTCTGCACTCACCTGCAAAGTGTCCACTTATACCACAATTGAAACACTTGAACTTGGATTTGTCCACAGTGTTTTTGTGAGGTTTAGTGGCTCTAGTGTTTTTCTTGAATTTCATCTTTGCAAATCTTCTGGACAGAAATGCAAGATGCTCATCAATTCCATCTGAGTCATCTTGGCTAGAGTTGTCTTCATTTTCAGCAACTTGCTCTTTCCCCTTGCTTGATTCCTGACTTCTTATACCATCTTTGGAGTTTGATGTAGATCTCGCAGTTTCTTGTCTGCATTTCCTCTCATTTTCAGCTACCAATGCAACTGAACTTCCTTTCTTTCTCCCCTTCTCCAATACCTCATCCTGTTCCAGCTCTAGTTCATAAGTCTTCAAGATTCCATACAATCTTTCAAGAGTGAAGTCCTTATAATCTTGAGAGTTTTTTAAGGAGACAGTCATGGGTTTCCATTCCTTTGGCAAGGATCTTAAAAATTTAAGATTTGAATCCTTCACTTGGTACACTCTTCCATACAGCTTCAGTCCATTCAACAGCTTTTGAAACCTATTGAATGTTTCATTTAAAGATTCATTTTCTTCAAAATGAAAGTATTCATACTGTTGAATGAGAAGCTGCATTTTGTTTTCTTTCACTTGTTCTGTACCTTCACACAGTAGTTGAACTGTGTCCCAAACCTCTTTGGCAGTTGTGCAATTTATCACATTATCAAACATATCCATGTTAAGACCATTAAACAAAATGTTCATAGCCTTCTTATCCTTGTGGACTTCTTCTGTGTCTTCCATTGTCCATTCTGCTCTAGGTTTTGGAATGGATTGACCAACAGCAACTGTGGCTGTAGCAACTGTTGCTACTTTGTGGGGAATGTGAGGACCATTCTCAATGCAGTTTACATAACCTTCATCTTGGGAGAGTAGATGAATGTGCATTTTCACCTTCCAATGGTGATAATTGTCTTTGTCAAGAACTGGGATCTTTACTCCAATATCCTTCTTACTCATCTTTGTTAGATTCCAAGATCTTTAAACTCTTTGTATGTCAAGAGCTTGCTCTGATACCAATTGTTATTCCTAGTGGACTAACAATGAGATTTACAGAAGGGGGGTTGAATGTAAATCTCAAAACTTTTTCAAGTTTTGAGCAGTTTATAAAGTTGTGTGTTCAAGAAGAACAAGTGTGTGAATTGCTTTAAGCTAATACAGACAGATATATATTCAAGCACAAATGTAAAGAACACAACAGACCTTAAAAACTTTTCTGGTGGATTTGTTGTTCCACCAGAGATGGTATTTTAGAAAATCTGTGATTAAACAATGTTGATCACAGCTGCATCCTAGTACAAACTAGATGAATTTTCTCTCAATATTTTTCTAAACAGCTCTGGAAAATTCTCTTCTAATTACTAGCTTCTACTTGGTTTATATATTACCAAGTGTACAAGTGAAAAACAATATAAAAATACAGTAATAAAATAAGTTCTTCACTTGCTTCTTTTCCTGTTCACTCCAGTACTTTGTTGACTATTGCATCTTTGTACTGTAGAAGAACGGCTGCTTTTTCTGTTGTTCCTGAAATTCGGCTACCACATCTCAGTTGTCTCTATCAACCCATGTGCCTCTGTTCTTACGTACAACTACCCCTTATCAACGGCTAATCATTAGAGCATCCGTTGAAGCTTTCATTCGTTGAAGCTTTCATCCGTTGATGCACTTATCCGTTGAAGGATGTTATCCGTTGATGACTTTATCCGTTGAAGCTTTAGAGACATCCGTTGAAGCTTAGCTTCTTATCCGTTGAAGGTCTTTAAGTCATCCGTTGATACCACTTCACTTATACAAAATTACAAGGCATGAAGTATTTACAATTGGCCTTCCTATCTGCATATCATCTAGTAGTCAACATGACTCATAGTTTCTCTCAACTTCCAAGAATTACATTTTAAATACAGAGACTGAAATATGCTACAACACTAAACTTATTTCTAAGTAAAGCTACACCATCAACGGATAGCCAAAGTGGTCTTATCCGTTGAGGCTACAGACACTAAATTTCTACTTAAGTATTTTGTTAAACATATCATCAAACTAATGCACATACATTCCTAACAAGAACTTAACAGATAAGAAGCATTATTCTAGTTTTTGACTTAGTAAGAAGATAGACAAAGTAAACTTAACTAAGCTCAATATCAGAATTTGCTTGTGTTAACAGATTTCCACATAAACAATTACTTCAAACATGGGATCTTTAGTATATTAAATACTACTAGGTCAGCATCTAGCACAATTATCCTCATTGGATTGAATAGTCACAGAAACATTCATATCACTATCAGAGTGTAGAAATTCACATCAGACAACAATCAGTACTTAAGCAATTTTCAATTAAGCACAGAATACATGAAGATAGTAATATCTGTAAATACTGATCATAAAGTATGATGAAACAGAATCATAAACTAAGCAGACTTAGAGAAAGAACCTGAAATCATTCCAAGTTAATTTACCAGTCTTGTAAAAGTAGCTTCACACAGTGGTTTTGTGAAGATATCTGCTAGTTGTTGATCTGTTGGAACAAAGTGCAATTCCACTGTACCTTCATCCACATGTTCCCTTATGAAGTGGTACCTAATGCTGATGTACTTTGTCATTGAGTGTTGAACTGGATTACCTGTCATAGCAATAGCACTTTGATTATCACAGTAAATAGGGATTTTAAAGTGTGTTAACCCATAATCCAGTAACTGATTCTTCATCCAAAGAATCTGTGCACAACAGCTTCCTGCAGCAATATACTCTGCTTCTGCAGTTGATGTGGAAATTGACTTTTATTTCTTGCTAAACCAAGAAACCAATCTGCCTCCAAGAAATTAGCAGCTTCCACTTGTGCTTTTCCTGTCAATTTTGCATCCTGCAAAATCTGCATCTGAGTATCCTATTAGTTTAAAATCTGATTCTCTGGGATACCACAATCCCAGATCAGTTGTTCCCTTAAGATACTTGAAAATTCTTTTCACAGCTGTTAAGTGAGGTTCTCTTGGATCTGCTTGAAATCTTGCACAAAGACAGGTAACATACATGATATCAGGTCTACTAGCAGTTAGATAGAGTAGAGAGCCAATCATACCTCTGTAATCAGTAATATCTACTGATTTACCAGTATCCTTATCCAATTTTGTTGCAGTGGCCATGGGGGTGGATGCACTTGAACAATCTTCCATTCCAAATGTCTTCAGCAAATTTCTGGTGTACTTGGATTGACAAATAAAAGTGCCTTCTTCATTCTGCTTGACTTGAAGGCCCAGAAAATAGCTAAGTTCCCCCATCATACTCATTTGATATCTTGACTGCATCAGTTTGGCAAACTTCTTGCAAAGTCTGTCATTTGTAGAACCAAAAATGATATCATCAACATATATCAGCACCAAAAGTAAGTCCTTTCCATGGTTGAGGTAGAACAGTGTTTTATCAATAGTTCCTCTGTTAAATCTACTTTCTAGAAGAAACTGAGCTAAAGTCTCATACCATGCTCTTGGAGCTTGCTTAAGGCCATAAAGTGCTTTATCAAGCCTGTAGCCATGATTTGGAAATTTGGAATCTACAAAGCCTGGAGGTTGTTCAACATATACTTCCTCTTCCAATTCTCCATTGAGAAAAGTACTTTTCACATCCATTTGAAAGACAGTAAACTTTTTGTGAGCAGCATAAGCCAAAAATATTCTTATGGCTTCCAATCTAGCAACTGGTGCAAATGTTTCATCATAATCAATTCCCTCCTGTTGAGAATATCCTTTTGCAACCAGCCTTGCTTTATTCCTTATAATTATGCCATCACTATCAGTTTTGTTTCTGAACACCCACTTTGTACCAACAACAGATATGTTCTGTGGTCTTGGCACTAGGGTCCAGACTTTATTTCTTTCAAATTCATTTAACTCTTCCTGCATTGCTTGCACCCAATCAGCATCTTGAAGAGCTTCTTCCACTTTCTTTGGTTAAGTCTGAGAAAGAAAAGAATTATAGAGACATTCACTTGAAGTAGCTGTTCTAGTTCTAACACCTGCATTAGAATTTCCAATAATTAAGTCAGGTGTATGTGATTTAGTCCACTTCCTTGCAGATGGAAGGTTTTCTCTAGAACTGGATGCTCCCTCATGATCCATGCTATCTTCATCAACATTTTCTGATGCTCCCCCTGAAACTATGCTCTCTGAGTTGGATCCTTCAGAATTTAAGTTTTCAGAATTATCAGAACTTGGCTTATCAGAACTTGATGAATCAGAACTTGAAGAGCCAGTTGCATGTTCTGATGCTTCTTGAGTTGTGGTTGTATCTTCAGTATGCTCCCCCTGCACAGGTGCATCTTCCTTTGGCATAGTTACCACAGTTTCAATAACATCAGAGGTTAATCCATCAGAGTTTGCAGTATCAAGATTTAGACTGTCAGGATTTCCAGTATCAGAATTTAAGTCTTCATTTTCAAATCTCAGCTGATCATGATCATTGAAATCTTCAAGTCCATTAATCTTCTTATCATCAAAGGAGACATTGATAGATTCCATGCAACCCTTGTTCTTAAATTGTAGACTCTGAAGGCTTTTGTGGAAAGTGGATATCCAACAAAAATTCATTCATCAGCTTTTAAATCAAATTTGGATAGCTGTTCAGGATGAGTCTTAAGAACAAAACACTTGCATCCAAATACATGAAAATATTTCAGATTTGGCTTCTTTTCTTCACCATCTCATATGGTGTCTTTCCATGCTTGTTAATGAGTGTTGCATTCTGAGTAAAACAAGCAGTCTGCACAGCTTCAGCCCAAAAAGAGGTTGGTAGCTTTGCTTCATCAAGCATAGTTCGTGCAACTTCAATAAGAGTTCTATTCTTTCTTTCAACAACTCCATTTTGCTGTGGAGTTCCAGGAGCAGAAAATTCCTGCTTGATTCCATGGTCTTTGCAGAACTCTTCCATGATCAAATTCTTGAACTCAGTGCCATTATCACTTCTTATGATCTTCACAGAATCTTTGACCAATTTATCCAGTTGCTTGACATGATCAATCAAGATAGATGCAGTTTCACTTTTTGTGTGCAAGAAATACACCCATGTGTATCTGGTGAACTCATCCACTATGACCATAGCATATTTCTTCTTTGCAATAGACATGATATTCACTGGACCAAATAGATCTACATGTAGTTGGTGATAAGGCTCAAGAATTGATGATTCAGTCTTGCTCTTGAATGAAGATTTTCTTTGTTTAGCCTTCTGACATGAATCACAAAGGCCATCAGGAGCAAATACTGATTTTGGCAGTCCTCTCACCAGATCTTTCTTGACTAGTTCATTTATATTGTAGAAATTTAAATGAGATAGTTTCTTGTGCCAATTCCAGCTTTCTTCAATTGATGCTCTACTCAACAGACAGATTGCAGAACTATCAGTACTTGTTGAAAGCTTGGCTTCATAAATGTTACCACGCCTGTATCCTTTCAGAACAACTTTGCCTGTAGATTTGTTTACAATTTCACGGTGTTCTTCAAAGAAATCCACATGATAACCTATGTCACAGATTTGACTAACACTGAGCAGATTGTGTTTAAGTCCTGAGACCAGAGCTACTTCTTTAATGATGACATTCCCAAGATTGATATTGCCATATCCCAGTGTTTTTCCAATGTTGCCATCTCCATAAGAAACACTTGGGCCAGCTTTCTCCACAAAGTCTGATAGTAGGGATTTATTTCCAGTCATATGTCCTGAACATCCACTGTCCAGAACTAGGATGTTTTTCCTGTTGCACTGCAACCACAAAGACCACTAATGATTAGTTTTAAGGACCCGGACTTGCTTGGATCCTTTGGCCTTATTAAGTTTGTTAACATTTGCAGCGAATTTTGCATCAGAGTTTATGTTAACATTTTTCTTATCAGCATTTACACTATCAGACTTTGTATCAGAACTTACATTAGAAGGAACAATGCTAACTTTCTTTAAAGAAGGTTTTATTTGATAATAATCATAGTACAAACTATGATATTCCTTACAAGTATAAATGGAATGCCATAAACTACCACAATAAAAATAAGGATTTTGTGGCCTATATCTAACAGACTGACTCTTAACTCCTGACTTTGAAGGTAAGGAGTTTATGTTCTTATTCTTCCTGCAAAAAGAAGCCAGGTGGTTAGAACTTCCAAAGTTATGACATGTTTTTCTAGGAGCATCAGGAACAGGCTTATAATCATTGCTTTTATTCACACCTTCCTTTCCATTCCTATTTTTCCTAAGTGACTTTACCTTGTTTACATTCTTAACATCTTTCAGCTTATGCTTAAGCTGCTTCTTTATCATTAAGCCTACGTCAACTTCAGTTGGCTTTTCCTGTTTTAGTTTGTCAGAAGTTAATTCCTCTTTAACTTCTGATTTCTCAGTTTCAGACTTTACAGCTACAAACTTAACAGGTTTTACCTTTGGCTTTTGTTTAACAACTATAGGCTTAATTTCTATAGTTCTTTTATCATTCTTATCATCTCCATAACCTAAGCCCTCTTTCCAGTTTCCACTACTTAACAAATTCTGAGTTGTTCTGCCAGAGTTAGTCCAAGTCCTGATAATCTCTCTTTCATTTTCTAACTCAGTTTTTAGAGATTCATTCATTTTAAGTATTTCATCCCTAACATAGAAAGCATCATCTCTATCTTTCTGAGTTTGATGGAACATGACTAACTCTTTTTCTAAATAATCATTCCTCTTTTTATAGGCAAGATTTTTAGAAGTTAATCTTTCACATGTTAAAGTTTGATCTCTATAACTAATGAACGTGGTTTTAAGATATCTTCTCAACTCATTAATATCATCAGTATGAAAGACATAAGTAGTTTGAGGTACCTTTAACTCAGCAGCTTCAGAACTGCTATCAGCATTTGACATCAAGGCATAGTTCACCTCACTTTCAGAATCTGAAGTGCATGTCCAGCTTTTCTTCTTTATGACAAGAACCTTGCCTTTGTCACTCTTCAATTTCTTGCAATCAGGAGATATGTGGCCTTTCTCACCACAGTTGTAGCATTTGACATTTGTGTAATCTCCTCTGTCAGACTTCCCTCCTTTGCCTTCAGATTTTCTGAAACTCTTCTTATCAGAACTTGCACCTTTCCTGAAAAATTTCTTTCCCTTCCTGAATTTTCTGTATGCAATCCTTGTGATTCCTTTCACCATAAGAGCGCACAGCTTCATCATCTCTTCATCAGCATCCATCTCAGGCAAGCTTTCAGTTTCTGAGTCATCATCACTATCAGAACTTGATGACTCAGTATCAGACTTTGTGATGAGCGCTTTTCCCTTGCCTTTCCTTGAGGTAGCTGCTTTGGGGGATTCTTCCTCAGCCTTAGGAGTAATTGTCATTGACTTTCCTCCTTTCCTCTTGCTTCTTTGTTCCATCTCAAGTTCATGAGTCTTGAGCATCCCATAAATTTCATCAAGAGTTGTTTCTTCAAGATTATAGTTGTCTCTTATAATTGTGGCCTTCAAATCCCAACTTTCAGGAAGAGCTAACAGGAATTTAAGGTTTGAATCTTCAAGATCATACTCCTTATCAACTAGTGATAAATCATTCAAGAGTTTGACGAATCTGTCATATAGATCAGTCAATGACTCATTAGGCTTTGAGTCAAAGTGTTCATACTCTTGAGTGAGTATTGTCTTCCTGTTTTTCTTAATCGAATCAGTTCCCTGGCATCTTGTCTCCAAGGCATCCCATATCTCCTTTGCAATTTTGCAGTTAATTACCCTGTTTGACATTACATTATCAATGGCACTATACAGCAAGTGTCGTACCTTAGCATCCTTAGTAATTGATGCGATATCTTCAGCAGTGTAATCACTCTTCTCCTTTGGTACAGACTTTGTTGCTTCACCTGTAACTACAACAGCGAGTTTTGTTGGCTTGTAAGGTCCTTCATTGATTCTGTCAAGATATTCTGGATCTGTAGCTTCCAGAAACATAGTCATCATCACCTTCCATATGGGATATTCAGATGGTTTCAGTATGGGAACTCTACTAGCCTCATATCGACTATGGATTTGAGTCTTTGGAAGTTCTTCAGTTTTGGTGGGCTTGGTTGGAGTTTCTGCTTCAGACATGATTGTTTTTGGATCTTAAACTATTTGTGTGTTAACAGATAGGCTCTGATACCACTTATTAGGTCACACACACTGTAGAAGGGGGGTTGAATACAGTGTATAGCACAATCAAATCGAATTTAAAGAACACAAGTAACAGAAAACAAACTTTATTAAACTTTATTATAATGTAGAACTGTCCTCTCTCAATGATGAACAAATATCACGAGAGCTGCTAGGGTTACAATGAATATTATTCTCGATAATGATAACACATATAGTGTAAACCCTATGTGTATGTTTATATACTACACAGTTACAAGATAATCGCTAATTGATATGGAATATAATTCTGCTTCCTAAAATATATCAACCAGTTATCTTTTCTTCCAAGTATTCTATTCTTCATAGAATTCCTTCTTCATGCATATCTCTTCTTGCGTTTGTCTTCATCTTCTTTCCTTTTAATCAGTCGCCTTCCTTATCTGAAAGTTTCCTTTAAGTCCTGATATTATCTCCTGATAAATATCTCCTGAACCTTAAGTACTGATGACTTAAGTTCCGTCTTTAATATAAGTGCTGATATCCAGTTAAGTACTGTTTTGTCCTGTTTAAGTAAGATCTAAAAACTAAACACAAATCATATTAGACATGACATTATCAAATATATCTAACATTCTTCTTGAATTTGAGCTTGGAAAATCTCCTGGATAAGAATGCCAGATGTTCATCAATTTCATCCATGTCATATTGCCTCAACTGATCTTCATTTTCAGCTACCAGTCCTTTACCCTTGCTTTCACAGACCTTTGAAGTAGACTCAACAGCTTTTACCTTCATTTCTTTCTCCTTTTCTAACTCAACAACCAGTGCTATGGACCCTCCTTTCTTTCTTCCTCTCTCCATCCTTTCATCTTGCTCTATTTCAAGCTCATAAGTTTTCAGGATGCCATACAGTCTCTCCAAGGTGAACTCCTTGTAATCTTGTGAATTTCTCAATGAGACCGTCATTGGCTTCCACTCCTTTGGGAGAGATCTAAGGAACTTGAGGTTAGAGTATTTTGTTTGATAAACTCTTCCATGCAGCTTTAGAGCATTTATTAGATTTTGAAATCTACTAAATATATCGGTGAGTGACTCACTATCTTCGCAGTGGAAATGCTCATATTGCTAAATTAGGAGCTGCATCTTGTTCTCCCTTACTTGCTCAGTACCATCACAAATAATTTGGATTGTGTCCCAAACCTCTTTGGTTATTTTACAGTTAATGATGTTATAAAATATATCATCATCTACTCCATTGAACAATATGTTCATGGCTTTCTTATCCTTCCTGACTTGCTCAATGTCAAGATCTGACCATTCATGCCTAGGTTTTGGAACAGATGGTTCATTGCCAGTTGTAACTCTCATTGATACATGAGGACCTCTCTCTATGCAGTCCACATAGGCCTCATCTTGAGAAAGAAGATGTAGGTGCATCTCCACCTTCCAGTGGTGATAGTTGTCTTTTTCCAGAAATGGATTTTTAACTCCAACATCGTTTTTGTTCATCTTGTTGTTTGTTGTGATCTTTAAACTCTTTGTACTTCAAGAGCTTGCTCTGATATCAATTGTTATACCCTAACAATATAACAAGAATTACAAAAGGGGGGGTTGAATATAATTCTGGCGTCTTTTCTTGATTTTAAAAAGGTTCTAACTTAATACATATAATAGTGTTTGATTTATTGAAGTGCGGAATAGAAAGATAATTGAAATCAAAATACTAAGTAATAAAACACAAGGCTTTAAAACTTTCTGGTGGATTTAAATGTATCCACCATATATATATATATATATATATATATCAGAATGAGAATTCTATGAGGCTTTGAATAGCTCACAGTTGCTTTACAAGTTGAACAAACAAACTACAGAGAAATTCTTGCAGAATACAGCTTGATATGTTTCTCTGAAAATAAACTTGTTTTGTTAAGTGTTCTACTTTCTACTCTTGGTTTATATATCACCAAGTTACATGATAGTAAGACAAGATAATAAAACAAAATATATTTAGCCTAACTCCATGCTGCTTCACTACTCTATTTCAGCATCTTTGAATATCTTCACATTTGCATGGAAATGATAATGTTTTTTTGTTCTCAAAATCCTACTTAACAGGCTGCCACAATCCTTTTTCAAACACCCAACGCATGTGACTGTGTTGTCACTGTCAACAACTATTTTAAATTTGATCATCCGTCGGGACTATGTTGGTCATCCGTCGAGAGCCATGATGATTATCCGTTGGGAGCTTTGTTGATCATCCGTCGGGAGTCTTGTAGATCATCCGTCGGGAGTCTATCTGCCACTTGACTCTATTTCACTTATACAGAATTACAAGACATTTCATATTTACAATTAGTCAACCTATTCTGTATATTAATCTAGTAGTCAACATGACTTAGAGAACCCTACACAATCTACCAGACTAAAACATGTTATTTGCAGAAATGTGCTACAGTACTTATTTGTTACATAAGCTACACTCTCGATGGATGTCAAATTGTCATCCGTCGGGACTATAGAGTTCATTCGTCGGGACTATATTAGATCATCCATCGAGAGCTACAAATTTTCACTAAATTAAGTATACTAAGGTGTTTTGTTTAACTTATCATCAAGTTCACAACATATTCCTAACAAGTAACAATGACACAAGGGTCAAACTGGATCAACTTTATCAACTAGATATGAACCATCTGCTCTTTTGATGGAAGGCGTCAAGGAATCAGTTCAGACTATATTTGGTATTTATATCCCTTCAGGATCTCAACAACCCATGTCAACATCAACAAACTTGCAGATCCAAGCTCTTCAAACTCAAGTCTCCACTCTACAGTCATCAAATGATTCATTAACAGCTCAAGTCTCTCAACTCACATCTCTGGTACAAATTCAACAAGATGACATCAAGACTCTGGTGGACTCTCATAAGCATCTTCAAATGTAAAATTCAGTATTTTTGGGAGCCATCATGGGTGCTCTCAACATTCCATTGCCTGCACTTCCATAAGTAGTTAGGCCTGAAATCCCAACACCTCTCATCTTACCTGCTAACAAGCCTGGGGGGGGTAGAGGTTAGGTTGCTAAGATCATTTGTCCAAACACAAAAAGCCAAATTCAAGGAAACTGAACATCAAGTTGATATTGGAATGTAGAGGCTACTAAAAGCAGCTGAGGGACCTAGTCAAAGCCGAGAATTATCTGTCCAAACATAAAAAGCCAAATCCAAGGAAACTGAACAACAAGTTGATGTTGGAATGGAGAAGCTACTAAAAGCAGCTGAGGGACCTGGTCTAAGCAGAGAATTTGATGAACTGCTAAAGGCTCTCAGGGCTTCTCCATATAATAACTTATTCACATACAAGAAAGCTTTGGACAAGACAGTAAATTTATTAAGGGTGATCTTGGTAACCAAGGATAACTTTCAGGAGGTTTCACATACAAGAAGTTGTGAAGAAAGAAATCCTCAAATGGCTAGATGTCGGGATTATCTATCCCATTTCTGACAGTTCTTGGGTGACCCCAGTTCAGTGTATGCCGAAGAAAGGAGGTATCACAGTTGTTGCTAATGAGAAGAATGAGCTCATTCATACTCGAACAGTCGCGGGGTGGAGAGTTTGCATGGACTACAGGAAGCTAAATAAGGCCACGAGAAATGATTACTCCCCTCTTCCTTTTATTGATTAGATGCTTGACAGATTGGCTGGGAATGAGTATTATTGTCTTCTGGATGGCTATTCGGGTTATAATCAGATTTGTATTGCTCCAGAGGATTAGGAAAAGACTATTTTCACTTGTTCATTTGGAACTTTTGCCTTCAAAAGAGTTTCTTTTGGGTTGTGTGGTGTATCTGTCACATTTCAGAGATGCATGATGGCTATCTTTTCTGACATGATTGGTCAGAATGTGGAGGTATTCATGGACGATTTCTCTGTGTTTGGTGATTCTTTTGACGAATGCTTGAAAATCTTGGCGCCGTTCTTAAAAGGTGTGTTGAGACCAATCTGGTTCTCAACTGGGAGAAATGTCATTTTATGGTGCGACAGGGCATTATTCTTGGGCACAAGGTCTCTAGTAAAGGTCTTGAGGTGGATAAAGCCAAGGTGGGGGTTATCGAAAATCTTCCTCCACCAATTTCTGTTAAGAGAGTCCGCAGCTTCTTGGTCATGCGGGTTTTTATAGGCGTTTCATCAAGGACTTCTAAAAAATCTCTAAACCTTTGTGCAATCTTCTAGAGAAAGATGTCTCGTTCAAGTTTGATGACGATTGCCTAGCTGTTTTTGAGTTCTTGAGAAGAGTTTGATAACGACACCTGTCATAACTACACCTAATTGGGATGGACCTTTTGAGATGATGTGCGATGCAAGTGACTATGCAGTTGGACCAGTTCTTGGGCAGAGAAAGAGCAACATATTTTATATGGTCTACTATGCTAGTAAAATCCTCAATGGTGCTCAACTGAATTATACTACTAATGAGAAAAAACTCTTAGCCATTGTCTACGGTTTTGAGAAGTTTCATTCTTATTTGCTTGGGACGAAGATGATAGTGTTCACTGATCACGCTGTTATTCGCTATCTCATCTCAAAGGACTCGAAGACTAGATTGATTCGATGGGTTCTTTTACTTCAGGAATTTGAGTTAGAGATCAAAGACAGAAAAGGTACTGAGAATCAAGTCACTGATCATCTCTCTCGTTTGGAAGATCCAAGTGCAACTTCACAGGATAAGACATTGATAAATGAGTCTTTTCCCGAAGAGCAACTATTTAGGGTGCAAGAAGAAGAACCATGGTTCGCAGACATCGTGAACTATCTTGTGAGTAATATCATGCCTCCAGACTTGTCTTTTGCTAAAAGGAAGAAGTTTCTTCATGAGGTGAAGTGGTACACGTGGGCTGAGCCATATTTGTTTATTAAAGGAGCTGACCAGATCATCAGGAAATGTATTCCGTATAGCGAAATGGGTGGGATCTTGCGAGATTGCCATTCGACTGCGTATGGAGGCCACTATGGTGGAGAAAAGATAGCAGCTCGTATCCTTCAAGCAGAATTTTTTTGTCCTATATTTTTTAAGGATGCACATCAATTTGTTTTGCAGTGTGATCGATGCCAGCGTGTGGGTAATATGTCTAAGAGGGATGGGATGACTCTTATTGTGCTTCTCGAGGTTGAGGTCTTCGATGTTTGGGGAATTGACTTCATGGGCCGTTTGTCTCATCTTGCAATAATCAGTATATCTTGTTGGCGGTTGATTATGTCTCGAAATGGGTTGAATTCAAGGCTTTGCCAATAAATGATGCGAAGGTAGTGCTGAATTTTCTTCATCAGGGTATTCTGAGGTTCTTGCGAGGGAGTACTACGGTATCTATACCCTATGCGTCCATTGTGACGAAGTTGTGTATGGCGGTTGGAGTTCATTGGCCCGCACATGAGCAACTGCAGCTCCCTAGTGCCCCGATTTATAGTTCGACTTTGTTAAGTATGCAGGAGTGGTACGGGGGGAAGCCTGATCCTAAGGGGCTTGGATATTCTTATGACCATCTGTCGGGTGGCCGTCCAGCGGATCAGATGTAAGCTGGTGGTACGACCCAGGCGAGCAGAGCTGCATGGAGAGCTCAGTTGGGTGAGGAGGCCAGTCCTTCGGGGTCGCAGCAGCAGAAGCAGGAGGAAGCACAGGGCAGTGCTGGTATGAGTTAAGCGCAGTATAGACGCTTAATGAGGAGGATGGATGCGATGCATGACATCCATAGTCGCTTTGCACGGGACCTTACCCAGGCGTTAGGGACTGCATTCAGAGCCACAAGAGTTGATATCCAGTGGCCAGTATTTGGTGAGGATTCTGTGTACCTGCCTCTAGACACTTCTGACACTTCACCCGTTGAGGGTGATGACCCTGATTCTGAGTAGGTATGCCTGATTCCTTACTATTATCTTCACTGAGGACAGTGAATATTTTAAGTTTGGGGGTAGTGGTTAAGGATTATATGTTATGTGTGAGTCGCATATAGTTTGCATATTCATGCTAGTTTAGTTCATATAGTTGCATATTTGCCATGTAGTATTTTTTTTATTTTCTATTATTTTGCATGTTAGTTGTTCATATAGTTCATGCATTTGTATTATAACATGATCCTTTAAGTTTGCTTTTCCGATTGATTTGTGATATTGATGCTAGTGTAGTGATGTCGTGTTTAGTGATGTTAAGTCCTATCGAGTTGATTTGCATGCTAGAGACAATTGTAATTTCACCAAGTCTTATAGGTTGCTTGAGGGCTAGATCATGGTCATGGTTTGTTTGTTTGTCGAGGTTTAATCACATATTTATATTTAGAATTTAGGATATTTTCTTAATGATAAAATAACATGGATATTTAAAAATTGGAGTAAAATATTGGATTTCATTGCTAGTTGTTATGACTAGGTGTCAAATGGCTAGTAGCCGGCTCATTTTATATGAGTAGTCTAGGGTTGAACGAGATGGAACGAAATGCGCTCGTTCAGAAATTTTTAAAAAAAAAGGAAAAAAAAGAAAAAAAATGTGTTTATGCATAATTTATCACGAGTGAGATCTTTAATACTTGAGTTATTAAGTTCTTAGGGGATTTTGTGTCTAGTGACCTAAGACTTGTATAGTCTGGGATCCACTAACCTACGCTTGCTACATGAGTATTATTGTATAAGTCTTGTGTGGACCTCACTCATTGCACGGCCAAATAAGCATATTTGTGTTGTTTATGTGTTAGTAATAAAAGTATGAATCCATGTAAAACTCCGATATAAGAATTGAAGTGTTGTTAGTCATTTTGAGTTTAGCTTTCTATTCTATTTATAACCTTGTGATGAGTCATGATTGTTGATCTAGTTGCGATAGTATATCTGTAAGTATTTACACACACGCACGTTTCTGGCTTGTACGTTGATTTGGGGGATTTGATTGATCTTTGTACGAATAACTGCATTTGTTGAGATGTTGCTTGTTGGTTGGTTTAGTTAATATGAGGGGATCGTTGCATTCATATTAGTTGCATTCATGCATTTTTATTTCTTGTTCTTTGAGTCTGTTTATGCTTGAGGACAAACATCGGTTCAAGTTTGGGGGTGTGTTAAGTGGCATTTATGTCCACTTAGAATGCTCTATAAAGACTTGAATTGATGTTTTGTACTCGAGTTATTTGTGTATTTGATGTGGTTTTTTAGTATTCTTATATTTCAGGCATATAACAGGAATCAAGGTAATTTAGCATTATATTGGTGCTAAATTGTTGCTAGGAGTGTGTCTATGAAGATTTCTCAAGGATCGCCAACTCAACCCAGCAAGAAAAACAGAATTTAGGATTTTTTTTTTCCAGAGAGTCAGCGCACCCGCGCTGTAGAAGCGCGCAGTCGCGCCAGGTTTACAGAAAAACAGCGCGCCCGCGCTGGTGAAGCGCGCGCCCGCGCCAGGTCGGGATGGCAGAATTATGTTTCCACTTGGATTCTGAGAGTTTGAAGCCCTGGTTGATTCTACAACATATATATTAATAACTTATGATCATTTTTCATAACAAGACGTACCAGAACTTAAGGAGAAGGCGTAAAAAGACCGTATAGCATAATTCAACCAAGGCGAAGAGGATCCAGTTTATTCTTTTGATTCTTTGTTTTAAGTTGTAATCTTGGATGCTAGTTTTCTTATTTGTGAACCTATACTCTTGTTTAACGTACTTGTTTTTATTATTTATTCAGTATAAAGACTACGTTTATTATACCATGCTTTCATTGGAACCCACGTTGACGATGAGTCCGATTATGGGCTAATCGTTATCGTGAGGTTCTAGCGGATTTACTTATGGATTTCTTTAGTTAAATTATTTCGATGGCTTAGTGTGTGGTGATTGTATGATAACCTAGTATTGGTTGTGCTTATTCGTCTTATGAGCGTCGCGAACTTATAAGATAGCGTGTTAATCTCTAATGAAGCGAAAGTGAATTTAGGGGTTTAGAACTTGTCATGCTAGCATAGGTTCATGTATTTTATATGCATGATTCTTAGGTAATTTTAACCATCTTACTTGCCCTATGTAATTAGGATAGATAACTTCTGCATTAAACTGTTATGTTGTCAAATTCTATAGACATATAGGGTCTCAATATAATTGGTGTCTATCCAGCTTCTATCTATTTTGTGGATGTCTGGTAGTAGGGTATTCGTACAATGAAAATTGGCGTTTACTAGTTTCCTGTTATCTGATTAGTGTCATCACCATTGCAGGCTAAGGTTAAGAACAAATAGGCTATTGAATGAAGTAGTAATGAAGTTAGAATCTCGTGTCATATAGTAATCAATCCTTTTTAATCTCTTAGTTAATGTTCTTTAGTATAATCTCTTAGCTAATCGTAGTTATAAACAACCTCAATTTATTAATCGTCTTAGCCTTGAATAATAACCATATCATTGTTGTATAAGGGCATTGATTGAAATTAACCTAAACCAGTCTACGTGGAAACGAACTAGAAATAATTATATATTACTTGCGATCACGTATACTTGCGTGAATATTAGCGCGTATTTTCGTCCTAACAGCATGACTGATATTTTTGAACTTAAGCTCTTTTTGCGTATAGCGATTTTATGGATAGCCGTCTCAAATCCTGATGATAAGAAAAAACTCAGTGTGCTCGAGTCACATCAAATTCATCCTTTCTATCAAATTGTGGGAACATCATTTCTCCAAGATACTTGCTCAGCTTTCCTAAGTAAGAAAATATTTTCTTAATCATTTTGATTATTAGTTATTACTCTATTTTCACTAAGTTGCGATTAAAGGAAACAAATCTTGTTATATTTTGTAAAATATTTATAGGAATATCCTTCTTGTTCATGATATCTCTGTTTCTACGACCCTAATTGGGATCTTAATCAGTTGAGTAAGTTTTGAACATGTAAACCTTTTTAGAATTTTATTGATCACTAATAAGTATTTTTGACTGATTAGACTTATTAGAATCTTTTTCCTCCAATATTGTTAACCCATTCTCTCATTTTGCAGGCGTGATAACTTGAATATGGACAATCTCAAAGTTGATCGAAGTTTGGGGAGAGCACAAGTTTGCGTGATTAATTGTATTGGTGTATAATTTCTTTGACATCATTTGAATTTCATTCCGCCATATTACAATGAGCATACACCATACATATATATAACTAATAAAAGTTTCGAGTTATCATGTGTATATCATACTTATTCGTAACTGAAAAAAGTGTCACTGTATATATGTGTGTTTTGTCTATTGTCTAAATTCTGAAGTTGCACTTTTATATTACAATCAATGTATTTACCTGTATTTTGTCTATTATCTGAAGGTGCACTTCTATATTACAAACACCGTCGGGAAAAATGTTATGTATTTTAGAGCTAAAACTAGAAATTAAAACTCAAACATTAAAGCTCAAACATGGTTCTATGAAAAAATGATAAAAATATTTCTTTTTTTAAAGTTTGTGACAATAATATTTTTTTTGAAAATTTTGGCCAAAAATACCTCTCTAATACCCATTTCTAAATTGGGTATCACAAATACGCAATTAACAAACGGGTAATTTGTGTAAAAAAAGTTTTAAAAAAAGCCAAAAAAAATATATAATGGAGATACGCATTTCAGAAATGCGTATCACCCTTTGACTTTTGATGCGTGTCTTGTGTATTATTTTTTTCTTTTTTTTTTTAATTTTTTTACCTAATACCCATTTCCTAAATTCGTATTAGATTTATCCATTTTACAAATACGTATCAGATGAATATTTTTGACCATACATTTGAAAAAATGTTATTCTTGTTACAATTTTTTTTAAAAAAAAGTATTTTTGATCATTGTCCGGTTCTTTTAAGACCACAATTTTTTTTGACGGGTTGTTGTTCCCAAGTTTAAAAAAATTACTACTAAACTATTGAGTCTGGTTTTGGGCGGTCAATTTGATCAAAAGGTTAGAAAAAAGTTACAGTATTAATTATTTTAAAATTCTGAAAAATAGATTTTGAAGGGGATGAGATATATTGCGGTCAAGATATAGGCACCCGAGATTCTTGATATTCCGGCATGGCCTCCGACCAAACCCACCTCATACTCCTCGTACTCTTCACTTTAATCTCTCCCATCATTTCCCAATCGATAATTCGACAATTCACGCAACCCCGTCACATTTTTGACGATACTTTATACTGTGATAGCTGGAGATTCAGTGTTGAGACCAATGATGCTGGAACTTGGAGCACCATTCCCAAGAAATGTGTAGATTTTGTGAAGGATTATACGACAGGAGAGAGATACATGTCTGATTTAGAAGTGGTTGCTGATGATTCAATTGAGTTTTTGAAGAGAGTTGAGTTGAGTGGGAAAGATGCTTGGGTTTTTGATATTGATGAGACCCTTTTGTCTAATGTTCCTTATTATGCTCTTAATGGATTTGGGTTAGTCATCTCTCTCTCTCTCTCTCTCTCTCTCTCTCTCTCTCTCTCTCCCTCCCTCCCTCCCTCTCTCTCACCCCCTCCCTCTCTCTCTCCTCTCCCCCCCTCTCTCTGGCTCCTTATTATTTCTCTTAATGTATTTGGATCGGTCATTGACTACTCAATACTTTTACATACATTGTTTTGCATATCTGTGCTTGTGTATTACATCTCATTTAATATATATACATTGTAAATACTGTTCAAGTTTTGGACTTTGTGTTGGTTGGGGAAGGGTTGTTTTGCATTTATTAAATTAATGAAGTTAGGGATCATAACAAAGCTTAGTTAAGATGATTAAGGATTTGACTGGATGATCTTGAATTATGTTATCTTAGTCTAAATTGTGTCTAATGTTTCTTATTAGTATGTGTTTTGTGTGTATGTATATCTGTGTTTTGTATCTCTTTTAGTATAGGCACATTGTTATTGGTACTAAAGATTTAAGTCTTTTTTAATATTTGGGGTGTTTGCATTCATTTGATTAAATTGAGGGGTAATGAATACCCCCATTTTAAGAGGAAAATTGACAATGCAAATACCTACATACTCTTAATTGCATTTAGTTATACTAATACACGCTTTGAACTTGTGTTATTTTCTCCCGATATTCTTGTTGATTTTGAGTTGGGTGATGGAGTAGGAGTCCAGTAATGACTATCTAGAAAAGGATTTTTGCGTTTTTCTTTCAGTGTTTTGGGTTTGATGCAGGGACACATATTAAGATGTCTGCTAAAATGTTCTGTTTAGGAACTTAACATATATATGTTGATTATTAATGTTTGAAATTTAAACATTTAATTTTTTCCGTTGTCTTCGGATCACATCTATAGGGTGATGCACTTGAACACAGTTGGTTCAATGCCTAGTTGAACTCTGCAATCTAAAGCCAGATGTAGTGTGGTATAATAGTTCGTTTTATCCTGATATGAAGTCCCTCAATGAACGTAGTGATTTGGAAATATGCTATAAGATTGCAATCTCTAATCTATGTGTTGTTCTCCCCATTGAACTTGAGTTGGATGATTCAGTGCGAATTTAGTAATGAATGTGTAAAAGTCTGCTGTCCTTTTTTCTTCTTATTCACCATTGTGTTGTAGGCTTGTAGCTATCCATGTATACAATTTTACACCACGTAATGCTTGGTTTGATTTTTCGATTTTTTTTTAAATATATTGTTATTGTGGTTGCAGGCGTCGTTAAACTCAATCAAACTGAACAATGATCGGAAAACTAAGTGTACCTTGGTTACATGTTAGTGTAAAGATTTCTGCAAGATCATTTGTTTACTGTTGTGTCCTGTCATTTCATGAAATTACTATCAGTCATTCAGTCTATTAATTATGTAAAGTAATTAGCAAATAAAAATAAAAATAAATTTTAGAATCAAGGTAATCAGACCAATATGAGATCTTGTGAGTAGGAGCTACTCCTTTTTCTTTTATCCTAAAATTTCCTTGTACCCAACTTATATGTTTAGTACTCTATTTTCTTCAAGTAATCGAAATTCAGAAATTAAATATATACTAGTTTAGGAGGAAGCTAGAACAGATCTGGAGTCTCTAGTGCATATATGATTCCTCTAGTAGATTAGATTGAGATCCTTGCACTCTTAGGTTTTTTTTGCTAATTCCTTGTACTCTTAGGCTGCTCCTGCATATAAGCTATAATTTCATATTACTGTTGTGGAGGACTAATATTCATGTATTAAGTGAATCGTTTGTCCAATCACCAAAAATTGTTTGGTCTGCCAGTGTGCGTGAAAGCGTCCTCCTACACACTTGTCATTGTGGGACAATATATGAGTTTGTAATTTATATTGTTTGTAAAATAACATATAACATACTTGTAATCATGATATTGGTTAATATTGTGCACAAATGTATTGTATGTATGTTTTATTACCTTGGCATAAGTTGACACTTTTGTTAAGATTATGCTATAAATATATAAGATGGTTACCGTGGGAACTCAATTTATAGTCGAGTTTTTATTATGTAATCAAGTTTTGCATATGTATCTATTCTTTGTGTATCTTTGATTACTAAAACTTCCTACTTGATTGATATTTGTCACTACTAAGTTAAGTTCTTAATATTCAGCTTCCTGAATTTTATGTTGGTGTACTACGGCATTGACAAGAGTGATCGGCATCTTAAGCGGACTAGATAATGAAGCACAGAGGGCCTATTAGCAACCTTTTTTTCAGAAACTTTTTAACTGATCGGGTGTTCCTATTAGTTAAACTAAATTATTTCCTGTACCTCTTTTATTTTGTAAATTAAGTCGTATTTTTTATTAGTTATAGTCCTTTGTGATTTTTATTTGAAAAAATGTGCTACATTAAACAAAATTTACCATTTTGTGTAGGAGAAAATTTATGATAATAACTGTCATACTAAGTACTAATAAAATATATTTGTGTGAAATTTGGAATGTTCCACCAAATAAAACAAGAATGGAAGTAGTCACTCATCTTTTTTTATAGTTCGAATTAAATTCTCGTAGATGTCAAAAAAAATATATTTCATATCCTCTGTGTTACCACTTCATATGAAGTCTCAATTGTAATTTATTTTTTTATTTTTATTTTTTTATCGATGAACGCAATAAAGGCTTTACTTTACCCATGAATTTCCTTCCCATGTTTCAACTTTAATTTCTCAAGTGGCTAATATTTTGGTAATGAAGGGGATCTTAACTATGAATTTGACTATTAACAATGTACATATGACCTACATCCATCGTCTGCTGGTGTAAACGATCAGTGGGAAAATTTCATAAATTGTGATCATGTACATGTTAAATTTCCAAGGCTGATGCTTGAATCTTGTACATGTGGATTAATAAGAGATTTATGTCTTGGATGCAGCTCAGAAATCTTCGATGAAGAGTCTTTCAATAAGTGGGTGGACTCGGCTGAAGCCCCCAGCCTACCAGCAAGTTTAAGATTGTACAAGGAGCTTGAAGAGATGGGAATCACTATATTTTTGTTAACCGGACGGGATGAATATCAAAGAGAAGCTACTGAGAAAAATCTACTACAAGCTGGATTTAGCAACTGGAAAAAGCTTTTTCTAAGGTATTTAGACTGTTGGGTAATGACACAAATCAATATAGTCTTTGAGTTAGGTTTGTATATATTGCATGTTTACAACCTGGTTCAGGTATCTTAGCCTAAAGATCTCTCTTTGATCCGATCACCAGAGTCAGAGTTAAACCAGAAACTCGAACATCCAAAACATCTATTAAATAGGGTAAAAGCTGATCAGACACATCATGCACAGCTTAACAAGCAAAACCCCTATTTCTTGAAAATTGGTTTAATATCTAGCTGTAGATGGATTGGCAGCTAAACGCCCTGTCTAAGTAAATTGTGCAAAGTGTATCGGTAGTTTGATTGACGAGAACGATCATCATTTTTAATTAACTTCAAACATTAGCACTCCAAACATGAAACATAATGACTAGGTTTATATATACGAGAGTTTGTTCGCTTAAATATGAAAATAAATAATAAATTTTTATGGTGGCTTACAATACAGTTTATTGCTCTGGTAATAAAATAGGGGGCCCTCAGATAAGGGCAAACCAGCTAGTGTTTACAAGTCCGAAAAGAGAATGGAATTGGTAGATGAAGGTTATGTTATCCACGGGTGCTCTGGAGATCAATGGAGTGACTTGTTGGGTTTTGCAGTGGCTACGCGATCATTCAAGCTCCCAAATCCAATGTACTACATTGCCTGATCAGTAAGTCAATGCCTGGCTAAATCTCATCAGATGTAATGCAATTGTGGAATCTTATCCATTGTCTAGACGTCTCAGTCCACAATTACTGTTTGTTATATTCTTCAGCAAGCATGGCTGCCATTATAAAGTGGCATGCTCTGTACATCTCTGATTTAAGGTTTGAACAGCATTTAAATGTTGGATATTTGCTCTGTTTTGTATTCAAATACATCGAATATTGTTTGTATTTAATAAAAAGCCGAATATGTATACAAAATTAAGCATATCGGAGAATATGTATGACCTGGCATATCGGAGAGATGTACATCTATTTGGTGGTTTCCTTGTAAAATTACAAAGTACATGAGCCATTTTAAGATATACTATACAGGTACTAAATTCTCTATATATTGCACATCTGTGTATTTTGTTTATGTACAGTGCACGAGACAAACAGACACAGAGGTTATGTAGATAATGGAGATGAGTACCTGTGAAAGTAAAACCCTGGAATAAGCAGAGCTTGATAACAAAAAACAAATCAAGAAAGAATATTGAATTGAAAATGCCCTCACATGAACTGAATTGATTTTCTTTGTCTTCTAGATAAAGGTCTGAGTCTGGTAGGCCTAATAAACAAAAAACTTACTCCCTGCTGGTTGCAATAATTACCCATTGCTACAACGATAAATCTTTGAATAACTGAAAGGGACCAAAACAATACAGTAATGAAAAAAAGCTCCCTAAACTTAATTATCATCTCTTGCTCTGAGTAGTCATTCCAATTTTCAGCAAAAAATTGAACTTAAAACTTGTTTGAAATGTACAATGATTTTAACCAGTTTTTATAGAAGAGCAAAGATAGAGTCACCTGTATAAATAATCTGGATTGAGAATCACAGAAGGCAGCAAGGACTGAATTACATTGACAGAGTAGAGTGAGAAACTGAGAATATGATGATCACAAGAGACATGAGCAAACCTGCCCTTTTGGCAGGTAAAAGAAAGTTGACAAGACTCCCAACATTTGTCATTGAAACCAAGAAACCTAAACTGGCTAAACTACATTACAATGGACCAAAATCTTTGTTTGGGAATAAACAAACTAGTAAAGCAAGTGGGATTGTTCACATGTGACCATTTTGCATATTATCCTCCTTCATTTGGTACCTGTTTATTGAAAGCTAAAAAGACATTTCTATTATTTACCTTTGTAGCTCATATGCATAAATCATAATAATATCCTTTCCATGCTACAATTGCATTATAGGTGCCAGTTTTCTTTCTTGTACTTTCATGTTGAACTGTATTCACATGTGTCAAAGGAACATCAACTATTTGCTACTTTGGAATTTTTTATTGTATAAATCTTACTACTAGAATACACTTTCCTTTTCATTCTGAGATATTCTTTCACATGCTCTTCAAAATGTGTATAGGCTCACTGTCCCTTGCTTATCATGTGAGAACATCCTTTTTAATATTTGAAAAATAATATAACAGATGTCGAATTACGGATTATCGTGCTAAAATTGTTTTCCATAGAGCATTCGTCTTCTACGATTAAATTTATATAATGATGTCACTCTTGTCTTCTACGAGTAGATTTATATAATGATGTCACTGTTTAGTCTTTGTTAACCTCATGTTTGGTTGGCAACTAAGATATATAGGAATTTATTAGAGTACTAAAAATTAAAAAACTGAATAAAAAAATTAAGTTTATCAACATTGAAAAAAACAGATATACATTGATTCTTGTAGATGTCTTATAAGAAAGACATAAATTATAGGCCAACACCTCTTTACTTTCTAGCATCATCAGTTAATGAATTTCACCCATTATCCGCCTGCTCTACATGATCTTAATCACTCTCATGGAGATGATGAAGTAGTGGCATGTTTGGCTTCAAATAATTGCCCACAAACAAGTGGCTTTGCTCCTGGAATTCTAAGACAACTCAAACTACCACCAGGAATAGCAGAACACTCTGGTTGAGGCCTTTGCATTTCTCTTCCTGGAATGCAATTTGAAGTAAAATCAAAACCAACATTCCTGTAAAAAAGTTTACTACATTCTTGATCAAACCCTGATAAGAAATTGTAAGCCACTGTCAGGTTTATCAAGCTTCTCAACTCACAAACCATCTCTGGCAAAACCCCTGAAATCCTGTTGTGTCCTAAGTTGAGAACTTCAATCTCATTTAAACAAGATATTGAGTCTGGTAAATGACCCATTAAAGAGTTAAAACTCACATCAAACACTTGCAAATCTGACCATAATCCCACTCCTTCAGGAATACAACCTGTAAGCTGATTATTCAAGAACAGAACTTCCTTCAGTTTTGGACTCATGTAACCAAAACTAAATGGAATGTCACCAGTCAGCTTATTGTTGGCTAAATTTATAACTGAAGCTGGTGAGTTTCCGAGATTTTGTGGAATTTCACCATCAAACAAGTTGTTATTCAGAAAAATTGCATCAAGCCTCTTGTTGAAGATGTCATCAGGAATAGGTCCTTGAAAGCTGTTGAATCTGAGGTCTAAATAAAGAAGATTTGGAATGTAGATAATTTGAGTTGGAAAAGGACCAGAAAAGTGATTGTTACTGAGGTCTAGTTCAGTGAGTGATGTCAAGTCTCTAAAAGTGTCAGGAATTGTACCAGAAAATCTATTAGTGTTGAGGTGAAGTAGAGACATATCTGTAAGTAAAGAAAGTTCTTTAACTAGTGTGCCTTGTAGATTAGCATGGTTGAGATCTATGCCTGCAACAACAGTTATTTGTGAGCCACTTCCCATACTATCTTGAAGATCTGCACAAAACACACCTTTATAAACACACACATTTGAGCCAGCCCATGTTTTCAAGATTCCTAAAGGATCATCTTTTATTGCAGATTTCCATGCTTGTAGTGCAGTGTAAGCATTACTGAGTCTTGCAGCTGAAGATGAATCATATGGGCTTGGGCTGTTGATTCCACCACTACCAACCCACACTCCACCACCCCCAGCCCCTACACCAACACCAAGCCCAACACCACCACCAACACTAAATGCAGCTTCAGTGGCAAAAATGGTCTGCAGCAGAAAGTGAATTACCAGAATTTTCAACATTTCAAGGCAAAGAAATTGAGAGATTATGGCTGTTTGATTTGATGGGGTTTATTATCAAGTTGTGGAAATGTGGTTGCAGCATTGATGAGGGAGCAGATGGTGTGGGACTGTGTGTGTCTTGATGAAATTATCTGTATTTATAAGTGTGACTTCAATTTACCCTTTCTTCATTTAACACTTTTAGGATTTTACTATCTTTTTTGCTAAAATATTGGGTATAAGTTGGTGAGTTGGATATCCGTATCCAATACTCGACACTTGATATTCAGAACATTACTGTATTTTTTTTTAAGAATTATCGAGTCTAATAACTGAACACGTATTCAGGTTTGAAGGATTATGGAGTCTAATACCTGAACACGCATTCAGCTCGCAGGGGAGCACGGAAAACGAAGAATATTACTGCTGATGTTAGTTGTTGACATCTCACTTTTTAAACTTCTCGTGCCACAAAAGAACACAACCTAGACTTTTGGGCTAGTTACAGAGGCGGTGACTATTTGCTAGCTAGGGACTCTGCCTTTTCACAGTTAGTTTTTGTTAAATTTTAGTTACTCCCAATTCTGTATTAATTACACATGTTTAATACTCCTTGCAAAGTTGTGTCCTGCTATATCAAGGTGATTTTCCCCTGTATATTAATTATATATTTTGGTCAAAACATTATTTTTCTATAAAAGCTATCAAGAATATTTGAATCAATGTATTCTAACTTAAAATTTTGAAGAATTTTTGCAATCTTCCCTGCATAAGTCGATACAAATAGTAAACTAAGAACATGTTTGTGTAAGATTCAAGTGACCAATTTTTTAATTTAACTACAAAAATTATGTGTTTGAATGGGTTAGTTAACTTAAATCGTTTGAATATACCTCTAAATAGTATAAATAGGTTAGATGTTGACACAAAAATCCGACCCTAGTACCCAACATCAACATCTCTTGATATATCGATATCTCATTTGTTGAGCTAACTGTGATGCCTCTTTGTTCTTCTGGAAGCGGCCTGGTTTTTTTTGAACACTAACTATAAGACCCTCTTAATCTGTACACGGTGCACTCAACAATGATCAAGAGCACTAAAATGAAGATTCTATGTCTCCTGTGGGTTGCTTAAAAATACGTAAAAGGGACCATATGAATCGGAGACCTCCGGATCCCATTAGTTTAATTTCCTTGTAAGTTTGTTATGCTTCTTACAATGATCAAATATTCGTACTACTAGAAGACTTTATCATACTTTAAGCCACGCCAACACAAACAAAAATATCTAATCATACAAAGGTTATGAATTCAACAAACCCACATTATGATTGAAATTTGGAGTGGAATCCCAAATCCGGAGACTTTTATTACGTCGGGCATACATAATAAGTCGTAGCAAAGACTCTCACGTCATACCAGTGTACAAGACTCGCACACTAATAGAAAATCGCTTTATATCGTATATTAATTTGGCAGTTAGTTGCATTATGTTGAAAATAACGGGAGATACACAAATTGATTACAGAAGGATTTCATGTGGGAGGGCACTAGAACAATTGTTGAGTACTGGTGAAGTAACATGGCATCTTTCTGTATTCCATTGAATCATATGATATCATAAAGCAAGCGCGTGCGAGTTTTATTACTCCATCAATCTAGATTTTATTTATTTATTTCTTGGCGGGTAATTTTGCTAAATGTTATCTAATCTGCAACACTTGATTTTTAAAGCTTAGAATATCTCCTGGACAAGCATGTAATATGGTTTTGAATTAGAAAAAGAAGAATGTTCTAGATGACTTTACAATTGTTTTAGGATTGTTTCTGTTGTTTTCTGTTTGTTTAGTTTTGTAGTAACTCAGATCTTCATATATAGCCACCGGAGATGATGAGTGCTGGAACATGTTATGTGCAAGCAAGTCAATAAAGCAGGCAATAAATAGTAGGACAAACCTGTTTGCGATTTGAACGGTGTCTAATTTTGAATAAAATGCAATTCATTTTTACCTTGGAAATTATAAAATAAATGAGTAATTATTTATATATTTAATAAATTAATAAATCATAGAAAAGTTTTGATTATTTTATTAATAAAATATTTCTGGATTAAGTTTCTTTTTATAGTGAAAATATTCATGGATTGAATTAGAGACGGTGAAGAACCTCTAAGATTATTTTTTACCTCTCTTTATGTTGGAAATTTTTGAGAGCAAACTGGTTGGTATTACATAAGGTGACTTAGGATTGTGTTATATTTATTCTCCTTCTTTTTCGTGATTTGAAGATTCTGGTGATAACAAATGATTTTACTGTATGTGACCTCTAAGTTAAATATGTTGTTGTATATTATAATTTGCTTAGTTTCAATATGTATGTTTCTAAGATGATGAAAACTTATTGCATATGAAGTATAACATGTTTTAACTTTTAACCCAATCTCAAATTCTCATAAAGTATTAGTATAATGTTTTTAAATTTTTTGTGACGATGTTTATTTAGCAAATATATGCATATCTACTATTTAGGCATGAAACATTTACTTTATAATATGTTATTGTGTGTGATAGTGTTCGTGTCAGACCACTTATTATTTTTTAGGAGAGAGACTAATATACCGTTATTTTAATCATTTTTTTATTTTGTTCATGAATGATTTCAACCTTTTTTTCATATACAATTTCAATAATTATAAATATTGACTTCCCGTGCCAAATTTTTAAAGATTGGATAAAATTTTCATAAATATTAGTACTTAAAATTTTAATATTTTAATGTTATTACGAAAGAAATAGTACGAAAATTTATGTGTTATAATTATTTTTCACTTTTAACTTATAATAGATCGAATAAAGTCATATTTTTAGTGTGTGCATAAGTTTTATTCATATATTAAAATTTAAATATGAAAATAATTTTATAATAAAATTAAACTATTTCCTACCAAATAAACAATTATAAGAAGTATTGTGTTTCATTCACAAACTTCTAAATATATGTAATTTTAAATATATGAAATAATATATAAATTACATTTTTTTTGTAAATAGAGTATTGTTAAAAATCGTTTAAGTCAATACATTTTTCAAATTATAACTGTCAGAATTTTATTTTATTTTTACAAAATTATAAAAGAAAATTCTGATTTTGTATAAAATACAAATTAGAATTTAAAATTTGCTCTTTAAGAAAGTTGGTTGAGTCCAAAACTCGTAACTTTACTCGATCATGCGATAATATGAACTAAATATGAATACTTTACGAAAATCGGGTCAAGTACATAACAAATCATAATAAATTAAGCCAATAATTTTGATGTACATTATTTATTGATTTGACCTTATAAAAGTCATTAACACATTAATACTTCTTGTTATGGATAAAAAGTAGAGTGTATTTAATGCTAGGGTTCGTGAGCTTCAAACTCTGTTTGACTGTTCTCGTGTTTCATGACTCAATTTGCCTTCATAAGATGCCTACGTACCTTGCTGTATGCTAAGGATCAAGTCAAAAATGTAGTTCTGGTGTGTGGGGTGAGACCCCTTATATAGGCATAGGATGCCTTTGAATTAGATTAGGGTTAGGAGACTTGGTGAACAAGTCTTAGATTTAGAGTGGACTTTGGAGTCCTAGAATGCAGGAAATTGATTCATTGTCTCATGGGGTTTCTTGGAGGTCAATCTCCAAGGAATTGTATCCCTATGTAGACTTTACTTATCAGCTAACTTTACCCATATTAATTAATTACGAAATTAATTAATATTCAGGATTTTGGGTCCTTTATATACGCTTTATCGACAGCCCAAACCGGACATAATTAATGCGATATTAATCAGGGTTTATTTTACTCCCTATCATTTGCCCCCAACTTCTAGGAAATCGTACAAGATTTCACAGAAGTTAAGTTTATTTATTCCCTTACAGGGTATCGTTTTCAAAGTAAAGTGTGGACACATTTACAACGATTCGCCTTATACGAGGCTTCAGGATATTTTCTGGAATTTTCATATTTATTTTCTTGGCTTATTCCTATTTTTAGGAATTTTCCTTGATTTTCTAGAATTCTCCTTAATTTCTTGGAATTTCCATATTTATTTTCTTGGCTTATTCCTATTTTTAGGATTTTTCCTTAATTTCCTGGAATTTTCCTTAAATTTTTCCTTAATGTGAAGAAAATTTTCAGGAATTGAAGCGAAGATTAATTACAACACCTGTTTTGTCACTTTCAGATGACCAATGGAATTTTGTAATCTATAATGATGCTTCCCATAAAGGACTCAGATGTGTTCTGATGCAGCACGATAAGGTTATTGCGTATACGTCAAGGCAATTGAAACCACACGACAGAGGTATCCTACTCATGATTTGGAGCTAGCAGCTATAGTATTCGTTTTGAAGATTTGGAGACATTATCTATATGGAGAAAAATGCGAGATTTATACGGATCACAAAAGCTTGAAGTACATATTCACACAGAAGGAGCTTAATATGAGACATAGAAGATGATTAGAGTTGATTAAGGATTACGACTGCACGATTAACTATCATCCCGGTAAAGCAAACGTTGAATGTGTTATCAGTACCCGGAGAGATATACAAGGAATTTCAGAAATTGGAATTGGAAATCAGAGTATGCAAGCATGATGAAGCAAAAGCATATAGTATGACTTTCCAGCCGGAGTTGTTAGAAAAGATAAGGAAGTGTCAAGCAGAGATAATGGATCAGGACATTAATCATTTGGTAGGAGAGGAATTGTGCACGCAAAAGGACGATCAAGGTATTCTTAGGTTTTCTTCTAGAATTTGGATTCCACTAGTAACGGAGTTGAAGAATGAAATTTTACAGGAAGCTCATAATTCAAGGTATTCAATCCATCCAGGAAGTACCAAGATGTACAGAGATTTAAAGGAAAATTATTGGTGGCCAGATATGAAGAGGGAGATTGCGGAATGGGTTAGCAGATATTATACATGTCAGAGAGTTAAAGCAGAGCATCAGAGACCAAGTGGATTATTGCAGCCATTGGAGATTCCAGAGTGGAAGTGGGAGCATATTGCCATGGATTTCATAGTCGGATTACCAAGAACAAAAGCCAATCATGATGCCATTTGGGTTATAGTGGACAGACTTACCAAGTCAGCTCATTTTGTGCCTATAAATGAAAGATTTTCACTAGACAAGTTAATCCATATGTACCTAAAAGAAATCGTAGTTCGTCATGGAATTCCTGTGTTTATCATATCCGATCAAGATCCGAGATTTAATTCGAGATTTTGGAAAAGTTTTCAAGAATGTTTGGGAACGAGACTGAATATGAGTACGGCTTACCATCCACAGACGGACGGCCAGAGTGAAAGAACAATCCAGACAATCGAAGACATGTTACGTGTTTGTGCTATTGATTTCAAAGGAAGTTGGGACGAGCATTTACCCTTGGTAGAATTTGCTTACAATAACAGTTATCATGCCAGCATTGGGATGCCACCCTATGAAGCTCTTTATGGACGCAAATGTCGATCTCTTGTATATTAGGATGAAGTAGGAGAACGCAAAATACTTGGACCTGAATTAGTGCAACAGACGAAGGAAGTTGTTGAAGTTATCCAGAAGAGATTGATAGCAGCACAAGACCGTCAAAAGAAGTATGCAGATCAATCAAGGAAAGATATGGAATTCGAAGAAGGAAATCTGGTATTATTGAAAGTATCGTCGTGGAAAGGATTGACAAGATTCGGGAAGAAAGGAAAACTGAGCCCTAGATATGTCGAACCTTTTGAGATTCTAAAGCGTGTTGGCAAAGTAGCTTACGAGTTGGAGTTACCTCCGCACATGGAGCACATACACAATATTTTTCACGTATCGATGCTTAAGAAGTATAATCCAGGCATGTAATCGAATACGAGCCAATAGAGTTTCAAGCAGATTTGTTGTATGTAGAGAGTCCGATAGAGATTCTAGAAGAAAGAGTGAAAGTGTTAAGAAATAAAGTGGTAAAGTTAGTCAAAGTACTGTGGAGAAACCCAAAGGTTGAAGAGTCAACCTGGGAGTTAGAAAGTGGTATGAGAGAAAAGTACACTCATCTGTTTTCTTAGAAGATTCTGAGGACAAAATCCTTTTAAGGGGAGAAGGATGTAATATATGGGATATATCGTGTAATTATTTTTGCTAATAAATAAATATTATGTATGTTCAGTATTTATTATGTGAATTATTTTTTAAGTGATATATGTGTTTGGATGTTTAAAAATAACTTAAATTGAGTATTTTAATTTTTATATGTCCAAAATAAAATATAGATAATTGTCATATCTTCCTATTTATTTTTATGTTGATTTATGATTTTATAGGAAATTTATAGATTTTATAAATTCTTTTTCCGAGTATTTATAAACTATTTTATATAATCGGGAACCAACCGACTTCACTCGTTTTTACGTTTTTATAACCCGAAACTCTTTCGAGAACTCCTTTCTAACCAAATTGCAATATTCAGAGCATTTTCCATGTTTCGACTTTTTCGATCTGGCATACGGTTTATCCTGTGCGGGTCCCGACGCAATATTTTCGATAGAATATTCGTTTCGGTAAATCAATAAAACTCGTATTTACGATAAACAGGATCTTTTTATTAAACTATTATAATTATCACCTCGTAATACGTGTAACCAGGCGCTGAGACCAAGACCGCAGTATAAATTGTACTGAATTGGATAATTATCCCGAAAACCGGTACCGTTTGCATCTGTTTTTATAAATAAACGTACTATTTTATATCCGGAATGATCCAACGGGATACTAATTTTCCGTAATTATAAATAGTCTTTACCGTATTTTATTTCGTACCGAAAATCATTTGCAAGCAGTAATTATAGAATTTTACAGAGGAAATTCACATATTCATAAAATCTTCTGAAAATCAAACTAGCTTTTGAAGATGTTATTGATCTTTGTTTGGAAAGCTCGAGTAACCAAATCGAAGAGTTTTAGGAGTATTATCAAATTCTAGAACTCGTTTTACTGCAGAATCAAAGGTTGATTTTATATATTTTTATATATTTTTGAATTATTTTGATTAAAAATATGAATTTTTGTACGGATGATTGTTTGAATGATTTGATGATTGCATGTTGTAGAGCTTGTTTTCCTGATGATTTTGATATGTCATATGACTGATTTGGAGTTCAATAACATGTTCAAAATTGAGTTTAATTTTCGAATTTTGAAATTAGGGTTTATAACCCGTATGAATGTTCTTAATTGCAATTTAGGGCTTTTTGTTCCAGGGGTTAGTAGATGTTCTAGATGGGTGGGTTTTGTTCCTCTCGAAGTTTGCGATCGATTGATGTATAGCTCGTTAACAAACGATCCCTGGTTTGAAGGGAGTTGTCATTTGAAGTTTTCGTCGAGTCACCGGAAACCGGTGAGTTTCTCGACCAATTTCCGGCCAACTCAGGGATTATCGGAATGATTTGATTACATGGTTGTGTTCCTTGTGAATTGTAGTTGTGATCTGGAGGTGATGGTGGGGTGAGGACACCAGAATCGTCTTCTCCGGCGAACCCCGATTGTTTTCCGGCAAACCCCTCTAAAATTTCAGTTTAGTACCTGTAGTTTTAAGAACGATGCAGTTTGGTCCTTGTAGTTTGTAAATTTTGCAAATAAGGGATTCCTGTTTATAAATTATTTAAAAATTATATTTCCTATTTATTTTAATTATAAAAATTCGTTTTTAATTACTGAAAATTCCAAAAATTATTATTTTAATTCCAAAAATTATTTTTAATTCAAAAATAAATCTGAATTAATTAGTTAATTAATTTTAGTTATTAATTAATTAATTAATTGGTCAATTAATTCTAAAATTAATTGATTAATTGATTTAATTAATTATTAATTGATTTTAATTAATTATTTAATTAGATTTAGTTATTTATAAATGATTTAAAAATTCTGAAAAATAGTTTCGAGCTTTAAAATATTATTTTAAATTGTTTTCAAGGCTCGATAATTATTATAAAATTATTTTGAAGCCAGATTTGGCCAACCGAACCCTGTTTATTGCTTTAAAATTTACTCAACGACCCGTTTTAATTCCGAAAAATATTTTAAAAATCATATTAAATACCCGAAAGCCTGTTTATGACCCGATACTTCTTTATAAATGGAATGTCATTGATTGTTTGACGTGTTACCTGTTATATGTGACTTGTTGTTTGACTGTCGGTCTATATGTTCAGTGTTTACTTGTTTTTAGCGTAACTTTCAATCCGTTAGTCGGATTTGGGTAAAACAAAGAGTAGATAGAAGTGTATACCGAATAGAATCGTATGAGTTGAGTATTGATAGATGCTTATGATATGTGAGCAGAAGAGGCAAAACTTAGGAAAGGAAAGCAAATAGTCGAGGAGTAAGACAGTTGTGATTGGAAGTTAGTGAAGTATAGCAAGCTAGTACCGGGCAAGTGTTCTGAACTTTCTCGAGATATATAGTAGATTATTGATAGTCCTATATTGCAAGTGCTTTGAAGCACTGAACCCTAAACCTTGATTCCAGTTATTAATCTCTGAACAGTAAACCTTATTCTTTCTGAACCATTGATTGTTGAATACCCAAATACAAACCACAAATATACGATACTACTCCACAAATACATATAAACTAAATACCAACCACTGAATCAGGTTGCTTATATATTCAAACCATTGTACCATATGCTTTGAAAGACCAAATCCTTATAACCTTGAAACTTTGATTTTTTTGTTATCCAATTCTTTCATTACCTGACAACCATTCTTTGAAATTGCCTTATTGTTCCTGGTAAAGATTGAAACCATCTCATTATTGGACATCCTATGTTGCTTATGATTTTGTTTATTGCTTTGCATTGTTTACTCTGTTATTATGTTAGAATTGGATTATTTTATAAAAATATGGACCAAATTCGTGGTCAGACCAGATTGGTGGTCAAGTTAGGCCAATGTGTGCCTTGGATCCAATAATTAGAGCAGAGCTGTGTGTCTTGCTCGGGGTTAGTGCGTGACTGATCAGCAGCCTAACCTTGGTTTTTAAAATGAAAACATAATATCCAATTATAAATCATTAATCATTGTTCACTTGATACCTTAACTCTTTTCGTTTGATGATCATTATTCTCAGTCTTGTCATTGTGACTTGCTGAGCTAGTTAGCTCATTTGTGCGATATTGTTTATGTTATTTTCCAGTTAAGAAGGAACCAGTTGGTAGCGAGGATCCCCAATCCAGTGCGAGAGCTAGGGGTCCAAGTTGATCGAGTTAAACTAGCTGACAGCTTTTGGAATAGTTTAAGTTTATGAAGTTTGTAATAATGTTTAATATTCAGTTGTAAGTTTGAATAGTTGGGATTTAGGCGTTTGTAATATAAGTGTGTGTGTGTGGCTTGTGTGCATACTTTAACCTGTTGTGATCTGTGGTAGTTGGTAAGTATGGTCACTGCACATTATTATTATCTTTAATATTGTTATAAGCAGGTTATAATTAGGGGGGGTGTGTGTGTGGACCCCAAACTTCTGACCCGGGTTTTGAGGGTGCCATATTTTTCGGTCAGGAATCTTTCGATCAGGATCCTGAACAAAATTGGGTCAGAATTTTGTTTGGCCTTAATATCCTGACCGAATTAAGGTCCCTTTTACTCTGCTCGTGAGTTTTTCGACCACGGGTTTTTCGACCAGAAATCCTGACAGAAATTAGGTCAGGATTAAGTCAACCAAAATCAATGTATGGTCCACTTTTGTTTGGGCTTTTCTTAAGCCAGATTTCGCTATTTGGGCCTTTCTTTTTCTAGAATCTTCAAAACTATGGGCCCTTAACTTGGGCTACTAATTGGGCCTGTTTATCTGGGCCTATTAATCTGGGCCTCTTTATAGGGCCTTTTTATCCAGAATGTTCTGGAGTTTTCTAGATCATGATTTCGTAATTATTTTCTATTTATTTTTATTTCCACAGAGTATTATGGAAACTTCTGGAATTGGGCCCAAGTCTTTAGGCTGGGCTTTTTACCGGTTGTAACCAGTTAATATTCCATTTTACTGGCCTTTCGACCGGCTAAAGAGGCTATATAAGAGTGGGGAGTGAAGCGAAATCTCACACCTCACTTTCTCATTTCAAACCTTCCTCTCCTCTCAGTTTTCCCCTTAAATCTCTCAAGTTTTCCGTAGTGAGCAAGGCTTCTCCGGCCGGGTTTCTGATCAAAATCTAGCTAGGGTTTCATCTTCTTCTTCCAAATCTCTTCTTCAAGCTTTTCTCTCATCTTCCATTAATGGCGGACAAGAGCGTCGAGAGAGCTGCTAAGATTGCCTCAGCTTCAAAGAAAGGTAACGAAATTCATATTCGCTCTTCTTATATGTCTTTGATAGAAATGATCAACTCTAGGGGAGACGACTACCCGTCCACAGCTCATTTAGATTCTTTTGATTATTATAACAAATGGTATAATGTAAATAGTATTGATTTGCTTAACACAACTTATAACGTTCGTCCTCCCCTTAAAATAATTCTAGTTAATGGTGGTGATCGTACATGCCACTGGAAACCATATACTCTCTTTATTTAAGCAGATGCCCTTTATATGGGGCTTAGTTTCCCTTTCACGAGTTTATTCCTAGGTTATTAGCTGACTTACAAGTTAACCCGTGTTTTCAACTTCCACCCAATTCTTGGAGAAATGTCATAAGCTTTATGGTCATATGCCTTAGACACGGTTTTCCCCTTTCTGTAGCTGTTTTTAGGAAAATCTTCCAATGCTATAACTATTGGGTTTCGAGCACATAAACGCAACAGAAATAGTAATTAAAACATGAAAAATCAGAGTTTTCGAAACCCACCGCAGGATCCATGCGAAAATACAGATATTTAATTTGTAGATCAGATTGTTTACCTTAAGAAGTTTTACGATTATGGTGGTCAAAAGGAGATCCTAGTTTTAACCGAACACCGCGTATCCCGCCTTACACGATCTACGCCGTAGAGGTATCCACACGAAAGCTGGTACGGAGGCGGCGTGTACTAGCACCAAGAACAGACCTGTTTTCCCCTCTCTCATCTTTAGCTGCTAGTGTTTTATGTTTTTATCTAATAAAAACGTAACCCTAATTTTAGCCTTAGGGATGTTTATATAGAGAGGCCAAAAACAGTCCTAACCCTAATCCAAGTCAGAGTTTATTAAAATATGAAATTCTATTTATTTAATAATTAAGTTTAACTCAATTACTAAATAACTACTGAATTTCAGATTTATTAATATACAAATTTGAAATTCATTTATCCCATTAATTAAGTCCAATTAAGACTTAATTAATAAAAAATAATTCAAATTTCCTTTTTAATTCAAATCAGAATTTGAATTAAATATTCCTCCATGCTTTCTTTGTGCGACCCTATAGGTTATTATTACGTTGGCAATAATTTAAATATCTCATATTAAAATTATAAACAATGAGTGGCATCTAGTAATACATCATTGCTACCCAAGTAATAATAATTAAATCGGTGATCGATTAAACCTTTCGTGAATAATGTACAATGTAATATAATTTCTTTAACCAAATATTATAGATTAAACTAGAGGCATGTAATGTGTCATCCTCATCATAGACCAAGTTTCCTTGATCAATGAGTAGACTATCATATCAAATCAACATTTGAGCGTGGTCACGCATTTCATAGTCTAGCTCACACAAGAGGCCAATAATATCAGTCCTAAAATAGGAGGGTTAAATCCCATCTAGATAATTCATATTTCTCATACAATTCATAATATACCCAATGTACACTTTTATCATTACCCGGTCAAGAATAACTTTTAATAGAATCAATGTATATTAATTCTCGTATAGAAATATAATGACTTCAGGCCTAAGGACCATTACATCATTATCACTGTGAGAATTACTTATGACACAACAGACATGTAGAATCTCACATTGGATTTGTCCAACACCATGTACATATACATCTGCCTGTGTTTTAGACTTTAGTATCACTATACCTATGATCAATGATATGTGATCATCAGTCAACAAACACGCCAGTCTTAATGCATTATTATTGTCCCTTAATAATAATACTCGACTAGGGACCTTTATGAATATTGATACTATTCTCATAATCTCATTTCTAAGTCACATACTTAGAGATATATAATTGCATATCATATTCCAAGGACATTTATTAATATAACATTTATATCGCAGTAAATTAAGAATTAATAAACTATAAAGGGAATAATCGATATAACATAAACATTAATAATCCTAATATCTTAAACTAAAACATCATAGTGTTGTCTCTAGGTCACTAACACTAACAATCTCCCACTTGCATTAGAGCCAATCACCCATGTATCTAATACTCATGAAACTAGTATGACCATCGTGATTATGCTGTGACAAATCCTTAGTCAGTGGGTCTGCAACACTATCATTACTATGCGCTTTACATTTATATCTCCTTGATCATTAATCTCATTAATAAGGTGATATCGCTTAAGCACATGCCTAAAAAGTCTCCTTGGCTGTTTCAAAAATATCAATATATTCGGCTTCCATAGAGTCATCAATGTTCTTGTTGTGAACTATTCAAGCTAACATGAATTATATTTAAACAAAACACAAACCAGGCATAGATACATAATTATCCTTGTCTATCCATAAATTAGGTTAAGAAACTAGTATCAGGGTAACCCTTTACAACTAGTTCCCTTTCTTCCCCTTATACCAAAAATAAATCTTTAGTCCTCTTTAAGTTCTTAAGAATATTCTTGACAAATTCCAGTGATCCACACCTGGATTAGACCGGTATCTGTTCGTCATGCTCAAAGCATACGAAATATCAGGACAAGTACATATCATTGCATACATTATAGATCCAATTGCCGAAGCATATGGAGCTTTTCTAAGACGGCCCTTGTCATCTAATGATTTAGGGCAGTTATCCTATGAGATCACTATCCCAAGAGATATCGGTACATATCCACTCTTTGCCTCCTGCATCCTAAATTGATGCAATAATTTATCAATGTATGTACTTCGACTAGATCGATTAATCTCCTCGATCTATCTCTATAGATCTTAATCCCTAATATCTAGGTAGCATCGCCTAAGTCTTTCATCGAGAAACTATTTCTCAACCAAGTCTTAACAGCCTGTAGAGAAGGCATGCCATTCCATATCTGTTATATGTCATCTACATATAATACTAGGAATGTCACATGGCTCCCACTAACCTTCTTGCAAACACATCCTTTTGCCAAATCTCATAGTCAAACTAAGCAACTATTGCTAAAAAAATCCCGATGGACTTGACCATAGCAACTAGTGAAAAAGTCTCATCACAGTCTATACCATGAATTTGTTTGAAACCTTTTTCCACTAGTCGCACCTTATAGGTCTGTACTTTACCATCCATGTCAGTTTTCTTCTTGAAAACCCACTTACACCCTATAGGTTTTACCCCTTCGAGTGGATTAACTAACGTCAATACTTTATTTTAATACATGGATTTCATCATGGATTTCTTGGCCTCCAGCCATCTCTCGGAGTCTGGACTTTTCATAGCATCTTGGTAGGTGTGAGGCTTATCCTTATCCGTAAGCATCACATCACCATCTTGAGTCAAAAGAAATCCATAATTTCTCCCGGACTCATGGTGAATCCTACTAGATCTATGAATAACCTGTGTTTCCTAAACATGATTACTTTCAATATTTTGATGCACATCCTGATCTTATTCTAACTCTGGTTCAATGTTATCATGTGGTTCTCGATCTTTATAAAGATGTATTGTCCTCCCACTGATTTCTAAGAAAGTAGTTCTCCCAAATACAGCGGCCAAACAACAAACACTTTGTTCTCAGAAGGATTATAAAAACTATACCCTAGTCTCACTCGGGTATCCCATAAAATAACATCTATCTAATTTTGGTCCAAGCTTGTTAGAGGCTAAACATTTTACAAACGCTTCACGTCCCCAAATTTTCATAAATGACATGCTATGACATTTACCACTCCATATCTAATACGGAGTATTTTGAACCGCTTTAGTCGGAACTTGGTTAAGTGTATATGCAACCGTTTCTAGAGCATAACCCTAGAAACTGAATGGAAGATTCGCTTGAATCATCATCGATCGCACTATGTCCAATAAGGTACGATTTCTCCTCTCAGAATCTCTATTCCATTGAGGTGTTCTAGAAGGAGTAAGTTATGATACACTATCACACTCCTTCAAGAAACTCTTGAAATTGAGGTTTAAGTATTCTCCTCCACGATCTGATCGTAAAACTTTATACTTTTCCCTTGTTTGCTTTTCTACTTCGGCCTTATATTCTTTGAACATTTCAAAAGAATCGGATTTATTCTTCATACGAACCACATATCCATATCTACTAAAATCATCAGTAAATATTATGAAGTAGTATAAGCCACCCCTTACCATCATACGCATTCGACCACATACATCATTATGTATAAGTCATAATCGTTCGGTGGCCCTTTCAACTGATCAGGTAAAAGAAGCTTTAGTCATTTTGCCAATAAAACAAAGTTCACATCATCCGTATGATTCAAAATCAAACTTATCCAAGTATCCATCTATATGTAACTTAGAAATGCGTTTCTCATTAATATGGCTTAACGACAATGATAGAAATAATGTTTGATTTGAGTCATCTTAGAACATATAAATCGTTAACTAATTATGCAACATTATAAGCCTTACCATTAAAATAGAATAAAGAACTATTATTTATTTTCTATTTATTTTTATTTCCATAGAGTATTGTGGAAACTTTTGGAATTGGGCCCAAGCCTTTGGGCCGGGCTTTTTACCGGTTGTAACCGGTTAATATTCTTTTTTACCAGCCTTTCGACCGGCTAAAGAGGCTATATAAGAGTGGGGAGTGAAGTGAAATCTCACACCTCACTTTCTCATTTCCAACCTCCCTCTCCTCTCTCTTTTCCCCTTAAATCTCTAAAGTTTTCTGGTAGTGAGCAAGGATTCTCCGGCCGGGTTTCTGATCAAGATCCATCTAGGGTTTCATCTTCTTCTTCCAAATATCTTCTTCAAGCTTTTCTCTCATCTTCCATTATTGGCGGACACGAGCGTCGAGAGATCTGTTAAGATCGCCTCAGCTTCAAAGAAAGGTAACAAAATTCATATTCGTTCTTCTTATATATCTTTGGTAGAAATGATCAACTCTAGGGGAGACGACTACCCGTCCACAACTCATTTAGATTCTTTTGATTATTTTAACAAATGGTATAATGTAGCTAGTATTGATCCGCTTAACACAACTTATAACGTTCGTCTTCCCCTTAAAATAATTCATGTTGATGGTGGTGATCGTACATGCCACTGGAAACTAGATACTCTTTTTTTATGCAGATGCCCTTTATATGGGGTTTAGTTTCCCTTTCACGAGTTTATTCCTAGGTTATTAGCTGACTTACAAGTTAACCCGTGTCAACTTCCACCCACTGCTTGGAGAAATGTCATATGCTTTATGGTCATATGCCTTAGACACGGTTTTCCTCTTTCTGTAGCTGTTTTTAGGAAAATCTTCCAATGCTATAACTATTGGGTTTCGAGCACGTAAACGCAACTGAAATAGTAATAAAAACATGAAAAACCAGAATTTTCGAAACCCACCACAGGATCCATGCGAAAATACAGATATTTAATTCGTAGATCAGATTGTTTACCTTAAGAAGCTTTATGATTATGGTTGTCAAAAGGAGATCCTAGATTTAACCGAACACCACGTATCCTGCCTTACACGATCTACGTCGTAGAGGTATCCACACGAAAGCTGGTATGGAGGAGGCGTGTACTAGCACCAAGAACGGACCTGTTTTCCCCTCTCTCACTCTCTCACCTTTAGCTGCTAGGGTTTTATGTTTTTATCTAATAAAAATGTAACCCTAATTTTAGCCTTAAGGATGTTTATATAGGGAGGCCAAAAACAGTCCTAACCCTAATCCAAGTTAGAGTTTATTAAAATCTGAAATTCTATTTATTTAATAACTAAGTTTAACTCAATTACTAAATAACAACTGAATATCGGATTTAATAATATACAAATTTGAAATTCATTTATCCCATTAATTAATTCCAACTTATTTAATAATAAATAATTAAAATTTCCTTTTTAATTCAAATACGAATTTGAATTAAATATTCCTCCAGCTTTCTTTGTGCGACCTTATAGGTTATTATTACGTTGGTAATAATTTAAATATCTCATATTTAAATTTGAAAGGATATCTTCAATATATTATTTATTTTGGTATTTGTACGATTAAACATAAAATTAAGAACACGTAGATCCTCTCCATTAGGACATGAATTTAACTGATCCAAATCAGAGTTAAAAAGTCAAACTAGCAAAATCATGTCTTTTAAAACAGATAAAAGAGATATTTCATTTTTGCAAAATATCAAAAATATATCTTTATGGAATGAATCTCTAAAGGCAATATGATCTAAAAAGAAACATCAAGATATGATATTTCTTATATCTGTGTTGCAACAGGAATATGGCAGAGGGCTCGAATAAGGAATATTTCAGAAATATTCTTTAGAGGTCTCGTGCTATATCAAAAATATTTAAATCTTCGCTCCAAAATATATCTCTACATATATCAAAAGAGTTTTTATTCCAATATTATTAATATTCATTATTGGAATATTAATATCCAGTTCTGCAACTCATTCTTGTATACTTACAGTAATTTTCTCTCGTTTCGCAAAATAGCATTTCTCGGAGAAAATTATTCAAAAATACTAAAACACATTTCCTTTAATCCAAATATATTTTATATATTAGGAAATATATTTTAAGTATTTATACAAGTCAAAACTTTGGTCAAAAGATCCATCTCCTTTATTTCAAGACCAATGGTATTTTTACTCGGAAGAAAGGCTGACAGAACAGATTCATTTTTATAAAAAATACTTCCACATGCTAGAATAACTTGAAATTTGGTATGGATCATTTAAATGGTATTTTATAAGTATGGTAAAAATTTCGTTGCATTCATAGAATTTTTGTCTGGGCACAAAAATCGAGGCGGTTGGTCCCACAGTTGACCACGTTTGACCTAGCTACCGTTGACTAAAGTTGACCAAAACTTTCAGGACATCATTTTATATAATTTAAGTATTTATCATATTTTTTATGGTATTTATTTAGGAGTTTTTAAGGTGGTCATAATTAATGGTGTTTATCCTTAATTAGGTGATTAAACAATGATTAGAAGAAAAGGAAAATACATATATATTCAAATATATCAGCTGGGTTTTTGAACCCATAAAGTTGTTTGTCTTATATGGCTATGTCAAAGAAACACAACTTACTTGTCATGTCATCAATCTAAGTGACATACACCATCCGCCATCCATTTTCCTTAAATCTGCACCATTCATTCCACCCAACTTCTCCTATAAATAAACCCCCACCCCAACCCATTTTCTTCAAGCTAAAGAGCCACAAATTTGCTGGGTTTTTTTCAAGAAGTGCTTCTCTTCATCTCTTTCAAATTCTATACACACACTTCTTCTCAAAAATCTTCTCTCTCTTCTATATACATACATATATACAAGGTTTTTGAAACTCAAGCTTAGCTTCACCCAACCAAGCTTTATCCCACCAAGTGAGCTCATCCACTACCACTTTCCGGCCTCCCGAAGGGCTGTCCAAGTTCGACCAAAGATCCAAAATCCGACCGAACCTCCGGCGAATTTTTCCGGCGAACTTTTCCGACTGTTCTTCAAAAGTGGTAACTTTTAGCTTCTTATTTGAGTTCTTTTTATTTGAGCTTTGTACTTAATTTCTCTACTTCATCTTAATCTCTAATACAAGATCTCTTATAAAAAAGTTCTCAAGAGAACTAAGATTCAAACTCGGAATTCGAATAAGTACTAGATCTTCACATAAATCATCTCAAAAAGAAGATCTATAAACAAAAGTACTTTATCTCCAAAGGGGAGATTATATTTGACCCAATTTCACGAGTTATCCAATTATTTTTATTATTGGATCTTGGCTAACATTATTCGTGCACATAAAATATTACGAAGAAAAGTTTTAATCCCTTCTAACATCTCTAGTATTCCGGGGGATTATAATTCGATCTATAAACACTTCGTAATTTGTCAAATATCAAAATGAATTAAGTTCACGAGTTAGCCAATTACTTGCACTTTATTTAATTGGATCTTGGATAACCATTTCGTGCACATAAATTATTACGAAGCAAAGTTTTAATCCCTTCTAACATCTTTAGTGTTCCGGGGGATTATAACTCGATTTATAAACACTTCGTAATCATCCGTTAGAATTAAGGACGAATCAAATCCACGAGTTAGCCAATTAATTTACACTATTTAATTCGATCTTGGATAACACATATAGTGTATATAAACAATCGAGTGAATATTTATTATTCCATGAGATTTATAAATATTTAGAAGTCTTTCCTATATAGACTGATTGTTATTTTCAATTATTCATATATATATTTCTGTGATATTTATATATATATAAATTTTTGAAAAATTATATAAGGATAAATATATATAATAATCCAGCTATATTAATTGTTTTTCAAATATATTTTCTGGATTGTTTTATCCATCCCAATCAAATAAATCCGGCCCAAATACCTTTTAAAAGGTTTTATCTATTTATTTTCAAAACAGCCCAGCCCATTTAATCAAAAACCCAAATTATAAAAACACGTTCTAATCTCAACCGTCCATTTCTAAACCTAATTCATCTGGTTCGTTTATTCCGTAAAATATATAAGCGAGACACTGTTTTGTACAGTGCACGCTCTCAGTTCAATTCTTAACCCTAATCTCTAAACACTCTCTCGCCTCTCTTCTTCTCTCCGCCTCTTTCGAAGAACCCTAGATCGAATTATTCATTTTTCCCTTCAAATCTTCGATGAATTCTTACATATACTATGCTTATATATATAATAATTATATCTCTAAAAGATATAATGAAAACAGTTGATTGGGTTGGTAAATTAATTCAATTTTGATGATAAAAATCGATGATTTATACATAAATCGAACGAGAATCATCAAATCGGACATTAAATCAATTGATTTGTATATATATACATTTGTTTTGTTTTTGGGTCTTTGATTCAGCAAAAATCTAACTCGATTTCAAGTTATATGACAGGAGAAGACGGGTAAGTGCAATATCTTCTCGGAAAAGAAGATTCGATGGCTGCGTGCGACGGAGAAGAGTAAATCGGAAGTTGACTCAGTCCGTGACTGAGTCAACCAGGTAAGACCTATGAGTCAGGCCAGACTCTAGGCTTAGGTAAGAATTCTGTAATCCTTTTAGTCTAATTTGATTGATTTTGTTTTTTAAGAGACTTGACTGAAAGTTAAATCGATTATTATCTGATTAATTTGTATATTGGTGAGTGAATGTCCTGTGATATATTTTCGATGAAACTGTGAATTGATTCTATTCCGTGTTTGATCGAATTAATATAGTTTGGATTATCTGTTGGATTTATGTTAATCTGGTGAATTTGTGATTATCTGTTGGATTAATGTTAATCTGGTGAAATTATGATTATCTGTTGGATTAATATTTATCTGGTAGATTTGTGATTAACTTTGAATTTGTGATTGTCTGTTGGTTTGAAGATTACCTGTTAGCTGTGTTGTTTAGTCAAGAAATTTTGTTAATCTAAACTGTATCTTAATGGTTGTTTAAAGTAAGAAATTTTGTAGCTTAAAGTAAGAAATTCGTGTATGATAATCACTGGTTAAGTTAAGAACCATTTCTCTCAGCAGTTGAAGCTTAATTGGACTAAATATGAGTGTAAAATATAAACTTGTTGAGTTAAATAACTTGCTTGATTAAAGTTAAAATCTGTGAATCTGTTTGTTTCACAATCTTTGTGAAATTTTTTAAAATAAAGTCTATTTACTTGGTATATTATGGAGTTTTGGAATAAAATTTCAATAATAACAGATTGAGTGTTGATACATTTAAGTCCAAGAAAGTCAGTGTCCTAGTTAATTTGACTTTAAGTTCCTTGATAACTTAGTGTACTTAATAAATTCTTATCTGTCTAGTGATGAAGTTACCTAGCTGTAAACCCTGGTGGATTAAGTTTTTAACACAGCTGTTTATATTTATGATCTAATTATCTGATTGAGTTTTGTAAAACAATAATTTTATATATCTGTGCTATGAGTATCTGATTAACCTTTGCAGAACTATATGTATATGTGCTTGTGATATGTGTGTTATTAAAGCATATTACTTGAGTTTTTTACACAGCTTATATACATTATCTTTCAAATAGTACTTTAAAAAGTAATCTATCTTGGATTGATAAATCACAGTTCTGTCTTAACAATTCTCTACTAGCACTTTCCTTTAAAAAGAAAACAGACTCTTGCCTTCATTCTCTGTCAGGAACCAAATGTATAATCAAGATTAAAACATTGAACCTGGTATGTTATCTCTTTAAGTGATAAAATCTGTGTAAAATAAACCCTGAACATGCTAACACTTGATTCTCTTGGTTACTTGGTTAAATTGAACTACTTACATGATAATTATAATTATCTGTGATCATAATGCTTAGCATTAGTCTATTTTTAATCTACCTAATTGATCTAAGATTATTGAAATGTTAAGTCTGTTTAAATGTGTGACCAAATGAATGTGCAAGATGTCCTAATTGCAGTTTTAAGCTGAATATATTGAATCTGGATAAGAAATGTCTTGTTATCTCCAATCTCTACTTGTCTATTTGATAAGGTGTACTGAGTTTGTGCATCATGTTTGCTTGAATATACATAATCTGTGGACTTATAGTGCAGCACTGTTTACTATTCTGTGTTTGTTTGTGCTTAGGCAGTTATAAGAAATCAGATAAGATATATTGAAGACTAGTTTGTGTAATAAAAATAAAATAATACACTCACACACCAGCCCTCACAATAAGACCTGGCAGGGGAGCCTTGAGCATCCCTGTATCTGGATCACTGCTGTGATTAATGGCCACTTAGAACAATTAGGTGACATTTTTTTAACTTACTGCATTTAAAGTGTTATATCTGACATAAATGATCTGAGTGTTGTATTGCCTTGAATGCTTGATTAATTAAATGAAAACTGATTGTGTATGCCCTGTTCTGTGTTTAATGTGCATGCCATTCCCTTGGTAGCATCTCATTAATAACATAGTTTCTTGAGAAATAAATGTAACATATTTTATTTGTATTAAAAATCAGTTCTTCTTTCAAACTCACTTCACACACAGCTCATCCTTAAATGTTCCTGCACTGAAAGTACAGTCCATGTGTAATAGAGTAAGCTATCATATCAACTTTATGTCACACAGTTTCCAAAACTTGTACTTATATACTGTGCTGTTTTCTAAAGTAGACACAAAGACAAAGTAATTATACATTCTTTATTCTCTGCTGTACTAATCCATGCATCTGTGTATATGTGTTGCATTACATCACTCATTCTTATGCATCATCCTAGTATATATTCATAAAGAACTTGGACTTTTATGTAAAATATCCATGCATGCATTAAATGTTTTTCACTGTTCATGAACAGTAAACAATTTCTAAAAATCTTAATTTTTAAAATCTTTTCTCTTTACATATGTGTTAAATGGTTATATAAATGCATATCTTGTATGCTGCATTCACACACACACTAGTTGCATAAACTCCACTTCACTTGCAACATGAACCCAAATGCCAACCCTTTTACCCTAAACCAAGACCACTGATTGAAAACCCATATCTTCTTGAAGATATGGAGAAAAATCAGTTTCATCACCACAAAACCTCTGCTTTCAAAACTGTTCAAACCTCACAACCTAAACACTATCACAACAGACACTTCCCTCCAAGACAATTCAGAAAGGGATACAAGAACCATACCATCCCTTTCTATCAAAGCAGAAAATATCAAAACCCTAAATCCCCTAATCCTAGACCTCATAAACCTTTGCTAGCCAAAGTTTATACCAGAAAGGCCAATCTAAGACAATATCCAAACACCTCTATGAACACACCAAAGCCCCCTCCACCAAAATTGTCAAACCCTTCAAACTCCAAAAAGTTTCTTGAACTTGTCAAAAATGTCCAACCTGGCACTTGTGTTGATGTGAAGGGTGAAGTGGAGTTCATAATTAGAAGGGCTAGGTGGGATGGTCTCATGTATAACTTAGGTAAGCATTACTGCATACACATCATATGAGAGTTCTATTGTAACATGAATACCATAAAAGGGGTAGATGGCATACTGCATTTCACTACATCAGTCAACAAAAAGGTCATTTGTGTTGATAACAAAAGCATTAATAGGGAACTGCATTTACCTTTGCATTTGTGTGAGTTGCCTTGTGAGGATATCTTCTCTCTATTTGTTTTTAACAAATCTGAATTTGAACTAATGATTGGCACTTTTTGTAAATCTGACATTCCTGATGGTCTCTGTGATGTTAATTGTGGTATTCATTCAAACACTTCACTGGCATATTTCAACATCTTGCTCTAATCATTAGGGCAAATGTTATACCAAAACCAAATCAAAGTAAGTACTTTAATTTCTTTGATATGAAAATCATCTATCTTTTATGCACAAACAAATTCACTTCAGTATATCTTATGTTATTATTCTAAACATGATCAATGCACATCTTGTAGATTATATGCCTTATGGTATGCTAATGTCATCATTCTTTGCACTTTGCGACATTAACATGCCTAAAGCATTTTCTAATCTTGCTGATTCTCAAATAACTAATGAACACATTAGGCCACAAGTGCCCATGATGCACTGTGATCCTCAAGAGGCAACTCCCACAGTTATTCCTCAATTCATTAGAGAGGAAGATGTGTTTCTGTCTAAGTTTGAGTCTGTCAAAATCATGTTTCATGAACTAAAACTTGAACTTAAGAGGGTTAAGGAAGAAAATAATGAGATTAAAGAAAAAGTAGGAGAATTAGAGAGTCTCACTGCCTCTTGCAAATATATGATTACATATTTAGAGCATTTGGCTGCATCTACTCTAGGAACTCCTTGCATGAATGATCATGACACTGTCTCTTCCCTTCAAGTACCTATGTATGATAACACTGCTATGATTCATGAGTTAGAAGAGGTTAATGTGGGTGCTAAAGGTCAACTGATTGATAATTTTCCTGATTTGGTTCATATCTGTGATGCTGATGGAAATGTGATTGGTTAAGTTTGCTTGATTCTGCTGGTTGATGAAGTCTGATATGTGATGTTGTATTTGTACTTGTTATTATGTACCACTTTTGTTATTTTTTGATATATTTGCACTTTGTAGGGATTCTGTATTATCTGTTGCTATGAATATTCAAACTCTGTTGATCTTTGAATTTTAGAAGTGTATGCACTTCTTTGGTTTGTGATGACTTAAAACAGGTTCAGGAATTTGTTCTAAATAATCAGTGAACCACACTGATTATTGAGAACACTTTTGGTAATATATCATGGCTTGTTTCTTTATTGATAAAACTGCTAGTATAAGAGTCAGTTATGTTTTGTCTGATTCAGTCTTAGTGTACTCTGCCATATCTAGTGTTCTGTGGTACTAAGTAGCTTCTGATTTATTCTTAACAGAAATACTTACAAAATCAGAAATCAATTTTTAACCATTATGCAGAACTTTCATGATAAATTTAAATTAATATATAAATCTGCTGTATTAAAACTGACAGATTACCAAAGGGTGGTCCTTGTACTGTATTTAATTAATATGCAGGAAAAATGCCCCTGAGTGAACTCCAGAAGCAAAGAATGGCAAGGTTAAGTCCTTTGAAGCCAATAAGAACCTTTCAGAAGCATACAAGGGATACAACTTGACTTCCCAAGAAACCTGTCAAAGTCAACAAGGTAAAACAGGTATAAAAATTCTCAACTTTTGCTCCTTTTACTTCACATACACACACTAGGTTAATGTATGGTATCTCAGTCTCAAACCAATCCAACTGTGGAAATTGACTTTGTAAAATTATTGAGTATCAATAATGTGGATTTATATGTACTAATTTTGGTTGTTTTAGACATGTGAATTTTCCTTAGAATGTATTAGATCTCCAAACTGTGTAGTCTGTTACTCAGACCTAGAATAGCCATGGATTGTATTAGTGTTAGAATTTGTAACATGACAAGATCCAGCAAAGTCGATTTGACCAAATAGTATGTATTAGATCTCAGACTTTGTAACCTGAACATTGATTGTATTAGTGACAGTCTTTGTAAATTGTGATTGAAAAATATGTATGCTAGACTGTAAATCACTAAGGTCGTGGTTGTATAAATCATGTTATGTTACAGATTGAAAAAGAATAAAATTGGCTTAATATAATTGGTCTAAAGTTACATGCAATCTGTCAAACTGAAATGAACTTGCTAAAACTAAATTGACTGTTCTTTGATTTGAGTATAGTTCAAACAGACGGCTAAATCATACATTCATGCAATTATTCTTATAAAAACTGTTCTGACTACAATCCTTGGTAATCAAATTGAAAAGGGATCAACTACTAATAGATATAATTAGTATTGGCTATTAAACATTACATCCTATCTTTTAAATTAAACCATGCATGCTTAAAACAATTCTTCTATTTTGATCAGTTAAACTGACTATATCTCAACAGTATTACATTAACTATTTTCTTTCAATACATGCAAAAACAGATCAACAATATCATGCATATAATTCCTACTTGATCAAAATACATGTACTTGACTAGATCTATGATCCAATTGTCATGTTTACCTAGTCAATACTTTTAGATAAAACTCTTCCTCATAAATATATATACACTCTTTTTGGCATATACCAAACAAAAGGGGAAGAGAAATTATGATCAGATCATGATAAATTTGAACAAGGATAAAAGAATTGGACCCCTCTTTTTCAAAATTTAGAAAATTGCTATCTTTTTGATATACAAGGATCTATTTGTGCTTCTATTATTGTATGATACATCTAACAAAGTATTTTGCAGGATCTCAAGAAAGAGATTCAATCTCTAAGTAAATAAATGCTTTATGTGCAAAATATTTTTCAAAAATTCATGCATACACCAAGGGGAAGCACACACTGATAATTTTATGTTTGTTTGGCAAATACCAAAAAGGGAAAGATTGAAAGGATATCTTCGATATATTATTTATTTTGGCATTTGTACGATTAAACATAAAATTAAGAACACATAGATCCTCTCCATTAGGACATGAATTTAACTGATTCAAATCAGAGTCAAAAAGTCAAACTAGCAAAATCATGTCTTTTAAAACAGATAAAAAAGATATTCCATTCTTGAAAATATCAAAACTATATCTTTATGGAATGAATCTCTAAAGGCAATACGATCAAAGAAGAAACATCAAGATATGATATTTCTTAGATCTGTGTTGCAACAGGAATATGGCAGCAAGCTCGAATAAGGAATATATCGGAAATATTCTTTAGAGGTCTCGTGCTATATCAAAAATATTTAACTCTTCGCTCCATAATATATCTCTATATATATCAAAAGAGTTTTTATTCTAATATTATTAATATTCATGATTGTAATATTAATATCCAATTCTGCAACTCATTCCTATATACTTACAGTAATTTTCTCTCGTTTCGCAAAATAGCATTTCTCGGAGAAAATTATTCAAAAATACTAAAACACATTTCCTTTCATCAAAATATATTTTATATATTAGGAAATATATTTTAAGTATTTATACAAGTTAAAACTTTGGTCAAAAGATCCATCTCCTTTATTTCAAGACCAATGATATTTTTACTCGGAAGAAAGGCTGACAGAACAGTTTCATTTTTAGATAAAATACTTTCACATTCTAGAATGACTTGAACTTTGGTATGGATCATTTAAATGGTATTTATAAGTATGGTAAAAATTGCGTAGCATTCAGAGAATTTTTGTCCGGGCACAAAAATCGAGGCAGTTGGTCCCACAGTTGACCACGTTTGACCTAACTATCATTGACTAAAGTTGACCAAAACTTGCAAGACAGCATTTTATATTATTTAAGTATTTATCATATTTTTTATGGTATTTATTTAGGAGTTTTTAAGGTGGTCATAATTAATGGTGTTTAATCCTTAATTAGGTGATTAAACAATGATTAGAAGAAAAGGAAAATACATATATATTCAAATATATCAGCTGGGTTTTTGAACCCATAAAGTTGTTTGTCTTATATGGCTATGTCAAAGAAACACAACTTACTTGTCATGTCATCAATCCAAGTGACATACACCATCCACCATCCATTTTCCTTAAATCTACACCATTCATTCCACCCAACTTCTCCTATAAATAAACCCCCACCCCAACCCATTTTCTTCAAGCTAAAGAGCCATAAAGTTGCTGGGATTTTTTCAAGAAGTGCTTCTCTTCATCTCTTTCAAATTCTATATACACACTTCTTCTCAAAAACCCTCTCTCTCTTCTATATACTTACATATATACAATGTTTTTGAAACCCAAGCTTAGATTCACCCAACCAAGCTTTATCCCACCAAGTGAGCTCATCCACTGTCACTTTCCGGCCTCCCAAAGGGCTGACCAAGTTCGACCAAAGAGCCAAAATCCGGCCCAACCTCCGGCGAATTTTTCCGGCGAACTTTTCCGACCGTTCTTCAAAAGTGGTAACTTTTAGCTTCTTATTTGAGTTCTTTTTATTTGAGCTTTGTACTTAATTTCTCTACTTCATCTTAAACTCTAATACAAGATATCTTATAAACAAAGTTCTCAAGAGAACTAAGATTCGAACTCGGAATTCGAATAAGTACTTGATCTTCACATAAATCATCTCAAAAAGAAGATCTATAAACAAAAGTACTTTATCTCCAAAGGGGAGATTATATTTGACCCAAGTTCAAGAGTTAGCCAATTATTTTTATTATTGGATCTTGGCTAACATTATTCGTGCACATAAAATATTACGAATAAAAGTTTTAATCCCTTATAACATCTCTAGTGTTCCGGGGGATTATAACTCGATCTATAAACACTTCGTAATTTGTCAAATATCAAAACGGATTAAGTTCACGAGTTAGCCAATTTCTTGCACTTTATTTAATTGGATCTTGGCTAACCATTTCGTGCACATAAATTATTACGAAGCAAAGTTTTAATCCCTTCTAACATCTTTAGTGTTCTGGGGGATTATAACTCGATCTATAAACACTTCGTAATCATCCGTTAAAATTAAGGAAGAATCAAATTCACGAGTTAGCCAATTAATTTACACTATTTAATTGGATCTTGGCTAACACATATCGTATATATAAACAATTACGAGTCATATCGTATAAGCCCCTTCTAACATCTTTCAGTGTTCCGTGGGGTTATACTACGATATCTATAAAATACTCGTAATTATTCGTCCAAACTTCGAAAGCACAATCTTAAGCCAATTACTTGCACTTATTTAATTGGATCTTGGCTAAGACTCATAAATCTTATAAACATGCTTGAAGTTAAAAGAGTATACTTTGACCTTATAATCGTCAATATACAAGTATACCTTAAAACCTTAAGTTGATATACTTAAAGGTAAATTACAACTGCGAGGTTGTAATTAAAGTATTCTTCGATCTGTAAATACTTAATTAAAAGAAGTAGAATACTAAAGAAGTCATAAGCCATAAGTGCTTAATATGAAAAGGGACTTCTCATATTACTCCACAACTTTATTAAATCTATAAAGAAGTAATTATTAATATACTTGACCATCTTGTATTATTCTAAGTCAAGTATAACTAATTAGTTTTAATATTCTTGTTTGGATATTATACTATTTGTGGGCTAGTACAGTAACATACTAGTTCAAAACAAATCGTTTCCTACTTGTTTTGTTTCGTGGATTGTCTTATTAGTTTTATAGTAAGGTGAAGTGACGTGAGGTGATTCTCGTTCTAAGACCCAAGTCCTAGACGTACTAACGGGGAGTTAGTAGTCTTCGCGCCATGAAGAAGAGGAAAGACCCTAGACCGGATCACTAAGATCCAAGACCGGTAAAAGCTAAGGAAGCCAAGTCCACACAAAGGCTTTACAACAACTTTGAAGAAATAGCGGGGAGTTATTGTCTAAGATAAGTTGTGTAGGTAATATATTTATTTTGAGGTGGTGACCCTTGTGTTACACACCAAGACAAATACTTGTAAAGGGTGTAAAGGCTTCTCCGCCTACTAATGGAGCGAGTTTATTATAAGGGAAAATCCCGAGTCCAGGAGAGGAGCTCGGGGACTGGAGTAGGGGTGAGCGAATGTATTAGAGGTTGCGCCATCGCAAACCAGGATAAAATCACCATTTGGTATTTTCTTTCCTTACACTTTATTTTCCGCACATATAAACTGCATAACCACTCGGTAAAGTTTTAAAAAGGGATAAAATATTTTTAAAACACCACAAAAATTTTTAAATTGGTAATTAAGCTATTCAACCCCCCTTCTAGCTTAAAATAGCCCTCTTACGGGACCTTACAAAATTATAAACAATGAGTGGCATCTAGTAATACATCATTGTTACCCAAGTAATAATAATTAAATTTGTGATCGATTAAACCTTTCGTGAATAATGTACAATATAATATAATCCCTTTAACCAAATATTATAGATTAAACTAGAGGCATGTAATGTGTCATCCTCATCTTAGTTTAATCCAAGTTTCATTGATCAATGAGTAGACTATCATATCAAATCAACATTTGAGCGTGGCCATGCATTTCATATTCTAGCTCACACAAGAGGCCAATAATATTACTCCTAAATAGGAGGGTTAAATCCCATCTAGATCATTCATATTTCTCATACAATTCATAATATACCCAATGTCCACTTTTATCATTACCCGGTCAAGGATAACTTTTAATGGAATCAATGTATGTTAATTCTCGTATAGAAATATAATGACTCCAGGTCTAAGGACCATTACATCATTATCACTGTGAGAATTACTTATGACACAATAGACATGTAGAATCTCACATTGGGTCTGTCCAACACCATGTACATATACATCTGCATGTGTTTTTGACTTTAGTATCATTATACCTATGATTAATGAGATGTGATCATCAGTCAACAAACACGCCAGTCTTAATGCATTATTATTGTCCCTTAATAATAATACTCGACTAGGGACCTTTAGGAATATTGATATTATTCTCATAATCTCATTTCTAAGTCACGTACTTAGAGATATATAATTGCATATTATATTCCAAGGACATATATTAATGTAATATTTATATCGCAGTAAATTAAGAATTAATAAACTATAAAGGGAATAATCGATAGACCATAAACATTAATAATCATAATGTCTTAAACTAAAACATCATAGTGTTGTCTCTAGGGCAAAAACACTAACAATAACAATTCACAGTCCTCTTGTGGTTGGGTTTACATAAGGCAGAGGCCCAAGTGCCCACAAATTTTCAACAGTGCCTCCATCCCTGATAACAACCAGCACTGGAGGGATAGTTTTGTTGGTTTAAGATGGGAGAACGGTGATTGAGGCACCCTTTTTAGGTCTTCCTTTGGCAAAGTTAATGAAGGAAGCCCCAAGACCATTCGCCTATCAGAAAATGAAAATATTATATATATGGAGCTTATTAAAGATGAGGGTCAGACTTCCAGTTGGACTTTGTTGGAGGAATTTTCCCTGATCCATGTGGGACTTTCTATAGTCACTCAATAGGGTATTTCTCATTCTTTACTTTATTTTCCTTTTCTTAGATGTTATTAACATACCATATCCTTTTTTTCTGTTTCTTTTTCAGTGGCCCAGGTGATAAACAACTCTGTCCGGTTGTTGAGGAAACAACTAGGATGAAGAAGGCCTGGCTTGCAGGGTTGGATCCCCGTGGTAAGGCTACGGAGCCTAGCTTCCTGAAGAAGCATAAAGAGCCTATGGTGGAGGCCTCTTCGGTGGGTACTGAAACCCCTGCCACTCCTGCTTCTACTCCTACGGGCTCATTTCAGCCTCTTTGGGGTTTTCACCGTGGACATACCGTGGTTGGTTCCATGAAGCATGCTTGGGATTGGTCCTATCATTCCATTACTCCTAAGGACTTTACAGACGTTGTGGACGGCCATGACCTCGAGCGTGTGAAGCTTATGGGAGCTCAGTCCGTTGCCTCGGTATGTTTTTCTAATTTTAAACATCTCCCTTTTTCTTTTTTAAAGCATGAACCTTGCCTTGCCTTATCTCATGTTTTTTTCTTATTTTAAACCAACGCTCATTTTTAAGCGGCCGTGAGACATGCCGAGTCTTAGAAGAAGGCTTCAGAGAAATCCGACAGGGCCTTGAGGAAGCAGAAGGTCAAGCATACAGCCCTGGAAATGAAGATGAAGAGCAAAGAGGAGGAACTTCCTGAAGCCAATGCGGAGTTGGTGAAGCTTAAAGCTGAGAAAGATAGAATCATCAACGCTTACTTGGACACAGACGGGTTCACTCAGACCATGCGGGTTAGGGATGATTCGGTTTTTCCCGGGTTTTTCAAGACTGGTTGGGACACGGCCCTTGGGACTGTGAAAGATGCTTGTCATGATATTAACCCGGCGGACTATCCTTGTCCAGATGACGAGACTTTACTACAAAGTTTTCATACCCGCGTATTTGTCTCTGAGGATATCCCTCATACCCAGCCGGTTCTTGCTCCAGAGTCATCTTCTAGGCCTGTCGCAGAGGATATCAGCTCTTCTTCCTCCGAGACCGGTACTGTTGAGACATCATGTGAGAGCGGAGGAGATGATATGGATGCAGTGGAAACTTCCGCTCCTTAGAGTTTTTATCGGCACTTCATGGCTTTGTTACTTATGTTATTTATGCTCAGGACATGTAGTCTCCTTATTTATCGAACTTTATTGTTTTTATATTTATCTGCATTTGGATTGCATATTTTCATTCTATTATATTTTTCAAAAACTCAAATACATAATTTTTGTGAACTAAAATAGAAATCCTATTGAACTAAAATATGAAATCTTAAGCAAGCAAAGCTTCATGGTGCTTTTGAACCATAAGTTAGTACTTCCTTTCTGATGAACTATATGTAATAAATTTTTAGGTTCTGAGTGTGCCAAGTCCTTGGTACTTCATCTCCATTCATGGTCTCTAACTTGTAGGATCCTATTTCTTGAACGCTCTTAATCTTGTATGGCCCTTCTCAATTCAAGGTAAAGTTTTCCCCTCTGCCCTACTCCAGAAGCTTCCACATTCCTTAAGACCAAATCACCTTGCTTGAAAAACCTTTCTTTTACCCTTAGGTTATAATAAAATAAAGCTTTTTATGATATTCCACAATCTTTGCATGTGCTTCGTCCTGCACTTCATCTATTAAGTCCAGGGCTAACCTTTTTCATTCCTCATTTCTTCAGCATTGTATGCTTGAACTCTCGAAGATGAATGTGATATCTCCACTGGAACGACTGTTTCTGCCCCATATGCTAACATAAACGGTGTTTCCCCCGTAGTGACTCTACAAGTGGTCCTGTAAGCCCAGAGTACCGGAAGTATCTCATCTACCCAGTTATTCCTGGATTTTTTAATCCTCTTCTATAATCCATCCAAAATAATTTGGTTTGCTACTTCTGCATGCCCATTGGCCTGAGGATGGGCCACGGAAGTGAACCGTAGCTCAATCTCATTCTCCTCACAGTACTTCTTCAATTCCTCATTATTGAATTATGTTCCATTATCAGTTACCAAGATGCGAGAGATTCCATATCTGCATAATATGTTTTCCCACAGGAATTGTGCAAATTGCTTAGTCATAATTTTGGCTAAAGGCTTGGCTTCGATCCACTTAGTAAAGTAGTCAATTTCCACAATTAAAAATTTTCCTTGTGCTGTGGCCATAGGGAAAGGCCCGAGGATATCCATTCCCACATAGAAAAGTGGATGGGAGAGTTGATAGAAGTTAGCATCTCGGGGGGTTGTCGGACAATTGGTGCATATTTCTGGCAACGATCACACTTCTTCACTTAGTCTTTGGCATCTGCCATCATTTTTGGCCAATAGAAGCCTAATCAGGTTATCTTATGCGCAAGAGCTCTGCCCCCCAAGTGTTTCCCACAAATCCCTTTGTGTACTTCTTCGAGGGCCAAACGTGCCTCGTCGGGCCTAAGACATCTCAAGCAGGGAACCACATAAGACCCCTTCTATAAAATTCCATTAATCAAAGAATTCCTTGGTGCTCGTACAACCAACTTTCATGCTTCTGTCACGTCAGTCGGGAGCCAACCAGTTTGGATATGGGCCTTAATGGGATCTATCCATGATTTTCCAAGCCCTATCGGGGCAACAAGCTTGACATATATGCTGCGTGGTTTTAAAACACGAAAATACACGCTCCCGGAACTTTCTTCTACCTCTAATGGCACTCATTTAATTGGGTCATCACAGCTCTCACCAGGTGTACATACTTTGCCATTATTTCATCTCTTGCTTCGAACTCTCCCTTGACCTGGGATATCATAAGTTTCGAATCTCCACAAACTCTCAAGTTTTTGACTCCCAACATCCCTGTTAGGCCAAGGCCAGCTATCAGAGCTTCATACTCAGCTTCATTATTTATAGTCGGAAAATCTAACTTCATAGCATATTCAATCAAGAATCCAGCAGGGCTTTGTAAAACTAGCCCTGCTCCACTCGAATTTTTTTTTGATGCTCCATCAAAATATAGAACCCAGAACTCCTTCTCCTTGTTATGTACTCCTTTATGTTCCTCTTTTCCCTCCATATCCCGAGGTACAGTATCTTATTGCCCCGGGCTTCTTGGTTGGGGATGGTACATTCAACCACGAAGTCAGCCAAGGCCAGGGATTTTATCGCCGTTCGTGGCTTATACTTTATGTCAAATTCTCCCAGCTTAATGTCCCATTTAATCAATCTTCCACTAGCTTTAAGACTGTGAATGATGTTTCTCAAAGGCTGATTCGTTAGTACCTCAATCTTATGAGCTTAGAAGTAAGGACGCAACTTTCTTGAGGCCATCACCAGGGCTAAAGCAAACTTTTCAATAGTTGAATAATTCAACTCAGCACCGTGCAGAATCTTACTGACATAATATATGGGTTTCTGGACTTTAAGTTCCTCCTTAACCAATACGGCGCTTAAGGCATTTTCTGAAATACCCAAATGTAAGTACAAAGTTTCATTAAGAATAAGTTTGGCCAACAATGGTGCTTGAGTCATGTATTTCTTCAACTCCTCAAATGCCACCTGGCTTTCTTCCATCCATGCAAAATCCTTCACCTTCTTCAAAGCCTTGAAGAAGGGAAAACACTTGTCCACAGACTTGGATATGAATCATCCCAAAGCTGCAACTCTTCCACTAAGTTTCTGCACATCCTTGTTAAGTGGAATTTATGTCCACTTAGAATGTCCTATAAAGGCTCGAATTGGTGTTTTGTACTCAAGTTATTTGTGTATTTGATGTGTTTTTGTAGTGTTTTGCATTTCAGGCATATATAAAGGATCGAGGAGATTTAGCATTGCTTTGGTGCTAAAATGGTGTTAAGAAGGTGTCTTGGATAAATTCTCGTTGAATGCCATCAAGAACCAGCAAAGAAAACATAAAGAAGAATATTTTCCAGAATGTCAGCGTGCCCGCGCTGTGACAGCGCGCTGCCGCGCCAGAACAACAGAAGGACAGCACGCCCGCGCTGGGAGAGCGTGCGACCACGCCAGGTCGGTTTTTCAGAATTCTGTTTCTACTTGGATTTTGAGAGTTTGAAGCCCAGGATTATTCTACAGCTATATAAAGTCTATCTAAAGACGTTTTTGAGAATGGAGCTTAAGAAGAAGACAACGAGAAGACCTAGGAGCACAAATAAAACAAAGGCGAAGATGATCTAGTTTATTCTTGTGATTCTTTGTTTAAGTTGTAATCTTGGATGCTAGTTTTCTTTTTTGTTGAACCTATACTCTTGATTAAGTACTTTGGTTTATTATTCAGTTTTACAAAGACTTAGTTTATTATACCATGCTTTCATCGGAACTCGCGGTGATGATGAGTTCGGTTATGAACTAATCATTATCGTGGAGTTCTAGTGGATTTACTTATGGATTTCAATAGTTAATTTGTTTCGATACCTTAGTGTGTGGTGATTGTATGATATCCTTGTATTGGTTGTGCTTATTCATCTTATGAGCATCACGAACTTATAAGATAGCGTGTTAATCTCTATTGAAGCGAAAGTGAATTTAGAGGTTTAGAACTTAACATGCTAGCATAGGTTCATGTATTTAATATGCATGATTCATAGGTAATTTTAACCATCTTACGTGTCCTATATAATCACGATAGATAACTTGCGTATTAAACCTTTATGTTGTCAAATTCTATAGATAGATAGGGTCTCAACATATTTGGTGTCTATTCAGCTTTTATCTCTTTTGTGGATGTCTAGTAGTAGGGTATTCGTGTAACGAAGTTGGCGTTTACTAGTTTCATGTTGTCTGATTAGTTTCATCACCATTGCATGCTAAGGATAAGAACAATGACTTTGAATGAAGTAATAATGAAGTTAGAATCCCATGTTTCTCTCATATAGTAAATCAACCTTTTAATCTCTTAGTTAAATTTAATATTAGTTAATATCTTAGTTATAAATAATCTCAACTTGTTATCATCTTAGCATTGAATAATAACCATACCATTGTTGCATAAGTGCATAGATTGAAGTTAACCTAAACCAGTCTTTGTGGGAATGAACTAGAATTAATTCTACATTACTTGAGAACGCGTATACTTGCGAGAATATTAGCGTGTGTTTTCATCCAAACAAGGTTTTGGCGCCGCTGCCGGGGACTCGGTGTTAATTTTTAGTTTATGTGCTTGTCATCAGTGGTCGTTAAAGTTCACTGACTCGAATATTTTACTTACTTGTTTGCTTGTTGCTTTTTCAGGTATTCTAGAGAGCGTCTATGCCAATGCGTTCTCGATCTCGAAAGAGAACACTGGAAAAAGCGGAGGAGGTATTTGAAGAAGAAGTTTTTGTTGAGGAGAAAGTTGAAGATGAAGCTCTAGTCATAATGGGAGATCAAGCAGCGAATCCTAAGGCTTTGATGGACTATTATAAGCCGAAGATCAACGATATTCAGTCTAGCGTTATCAGGCCAGCCATCGCGACAAACACCTTTAAAATCAAGTCGAGCATGATTCAGATGAGCATGATTCAGATGATACAGAATTGAGTTCAATTTGGGGGTTCTCCTATAGAAGATCCCAACATGCACATCAGAGATTTTATCGAGATCTGCGACACTTTCAAGTTCAATGGAGTTACTGAAGATGCAATTAAGCTGAGGCTTTTCTCATTCTCTCTGAGGGATAAGTCTAAGTGTTTGTTACATTCTACCACCAGGCTCTATTACTACTTGGGAAGATCTGGCTCAGAAGTTTTTCACTAAATTCTTACCTATGGAGAAGACTGTTGCAATCAGAAATGCTCTTACTCAATTTGCGCAGCAATCGGGAGAATCTTTATGTGAGGCTTGGGATCGCTACAAGGAGATGCTTAGGAAGTGTCCTCATCATGGGATGCCTGACTGGATGATCATCAACTACTTTTACAATGGGTTGGGTACAACTTCTAGACCCATTCTTGATGCAGCATCAGGTGGAGCCTCATGGGCTAAAACCTACGATGAAGCTTATGAGTTAATTAAGTTGATGGCTGCTAATGAATACCATAACCCAATACAGAGAATGCCTCATGGCAAGGTAGAAATAATTCTGGAAGTGGATACAACTACTGCTATAGCTGCTCAGCTTCAGGCCTTGACGATGAAGGTGGATTCTTTGGCTAATTTTAGAGTTAATCAGATCATTAATGTCTGTGAGCTTTGTGCTGGTGCGCATGAGATGGAGTAGTGTGTTATTTCTAGTGAATCAGCTCAGTTCATGAGCAACTTTCAGAGGTCGCAGCAACCAGTTCCAGCCATTTCTCATCCCAATAACCGCAATCATCCTAACTTCAGTTGAAGCAACACTCAGAATGCGGTGCAACGACCTTATCAGCAGTATGCAGCAAAGCAATACAACCCTCCTGGTTTTCAACAACTGCAATATGCACCAAGACAACAACTCCAACTTTAACAGCTACCACAATCTAATAAAAAATCTGAATTGAAGGAGTTGAGGCTCATGCGCAAGAGCCAAGCGGTTTCTATTAAGACCTTGGAGAATCAAATTGGGCAGATTGCCAATGCTTTGCTGAATCGCCAACCTGGTATACTCCCTAGTGACACTGAAGTTCCTGGAAAGAGGGAAGCTAAAAAGCAGGTTAAGGTAATCACATTGAGGTTTGGGAAGGTTGCAATTCCCAAAAAATCTTTATGGCTGAAGAAGAAGTGCAGAAGGAAGCAGAAGTAGAAGCAAGGAAGACAGCTGTTGTCAACACTCCTCCTGAGGATAATACAGATGAAAAATAGGTCTATCCTCCACCTCCCTTTCCTAAGAGGCTGCAGAAGCAAAAGCTGGATAAGCAATTTTCTAAGTTCTTGGAAGTTTTTAAGAAACTTCATATCAACATACCTTTCACTGAAGCTCTTGAACAAATGCCTAGCTCTGCAAAGTTTATGAAAGGTATTCTCTCTCGGAAAGTGAAGCTCGATGACTTAGAGACCGTTTCTCTTACGGAGGAATGCAGTGCTGTTCTACAACAGAAGTTGCCTCCGAAGCTTAAATATCCTGGAAGCTTCACTATTCCTTGCACTATCGGAAACTTGTCGTTCGACAAGTGTTTATGTGATTTGGGAGCTAGCATCAATCTGATGCCTTTATCCGTCTTCAAAAAGTTGGACTTACCGGATCCAAAGCCTACTTATATGTCCTTGCAGTTGGCCGATCGTTCTATTACATATCCACGAAGCATTGTGGAGGATGTCTTGGTCAAGGTGGACAAACTCATCTTTCCTGCTGACTTTATAATTCTTGATTTCGAGGAGGATAAGAGGATTCTCATAATCTTGTGAAGACCATTTTTGGCTACTGGCCAAACCTTGATTGATGTATAGAAGGGTGAGCTCACTATGCGAGTACTAGATCAGGATGTGACTTTCAATGTGTTCAATGCCATGAAATTCCCTACTGATAATGAGGAGTGCTTAAAAGTGGAATTGGTCGATTCTCTGGTTACTTCAGAACTTGATCAAAGGCTAAGGTCTGATGCCTTAGAGAAGGCCTTGTTGGGAAATTCAGATAGTGAATATGATGAAGGTGATGAGCAGTTGTAGTATTTGAATGCTTCTCCTTGGAAGCGAAGGCTGGATATGCCTTTTGAATCACTTGGATTGGAGGAGCTAAAAAAGTCTCCAAAGCACCTCAAGCCATCTATTGAGGAAGCTCCTATACTCGAGCTTAAACCATTGCCTGAACACTTAAGGTATGCTTCTGAGGTGATGCATCTACTTTGCTTGTTATTATTGCATCTGACCTTTCAGGTAGTGATGAGGAAAAGCTATTGAAAATTCTGAGAGAGTTCAAATAGGCAATTGGATGAACTATAGCAGATATCAAGGGAATCAACCTTTCTTATTGCATGCATAAAATTCTGCTAGAGGAAGGAAGCAAGCCAACTGTTGAGCAACATAGAAGGTTGAATCCGATCATGAAAGAGGTTGTGAAGAAGAAAATTCTCATGTGGCTAGATGCAGGGATCATTTATCCCATTTCTGACAGTTCTTGGGTGAGCCCAGTTCAGTGTGTGCCGAAGAAAGGAGGCATCACAATAATGGCTAATGAGAAGAATGAGCTCATTCCTACTCGAACAATCACGGGGTGGAGAGTTTACATCGATTACAGGAAGCTGAACAAGGCCACGAGGAATGACCATTTCCCTCTTCCTTTTATTGATCAAATGCTTGACAGGTTGGCTGGACATGAATACTATTGTCTTCTGGATGGCTATTCGCGTTATAATCATATTTGCATCGCTCCAGAAGATCAGAAAAAGACTACCTTCACTTGTCCATTTGGTATTTTTTCCTTCAGAAGAGTTTATTTTGGTTTGTGTGGTGCACCTGCCACATTTCAGATATGCATGATGGTTATCTTCTCTGACATGACTGGTCAGAATGTGGAGGTGTTCATGGATGATTTCTCTATGTTTGGAGATTCTTTTGATGAGAAGGTGTGTTGAGACCAATTTGGTTCTCAACTGGGAGAAATGTCACTTTATGGTGCAATATGGCATCATTCTTGGGCACAAGGTCTCTAGTAAGGGTCTTGAGGTGGAAAAATCCAAGGTGGGGGTCATTGAAAATCTTCCCCCACTAATTTCAGTTAAGGGAGTCCGCAGCTTTCTTGGTCATGCGGGTTTCTATCGGCGTTTCATCAGGGACCTCTAAAATCTCTAAACCGTTATGCAATCTTCTAGAGAAGGATGTCACTTTCAAGATTGATGATGAGTGCCTAGCTGCTTTTGAGAACTTAAAGAAGAGCTTGATCACGACACCGGTCATAACTGCACCTAATTGAGATGAACCTTTTGAAATGATGTGCGATGCAAGTGAGTATACAGTTGGAGCAGTTCTTGGGCAAAGGAAGAACAATATATTTCATGTGGTCTACTATGCTAGTAAGACCCTCAATGGAGCTCAACTGAACTATACTACTACTGAGAAAGAGCTATTGGATATTGACTATGGTTTTGAGAAGTTTCGATCATATTTGCTTGGGACGAAGGTGACAGTGTTCACTGATCATGCTGCAATTTGCTATTTCATCTCGAAGAATGACTCGAAGCCTAGACTGATTCAATGGGTTCTTTTACTTCAGGAGTTTGAGTTGGAGATCAAGGATAGAAAAGGTACTGAGAATCAAGTCGCTGATCATCTCTCTCGTTTAGAAGATCCAAGTGCAACTTCACAGGATAAGACATTGATAAATGAGTCTTTTCCCGATGAGCAATTTTTTGGGGTGCAAGAAGAAGAACCGTGGTTCGTAGATATTGTGAATTACCTTGTGAGCAAAATTATGCCTCCAGACTTGTCTTCTGCTCGAAGGAAAAAGTTTCCTCATGAGGTGAAGTGGTACATGTGGGATGAGCCCTTTCTGTTTCGGCAAGGAACTGACCAAATTATCAGGAGATGTATTCCGTACAGCGAAACGGGGGGCGGGATCTTGCGAGACTGTCATTCAACTATTTATGGAGGCCACTATGGTGGAGAAAAGACAGCAGCTCGTATCCTTCAAGCAGGATTATTCTGGCCTATATTGTTTAAAGATGCGCATCAGTTCGTTTTGAAGTGTGATCGATGCCAGCGTGTTGGTAATATGTCCAAGAGGGATGAGATTCCTCTTACTGTGCTTCTCGAGGTTGAGGTCTTCGATATTTAGGGGATTGACTTCATGGGGCCATTTGTCTCATCTTGCAATAATCTGTATATCTTGTTGGCAGTTGATTATGTCTCAAAATGGGTGGAAGTCAAGGCTTTGCCGATGAATAATGCGAAGGTAGTTCTTAATTTTCTTCACAATCAAATATTCAGACGATTTAGGACTCCAAGAGTCATAATCAGTGACGAGGGATCGCATTTCTGCAATCGCAAGTTCACTGCCATGATGCAGAGATATAATGTGAATCACCGCATTGCTACAACCTACCATCCTCAGACTAATGGTCCAGCTGAGGTATCTAACAGAGAGATCAAGCGTATTCTAGAGAAAGTTGTATGTCCATCAAGGAATGATTGGTCTTTGAAGCTGGATGAAGCTGTTTGGGCGTATTAAACAGCATACAAGTCTCCGCGAGGTATGTCACCATTTCAATTGGTTTATGATAAAGGATGTCATTTGCCTTTGGAGTTAGAGCATAAAGCGTATTGGGATTTGAAGAAATTGAACCTTGATATGGATGCAGCTGGTAAGAAAAGGATGCTTCAATTGAACGAACTCGATGAGTTTCGACTTCAAGCGTATGAGAACAACAAAATGTACACGGAGAAAGTCAAGAGGTGGCACGATAGAGGTCTAGTGCTCAAATCATTTGTGCCGGGACAACAAGTTCTTTGGTTTAACTCTTGTCTCCATCTTTTTCCTGGGAATTTGAAGTCGAGGTGGTCAGGGCCGTTTATTGTCAAAACTGTGTTTCTACATGGAGCGGTAGAGATTTTTCAGAATGATCCAGGCGAAGCATTCAAGGTAAATGATCAGCGTTTGAAGCATTACTATGGAGATACGGTAAACCGTGAGGTGGTTAGTGCCGTTTTATTATCCACTTGATCTCGGGATTCTTTGTTAAGCTAGCGACGTAAACCAAGCGCTTCTTGGGAGGCAACCCAAGTTTGTTGTACATCAGTAGATAGAGTAAGAAGAAAACAAGAAGAAAACTACAAAAAAAAAATCAAAAAAATGAAAAATTTCAGTGTCAACTACAGTAGAACAGCGCACCCGCGCTGGGAAGCGGGGCGGTTGCGCTGAAAGTACAGAGACTGCTCGCGCCCGCACTGCTTGGTGGGGCGGCCGCGCTGGATTGACAAAAGCACGGCGCGCCTGCACTAGGATAGCGCGCGCCCGTGCTAGGATAGCGCGCGGCCGTGCTGGCCTCCTGAAGGTGAAAAAATAAAATAGAAAAATGAAAATTCAAAACAAAATCACATTACAGCCGAATTTCCCTCTCCCACCTTCCATATTTCCGTCTCCAAATCAGTTTCAATCAACCCAATACTCCCATTATTCCCATAATCAATTCCCATTTTTTTCCAAAACTAATTCCTAATTCCCTATATATACATACACTTATACACAATCTTCTCCATCACTTCTCAATTATCAAACTAAATCTCTCTAATACACTTCTATTTTCTCAACACTTATTCACATTCAATGACACCCAAGAGACAAAGAACCCAAGTTAGCAGCAGCACCACCGATTCTTCGAGTGTTGGTGATATGAGGCCTAGGTTTTCTACTCCGGAGGCTGAAGCGGAGTATACGAGGTTGCTTTCAAAGCCCGTAGAGAAGGAGAGAGGATTTCTGCCATCGGGGAGGGATGGTAAGTTGCTTGAGATGATTCTAGAGATGGGTTGGGTCGCTTTCTGCGAGGCACCCGCTGTTGTGCCCATGAGTGTTGTTCGCGAGTTTTATACAAATGCGAAGGAGGATAAAAATGGTTTTAATGTGGTGAAGGGGTTGACGGTGGATTACAGTGCTGAGGCTATTCAAAGGGTGATCAATCAGCCCGAGAGGAAGCCAGAGCAGGAGGATTGGAATGCTAAGACGGGGGATGATTTTAAATTGGATTTGATTGTTGCTACATTGTGTGTGCCAGAGACTTACTGGAAGTTCAAGAGGGACACGAATGAGTATCCCACTTTCCCTGCCTCGTGCATAAACAGGTTTGCATATGCATGGAATTCTTTTATTTGTGCAAACATCATGCCATCTTCTTACATGCATGATGTTACTATGGAGCATGCACGGTTATATTGGGGGATTCTTCAGGGTGATTATGTGGATCTCGGGTCGGTAATTTATCAGGGTATTCAGAGGTTTCTGTGAGGCAGCACTATGGGCTCTATTCACTATACGTCCATTGTGACGAAACTGTGTGTGGTGGTTAGAGTTCATTGGCCCGCACGAGCAGGTGTAGCTACCTAGTGCCCCGATTGACAGTTCTACGCTTTTGAGTATGCAGGAGTGGTACGGTGGGAAGCCTGATCCGAAGGGGCTCGGTTACTCATATGATCACTTCCCAGGTGGACGTCCAGCTGATCAGGCATATGCTGGTTGTACGGCTCAGGTGAGCAGAGCAGTATGGAGAGCTCAGTTGGGCGAGGCCGGTCCTTCCCAGTCGCAGCAGCAGCATGAAGCAGATGACAGTGCTGTTTTGGGTTCAGCGCAGTATAGGCGCTTGATGAGGAGGATGGATGCGATGCATGACATCCATAGTAGGTTTGCACATGATCTTATCTAGGTGTTAGGGACTGCATTCAAATCCATAAGAGTTGATATCCAGTGGCCAGTTTTCGGTGAGGACTCTGTGTACCCGCCTCCTGACACTCATGACACTCTACCCCTTGAGGGTGATGATCCTGGTTCCGAGTAGGTATGCCTGATATCTTACTATTACTTTCACTGAGGACGGTGAATATTTTAAGTTTGGGGTGGTAGTTAAGGAATATATGTTATGTGTGTGTCCATATAGTTTGCATATTCATGATAATTTAGTTCATATAGTTGTATATTTGTCATGTAATTTATTTTATTCTATTTTATTTTACATATTAGTATGTTACATATAGTTTCATTCATTTGCATTTTATCATGATCTCTTAAGTTTACTTTACCGACTGATTTGTGATATTAATGTTAGTGTAGTGATGTCGTATATAGTGATGTTAAGTCCTATCGAGTTAATTTGCATGCTAGAAATAAAAACAAAATCACTAAGTCTTATAGGTTGCTTGAGTGCTAGATCATGATCATGTCTTGTTTGTTTGTTGAGGTTTAATCACATGTTTATATTTGGAATTTAGGATATTCTCTTAATGGCAATATAGCATGGATATTTAAAAATTGGAGAAAAATATTGGATTTCATTGCTAGTTGTTGTGGCTAGATGTCAGATGGCTAGTAGCTGGCTCATTTTATATGAGTAGTCTAGGGTTGAACGAGATGGAGCGAAACACACTCGTTCAGAAATCATTGAAAAAAAAGAAAAAAAGTAAAAAAAAATATGTGTTGATGCATAATTGATCACGAGTGGGTTCTTTAATACTTGAGTTATTAAGTTCTTAGGGGAATTTGTGCCTAGTGACCTAAGGCTTTAATAGTCTGGGATCCACTAACCTAACACTCGCTACATGGGTATTATTGTATAAGTCTTTTGTGGACCTCACTCATTGCACGATCATATAAGCATATTTGTGTTGCTATGTGTTATGAATAAAAGCATGAATCCTTGTATAACTCCGATAAAAAAATTGAAGTGTTGTCAGTCATATTGAGTCTATCGTCTATTCTGTTTATAACTTTGTGATTGCCTTGATGAGTAGTGAGTCATGATTATTGATGTAGTTGCGATAGTACATCTGTTAAGCATTTGCACACACGCACATTTTCTGGCTTGTGAGTTAATTTGTAAGATTTGATTGATCTTTGTGCGAATAACTGCATTTGTTGAGATTTTGCTCATCGGTTGGTTAGTTATTCTGAGGGGATCCTTGCATTTATGCATTTTTATTTCTTGTTCTTTGAGTCTATTTATGCTTGAGGACAAGCATCGGTTCAAGTTTAGGGGTGTGTTATATAACGACTCGTACATTTTGTATTATTTTAAGAATGTAATTGTTGAATAATTAATTAAATAAATTATGTGTATCAGTTTTGATAGCTGTGTGTTCTTTACTATTAACTATGTGTGAATTATGAGATACATGATTTATTTGCGTAATTAATTATTGAGTTATATTGATTTGTTTTCACTTTTAAAAGTGAATTTAATGCAAATTTATTTGCATAAATATTCGGAATGTCTCTAAAATTGTTTTTATGATCTTATAATTTTAGTAATTATTTTTGGGATTTTACAAAATTTAGAAATCAATATTTCATCAATTATTTAGCCTTGTATGATTTTCTGATTGTATTTATTCGTAAAATCCGTATTTAATTTCAGGATTCTTCAAAAATTGCGAAACCCATATTTTATGAATTTTATAATATTCTAAGAATTTTAAAATTATTTTGAAATTTTTTGGGATTAATTTTACGCGGCGTCGATTCGTTTAATTGCTAAATACGAGTATAAATCGCGCTTCAGAAATTATTTTAAAATTATAAAATTTATGATTTTAGTAACTTCGGGATATTTATAACATTTTAAAGTTAATTTGGTACTTTTTTAGGTCAGTTTTAACCGTAATAATATTCGATAAATATATAACGCGGGGCAAAAATCGGGTTTACAGTCAGTAACCAGGACGCGTGTCTATTTAGTGGATACGTGTAAAAATTATACAGAACCGAGATACACGTGTCACATTCTCGCTTATACAGAATATAAACATCAATTCTTGCCTCTCACCTCTCTCAATCTCTAATTCATCTCTGTCTCTTTCTCTAACTCTCATCTCTCTTTCTCCTATATTTCTCTCTATTTTTTTTCTTCGGATGTGCCTGGGTTCTGGACAGTTTCACGACCGCCTCAAATTCCGGTCGTCTTTTATCTGTTTCTCCGGCCCGCTTACGGCAAGCTGCCGCCTGCTCCGGCGGGCTCGGTGGCTTTTTTTCCCTTTATGTCTGATTCCGCATATATATATACGTGTATATTTGTTTAGATGCGTGTGATTTGCTTATTACTGTTGCTGCTTGCTCTTCCCTTTTTCTGGCGCCAGTGTCCTCATTCCGGTGCCACCTTGTTTTTTTGTATCTGGGATTGCACACAAGTGTGTTGTGTGTGCGATTATAGGTGTTGCATGTGTGTATATTCTTGCTGGTTATGAAATTTTGTAATTCGATTATTCCATTTCTTATGGGAATTTGAATTAATGATATGATTTTATGTGAATAATTCGCATGAACTTTTGTGATTATTAGAATTATTAAATTGTAACTATTCAGAATTTATCAGTGAAATCGGTGATTGGAAACTCAACTCGGGTACCTCCGGATTTTACCGTCGTCCGTGATGAATTGCGATGAGCGGACGGTGGACTGTGATGACGCGATTCTGAGTCCTAATATAAATAAATAATAAATGCATAAATTTTAGTTATAAGTTCAAAGCGAAACAATAGTTAAATATTATTCGAGATTATTGGGACTGTGATTGTGATTGATTGGTTGTTGGTTGTGATTTGTCGTCGATTTATGTTTCGACGGATAGGCCAATAAATAAATGAGGTGCTGCCCGATTTTTGGAAATGAAATTCAAAAATACGGGGACACATCCTGTGATTAACGGGATTACTAGTCGAACGTATATACGTATATAATTACTAATAATTATTTTACGGAACCTATTTGCGGATCGTGGTAAAACATTTTGCAAAATATTTGACAACCCTATTTTGATGATGCGATGAGTATAGATATTCGCCGAAAAGATTACAGAACCGAGTCTTGAGTGCGTGAACCTTGATTGTTATGTGTGTTATTATAATACGAATAAGTACGTCGGGATTGCTATCGTTTGGGTAGGATTGTTAGAGAGGATATGTCAAGCATAATCGAATGTCTAAATTAGGGTATTTCGACTCTATAGGTTATAGTCGGAAGGCCCGAGAGTGGCGTTGGACTAGAGATAATCTATCGATCAGTCGACAAACTCAGCAAGGTTCCAAGCGAAGGACCTGAGTGTTAAACCGGATCCAGGATAGTCTGATAGTAAGGCAATAAAGAGGAGTGTCCAAGTTAGTCCAAGGTCAATCAGAGATAGTTGTAAAGCTCTGCAAGGCAAGTATCCCTGACCATACTCTTATGGTTCAGTATATACGAATATATGTTGCTTTATTCTCGTAATGAAACAGAAATGTTTTAAGTTACGTATCCCTTGTATTTGAAAATGTTGTTTAAATATGTTTTTGGGGAAAAGTAACTTCTGAAAGTACATATCTCTAAAATATGACTAAAATGAAAGGAATTTTTGAATAGTGTGCTGTGACAAAATGGTTTTTAACAAGAGATAGGTAAAAGTGAATTTGAAAACTGGATAAAATGAATCAGATATTGGATAATATTGCGTAGGTGGCTAATTCGGTTGCGCATATTTTCACCGATTAGTCCAGCATAGTTAATCAGAGACCTAGCTAGTCTCTGCGGATTCGGTTAATTTGTGTGAAAGCCCGATCAGCTTTCCTAGACAATTTGTGTGATAGCCCCTGATCATCCATCCCTAGATAACATCCAATACATATCTGATTGTATTTGTGGTTCTAGTAACGGAATAAATGGTTTTGTGGTCCCTGTAACGGGACAGACGGTTTGCTGGTTCCTGTAATGGAACAGAGGTTTTGGAAATGAAAATAGCATGCTAAAATTTGACTCTGGTATTTACACAGCACACGACTGATTATATTATTTTACAGAGCATGCTAGTTTTGAATATCCAGTTTATACATATTTTACTTGATTTCTAACGAGTTGTGAATTTTGTTCCTATAATTGTTTTATCATAAATTGTTTTACTTGTTATTCATATAGTGGTACTGCTGAGCAATTGATTGCTCACCCTTGGAGAATGTTTTGTATATATGTATTATAGATATATAGGAGACCTTCCCGTGCAGTCAGGGCAGAGTTCCAGATTCCTTATGTACCAGACTCCTCTGAGGTAGTTGTGTCAGACCAAAGATGGTCTGTTGAGTTGCTGTATTAAGATAGTATTGTCAAGATTGTTTGTTATAAGTTAGTCTTGTAATAGTTGTAATCTAAGTCATACTTAAACCTGGAAAAGGTCTTGGTAAAGGGGTCGTGGTTATGTATTATTAATGATTTGGATTATATTATGTTTGTTATTATTATTGTTGGTGACGTCAACTCTTGACCCCGGGGTTGAGGCCGTCACATATTAAGTGGCAATATCCACTTAGAACATCCTATAAAGGCTCAAATTGGTGTTTTGTACTCAAGTTATTTGTGTATTTGATGTGTTTTTGTAGTGTTTTGCATTTCAGGCATTGATAATAGATCGAGGAGATTTATCATTGCTTTGGTGCTAAAATGGTGTTAGGAAGGTGTCTTGGATAAATGCTCGTTGAATGCCATCAAGAACCAACAAAGAAAATAGAAAGAAGAAGATTTTCCAGAATGTTAGCGCGCCCGCACTGTGATAGCGCGCGCCCGCGCCAAAACAACAGAAGACAATGCGCCCACGCTGGGAGAGCGCACGGTCGCGCAAGGTCGGGTTTTCAGAATTCTGTTTCTACTTGGATTTTGAGAGTTTGAAGCCCAGGATTATTCTACAGCTATATAAAGCCTATCTAAAGATGTTTTTGAGAACGGAGCTTAAAGAGAAGACAGCGAGAAGACCTAGGAGCACAAATACAATGAAGGCGAAGAGGATCTAGTTTATTCTTGTGATTCTTTGTTTAAGTTGTAATCTTGGATGCTAGTTTTCTTGTTTGTTGAACCTATACTCTTGATTACGTGCTTTGGTTTATTATTCAGTTTTATAAAGACTTAGTTTATTATACCATGCTTTCATCGAAACCCACGATGATGATGAGTTCGTTATGAACTTATTGTTATCGTGGGGTTCTAGCGGATTTACTTATGGATTTCAATAGTTAATTTGTTTCGATACCTTAGTGTGTGGTGATTGTATGATATCTTAGTATTGGTTGTGTTTATTCGTCTAATGAGCGTCGCGAACTTATAAGATAGCGTGTTAATCTCTATTAAAGCGAAAGTGAATTTAAAGGTTTAGAACTTGCCATGCTAGCATAGGTTCATGTACTTTATATGCATGATTCGTAGGTAATTTTAACCATCTTACTTGCCCTATGTAATCACGATAGATAACTTGCGCATTAAACCTTTATGTTGTCAAATTCTATAGACATATAGGGTCTCAACATATTTGGTGTCTATTCAGCTTCTATCTCTTTTGTGGATGTCTGGTGGTAGGGTATTCTTGCAACGAAAGTTGGCGTTTACTAGTTGTTGTTGTCTGATTAGTGTCATCATTGTTGCATGCTAAGGATAAGAACAATGACTTTGAATGAAGTAGTAATGAAGTTAGAATCCCATGTTTGTCTCAAATAGTAAATCAACCTTTTAATCTCTTAGTTAAATTTTATGTTAGTTAATATCTTAGCATTGAATAATAACCATAGCATTGTTGCATAAGTGCATAGATTGAAATTAACCTAAACCAGTCTTTGTGGAAATGAACTAGAATTAATTCTATATTACTTGCGAACGCGTATACTTACGTGAATATTAGCACGTATTTTCGTCCTAACAATCCTTTACAGAACGTGGAGGTTCCATACCTAAGATGGCCTTTATCTTGTCCGGGTTGGCCTCAATTCCCCTTTTGGAGACCATCAATCCTAAAATATTTCCATATCCCACTCCGAAAGCACACTTTACAGGATTAGCTATTCTTGTAAAGTACCTATCTAGTAACATCATTTTGTGGTATCTCAGGACCTCAAAAGCTTCCCTCAAATTGGTTATGTGGTCATTCTTCACAAGACTCTTGACTAACATGCTGTCTACATATACTTCCATAGTTTTCCCAATAAGATCTTTAAAAATCTTATTTACCAACCTTTGATAGGTAACTCCTGCATTCTTGAGACCAAATGCCATAACAAGATAAAAAAACACCAAAGTCAGTGATGAATGATACATTTGGGATGTCATCCTTAGTCATCTTGATCTGATTGTAGCCGCTGAACCCATCCACAAAGCTTAACATCTCGCGATCAGTGGTCGCGTCTATCAGTGTATCTATCCCTGGCAACGGGAAACAATACTTTGGGCAAGCATCATTCAGATCAGTGAAATCCACACACATTCTCCACTTTCCATTAGCCTTCTTTACCATTACAGGATTTGCTAACCATTCCGTAAATTGTATATCTTCAATAAAACTAGCGTCTAAGAGCTTCTCTACTTCTTTCTTGATTGCTTCCTGCCTTTCAGGGGCAAAACTCCTTTTCTTTTGTTTCACGGTATTTCGATTAGGATCCACGTTCAACTTGGGGGTGATCAATTATGGGTCTATGTTGGGCATATCTGCGGCCGACCACGCAAACACATCATTGTTATCTTGCAAAAAAGTCACTAACTTCCCTCTAAGGGGCTCCTCCAATAATGCTCCAATGAAAGTTACTTTTTCGGGGTCTTCAAAAGCTAAGGCAACAAGGATCAAGTCTTCCGCTGGCTTTCCTCGCTTCTCATCATTCTTACGAATATCCAGGTCTTCAATAGGCAAGACCTGCCCCCTACTCCATCTGCCCACAGTGAGGCTACATAACAGCTTCTAGCCATCTTCTGGTCTCCCCTTTCTTCTCCTATTCCATTTCTCGTTGGAAACTTGATCATGGAATGGTAGGATGAGGGGACTGCCTTAAAGGCATGTATATATGTCCTTCCCATGATCGTATTATACGTTGATCCATCCTTTACTACCACAGAGTTCAACATCTGTGTGGCTTATCTTGGCTCCTGACCTATTGTTAGGGGTAGCTTAATTATCCGTTTCACGGGGCATTCGACTCCGGCGAAACCATATATCGGCATATCAGTTGGGGCCACTTGAGAGTCATTGTAACCCATCCTTATGAAGGTATCATAAAGTAAAATGTCTACCGATGCTCCATTGTTTACAAGGACTCTTTTCACCGGGTTGTTCCCTATTACGGGTGTTATGACTAGGGGATCATCATGGGGAAACTTGACCCCTTCTCAAACACCATTGCTACTCCTGTCCTAGCCCTTTTTGGAGCTTCTCTTACTATATACATGACTTCTCTGACATAAGCTTTCCTCGAGTTCTTAGAGGATCCTGCAACAGTTGACCCTTCAAAGATTGTATTTATAACCGGTCTTGGTCCCTCCTACGATCATCAAAGTTCCTTCTTCCACTATTGTGTTTCTCTTCGTCCCCAATATACTTACTCAATCTACCTTTTCGGATAAGGAATTCGATTTCATCCTTTAGTTGTCGGCACTCATCGGTGTCATGACCAACGTCCTTGTGGAATCTACAATATTTGCTTTTATCTAGCTTTGTGGGATCAGCCTTCAGGGGTTTAGGCCAACGAACAAACCTATCTTTCTCAATTCCCATCAAAATTTGGCTTCTAGGGGCATTCAGCCTAGCATATTCAGTAAACTTTTGTCCAGGCCCTCCCTTCTTTGGGGTTGAGTCAACGTCTTTCTCAACTCTAGGATACTTGTCCTTGACATTGTATTTTAGATCAGTCTTTCGCTTCTTGCCACCAGCGGGCTCGTTGTTCACCACCATCTTCTTCATACTTTCCTCCACCATGATATACTTCCCGGCCCTATCTTGGAGCTATAACATGCTTTCAGGGGGGAGCTTAGCTAAGGACATCTTGAAGAACTCATCTCTAGTTCCCTGCTGTAGTGTTATCATAGCTACCTTGTCGTCAAGATCTGGGACCTTCAAGGCTTCCTTTGTGAAACGATTCAGATAGTCTCTCAAGGAATCCTTTGCTCCTTGCACAATGCTCATGAGAGATGCTGAATTTTTCTCATGTAATCTACCACTGATAAATTGCTTGATGAAAGCTTGTAAGGATGATGAGCATTCTGAAATTTTATGATATTGAAAAATTTAGAATTTTGGGAGAATAAGAAGCTGAAGTTTGAATAATTTTAACCACATTTGAAGCAAAATTGATCGTGTTCCCCCGAATTGAATTATTGTAATTCATATAGATAGTGATTGTCAGTTTTTTATATTACTTTTTCATTTTTTCCAAAAATGGTCAAATTTTGATGTATTTTTTAAAATCAAGTAGATTATGATGTTAAGTTCGAAATAAACCTAAATAATGTTGGTTTAAATCAAAAATCGAATAATTTTATGAATTATGTGTACATCTAACAATTCCATTTATCACATAATTGTTGACTTCTTTGATTTTTTGTAATCAATTTGGTCAAATGACTAAAATATATCATTTTATTTTCTTAAAAATATATTATGTATACTTTCTAAAAATATATTTTTTATTGAATAAACACGCATTATAAACTTTATTTGTTTATTTTTAGTATTAGCGTGAACTTGATTATTTGACATCATTAATTAATTCTTATATATAATATCGTAGATTTTAACAAGACGATTATTTGAAAATATATTATATTATTTACTAAATATATGTCATGTCTTAATTTATTTATATTTTTTCATATAATGGTTATCATTATATGTTAAATATTTATCAAAATTATTATCTAAATTGTAACTTTAATTATCTAGAAATATTTAGTTAACTAAATCAATATATATGAACGGAAATACATGATTATAAAAGTTATTTCATGAATTGCAATAGAAAACTGAATTTTTTCTCTTTAGAGACACACACATATTAAGTGTTTGATTGAAACATATTAAGTGTCATACTATAGTGTTAGACTTAATGGGTAGATTGTGGTTTGATTACCGCCAACAACAATTTTTTAATTATGATAGATAGAGGGACAGATTTGTCATTTTACTGAGAATAAATAGTTTCACTAATTTTATAGTCAAATTGTGCTATTATATATAGAAGAAATTATAGAAAATATCATTTTTCTTAATTTTTTGAAAAGGGGAATCAGTTCACTGATGAAAAATCATACGATATCTAAATATAACTGGACATTGTTGAACTCTTATTTTGTTGAAAGACAATTAAAAAAGATATTATAAATATATTTACTTTTATGTAACTGTTTTAAGCAATTAATGATTCTATGATTTTTTTTATGACCGAATAAAAAAATACGAGAATCCCGAAAATTTGTAATTTCGGAAGAAGAACACCAAAATAAACTCAACTTTCACAATAAGAAAGAGACTAAGCAAAATAAAAAAGGTTTTTTTAGAAAGATGCCCAAGTCCAAAAATGTTTTTTAAAAAATACTTTCACTTTTGTAAAGAATGTGCAAAAATATTTCTTTTTATTCGTAAAAATATTATTTTTCATTTTTTTGTTGCAAAAATATGATTTTCTGTAATTAGATACAACCTCGACGAGTTTATGCAGTTACATGCAAACTCAAATGCAACCGGACAAACTCGATACAAGTGGTTGAATATATGGAATTTATGGTTTCACCGTATTTTTGTAAATATTTTAAAATGATAATAAAATCATAAAAAAAATTAGAAAATTTAGTATTTTGATAATTTCTCTAAAAAATGAGACTTTATTGAATAAAAACAAGACTTTAATCAAGATAAATGAATAAGAAAAAAATATTGGAACTTTTCGTTGGTAAAAATCGATGACTGCTTCTCAGAAAATATTCGGGGTGGCTGCTTACATAGAATTATAGCATGAGTATAATCAAAATTAATAGTCCTATTACCAGAAAACAGATTCCAACTTAGAAATACTCAGAGCACCCCCAGTGGGTGGTCAGTTGCCGCATCGGGCCACGTGAAGTGGCTGAATTGTGAAAACTAGGACTGTATTTGCATTGGAAGAATGAAGATAAAAATGGGCAGTCACTGTCCCATTTGATTATTTTAGTATATATTCAAAATCAGTTGCATGTGCATTACTTTACTTTTTCAGTTTACAGATACCTACAGACTGCTTTTCTGAATATAACGTATATATTTCTAACATAAACTTAAAAACGGTAATATTTTTTCCTATAAATACTCTCAATTCTCATACCTTATTCATAATCTTTACATTCTCAAAAAAAAATTAAAAAAATTCTTTGGGAAAATATGAATCTAAACAATTCCAACAATCCTCCACCTTCAAATTCTCAAAATTCAAACCCCCAATTTCCATACCCATATCCAAATTCCTATTTATCAAACCCACAAAATTTTAATTTTCAAAATCCGAATTCTCAATACCAATTTCTATTTTCTCATAATTCCCAATTTCCATTTTCATGTCCTCAAAATTCCCCGTACCAATTTCCATTTCCTCCGTTTTCAAATCCACAATTTGAAACCTAACAAATAACCCCCGATAGTCAAAATTCTCCACGTTTGCAAGTTCTGGCCTTTAATAACCCGAATTTTATTGATTTAAATGATGATTGTGAAGAAAGTGAAGATGTTCGAGAAAATACTGGTCGGTGGAAGTGGGTTGAAGATCAACTCTTAATAAGTGCATGGTAAAATGTGTCAATTGATCCAGTGGTTGGTACAGATAAAAAAGCTGAAGCATTTTTGGGAACGAATTCATCAATATTGTGAATAAGATAATCCCGGTGTTATCAAGAGAGGAGTTGTGGCGATGAAAAATGATGGAGCCGGGTAAACGAAGGTGCTCAAAAATTTGGAGCGTGTTATGAAAAGGCAGTCAAGCTAGTCGGGAGCGGCTCAAATTTGGTTACTATATCTGACCAAACTCATGTATATCATTTAACTATATACAAAAAGAAGTCTAACTTTGACAAATACTAGTTTGAGCTCCGTAGACATCCTAAGTGGAGAACTCCTTCAAGTACTGAAAGTTCGAAAAAAACTAAATTAAGTAATTCCGGAAATATGAGGGCATGTATCATAATACATAATATGATTGTTGAAGACGAGAGGGGCACGTACGCCACTCAATTTGGTCATCTACCGACTTATGATGATGCAACAAATGGCTTATGGCAACTAAATTTAGACGAAGAAATTCTCGTTCAGTATGAAACGTATATTCAGAAGACTATACAAATGCGTGATAAACGAGCATATCGCCAGCTACAAAATGACTTGGTTGAATATATCTTCCAGTTCCATAATAATCGTTAATTTTTTTTCCATTTTGTAATCTTTTTAATTTAATGCTTTATCCTGTGGTGTTTTTTAATATTTTTTACAGCAAATATAATTATAATTATTTATTTATTTAATTTCATAAAATATAGTAATATATTTATAATTATAAATTATAATTTTATTATAAGTATTGTAAAAGAAAGAATAAGATAAAGTTAAAAGGGACTCATGTGTAAGTAGAATTGGACTTGTGCATTGGAGGGGAGTGGCCACTTATTTCTAAAAGATCACTTGATGCTTAGTTGACAAAAATATAACCCCATTTGTAAGCGTGTTGGGTATTGATATTGTGGATGCTCTCATTTCTTGTTATTTAATGTCAACGTAACAGTTTATTTTTGGTTAATGTCAAATTAACAGTTTATTAAAAAGTTTACAAGTTTTAGCAAAAAAAAAAGAAGTTGACATGAGAGTAAAGATGCAGCGAGTGAGTGACAGTCTTTGAGATGCAGTTGAGTGTCTTGAGTCGTTGACTCAATTTTGCTTAATTGTTATGGACTCATTTTTGCTTTGAATAATCCTTGCCGCCGGACATTCATAAAATACAGTGCATGGTAAGATAATAATAATGAAACCAGTTTAGGAGGTGACTCACCTACATGGTAAGAGACACTATGATTAGCAAAGTGAAGAAGACTTGAGCACAAACAGATCAACTTGTAGGGAGATGGAATTGCATAAAATGGTTTAGCTTTTAGCTTTAACAGGTCCAGACCAGAGCCCAGCCCACAAGGAGGCATCCAGGTATATCGTATAGAATCAAATACAAATAAATAAATAATTTATTTATTTATATTTTAGGTTCTCTAGACTCCCTTACAAAGTACAAATTTAAAAACCAATTTTATCTGGACACACAATAAAAAATAATATATTAAATTTTGGTTAATTTTTCAATTATAAATATTGAGCGAGAGTGGGGCACTATTGTACTTCCTCACTATTCCAGGCATATTCTCGCGGACATTAGTATAATTTGACACGTTCTAATGTGTCAGGGCTCTAACCCATCCGAACTGAATTTGACACTCCAGTCTGCCCGACTCTATTTGAATTTGATTAAACAATTCTTTTCACACATCAAACTCGAATTTAAATTTTATTAAAAAATTTGGATACGAATTTCAATTTGACCGAATCTTAAATTTCAAAACTAAACTAGTAAAATGTTCGATAAGCCCCAGTTCGGTTTTAAAACTCGAATCGATTTCATTAAATATTGCCGAAAAATTGAAATAGGATATGATTGTTTCGGTTCAAATTTGATTCGATTAAATATATCAAATAAAAATTAAAAAAATAGTTATTTTTGTAAAAATATATTTATAAAATAAAAAAACAATAGAGGCTCGCCAACCTTACTAGTCGAATAATTTAAAACTCTGGTTCGGATAGGTAAAGAGTTCGGATAGCTCGAGATCAGGTTTGGCTCAATTATGACCAAATCAAATTTAAATATTTAAAGAGTTGAGTGTGAGATTTCTCTAATAATTTAATTTATTTACACCCATGTACATATATAAAGTATATACCCCTAATGCATAATAAAAATGAGAATTACGAAAATTGAGGAAAATCGGTGATTTTAGTAATTTTTATAAATTTTAGAATTTGATATCTATTAAATGATTGGCTTGTCAAAATTGATTTTTTTTATTTCTATAATCTTACCAATTTTGACAAGAAAAAAAACCAGTTCTTAATCAATAAATTGAGATTTAAGCAAAAATACTATAGACAAATCACTGTTATAAAAATCGGTAATTGAAATAAATAAGTGGCCTGATAAAAAAAAGTGGATGTACTGATTTAAGATTAATTAAATAATTGGGGATTTATTTTAAACTCTTATTTTATTAATAATTTATAAATTAATATATATTTCTAGTATTATATAATCATGATAATTTAAATTTAATTAAAATCCCATTTTATATATAATATTTCATTTGCAATACCAATCAGAAAGAATATAATAATTAACCGAATTTTAGAAATCGGATCAATCACCTATGTTATAGAAGATTAATACAGAATTAATGGATGAAATTGATAATATTTAGAATGATATGTTTATTTACACATTTATATTCTTTATTTCGTTGCTATTTATACTGACCATGAGTTTCCTTTTATACGAGCCACAAGATCTTGCACACAAAGTAAAAGTCAAGATTTATTCATTATTCCAGATGTGGGATCAATTGTGTTTCCCCTGCATTATTATAGTGACATGTTTCTATTATCCGCCAACAAACGAAGGGTGCTATAGCAGCTATAAGCCCATAATAAATTCCGTTTTCTCAACAATGTATTTATTTTATTTAGTAAATTATAATGTTTTTACCAGAGTTCTTACTTAGCGTCTGTCATATAATTTTGGTATGAATATATTAATAAAGTTGTGAAAACCACAATAACTAGATTTTTGAAAAATAAAAATTAATAGAATAACCTCGTTATACTAAAATTCTATAAAATTGTATCTATCTATACTGTATTATTATAAGCAGAACACCCTTTATTTGGTAGTCAGTTACTCGGTACAGTTGTTTGGTATGATAAATAACAATCGTCGGATCTAAAGTCAGAAAGATGAGAACCGTTGGATGCAATAATAAAATATTATTATATTAATATTTAAACTGCTCTGATTTAGGGTTCGAACCCTTACAACAGCTTATTATATTTAAACTTTTATATTCTTTATTTTAACAATTTCTACGGTTTCAGGGCTCGGATCCCGTGAACAACATATTATATTATATTATTTATTTTCAGTCAAGTCTCAAATTATTATAAAACATATATTGTTATAACTTATTATATATTTATTATTAAAAACTGCCGAATGTTAAAAGCAATCCGTGCATCTCATGTGTTATAGGCTAGTATTATATGTAATTATATATTGAGTTATTTAACTCAAATCTAAATGAAAAGAAGATTTTATTAGACAATTTGTAGTCCCAAATTATATACATAATTAATCACTACTGTCTCTTGAATCTTGATAAAATATAATTTGTTCTATATTTCTGAATAGAATCTCTTTTGGAATCTGTCCAGTATTTAAATTCGAATACTTCCATATATAACTAATTTCCATTCTTATTAACATAAATTGAGTCATCTTTGGTTTCATATATTCACCTATAAAACATTGCCTTTGCCTGTTTCAACTTTCAACTTGAAACTAATTTGTAACATGAAGATCCAGGATTTAGATGGTGTTATTGCAGATACTAATGATTGTAATAATGATAGCAGAACAGCAGTGGTTGATGCAAAGCGAGCTCTAGTTGGAGCTGGTGCTCGTATCTTGTTTTACCCTACTCTGCTTTACAATGTTTTTCGAAACAGGATTGAACCTGAGTTTAGATGGTGGGATGAGATTGATCAGGTTCTCTTTTCAACCTCTTCTCTTGTTTACGATTACGAGATGTGAATTCTTTTTATTTCATGCATACTTCTTACACTTCCAAGACAAAATCATATTAATTAACGAGTGACATGTACTATGTACTCATTAACTGCAACTAAGATTTTTTTTTTAAACACACGGAGATATTAGTTTATCGAGGTTAAAAATACATAGATGTTATCATGTTGGGACTGAAATACAGTTTAACTTGCAGAGATTATTACTTTATCGATTAATAATTTATCATGTTTGTGTGTTGTAATTTTGGTTCCATACCTTACAGTATCTTCTATTGGGTGCGGTTCCGTTCCCCAAGGATGTTCCTAAATTGAAGCTACTTGGTGTTGGAGGAGTCATAACCCTCAATGAATCATATGAAACTTTGGTTCCCACCGAACTGTACCAGGTATGAAGCTTTTTTTGTGTATCTTTCGCCTAGATGCATATACATATTTGTTTTCGTGATTGTTTCCTATATGGGTTGGTAAATTGCTCAGAGGTTGCTTTAATTTGTTCTTTTTGAATTAACAATTGTTCTTAGAATGATGTTTTGTAGCTAAATTATAAATTGTGGACTTTAGTTGTTTGATATTAAGTTCTCTTCTCTGTTCTGTAAATTTGGTTTGCCATGTATTGAGGCCTAATTCAATATAATTCCAATCTTTTCAATGCTGTGAGAGCTTAAACTTGGAAAAAACACAAGAGTCTGATTGTAAACAGCGCAACACGCAGGAAGCAATCAAACACAATATTTTTTCTGCTAAGTACCGCCTCTAAGGCTACTTTAGTATCGATGCTCTATTAAAATTGTTGCTAGTTTAAATATAGGAGTTCGTCGAATAGTCTCAAAACCTAGTAGATTACCGTACTATACATAAATCAGCTCATGTCACCGAGTTCAACAATATCGTTTAGAGGGATCTTGTGGCAGTCAAATTATCTCTCTTCCTTTTCATCATCCATCTATGCCTAGGACAGCTGGAGAAGCGGATTAATAAATCTTTAAACGCCTGATTAGATAAAACAGTTATTTTAGCCGAGAAGCAATATGTACTTTATCCCATTGGAGCTAAGGGAGCCGAGAGAGTTTTATAGAAGATATAATTAGCCTATTACACAGATAGTGAGATGGAGATATGGGTTCTGTTTTCGACTTCTGGAGCATCTCTATATATGATTTTTGTGCGTTTAAAGCGTGCTTTATTACTAATTTGAACCTCATGCACGTTGTTACCTTTTGTCCTGCAAATCCTTTGCCGGCTTGCAAAGCGCAAGTAAACTTGGTGGTTATGTTTAATGTTGCATTTGAACTAAATAATGAAGTTTTCAGGAAACACTACACTTGAACTGCCTTGTATTGCATTGCGAAAATATTTTTCTTCTTACTAGCTGTTTGTCGATACGAGTACGAGTAGATGTTTCACTAGTCTTTTATTTGCTTGGTTTCATTATATTCACATCTTATTTTTATTTCAGGCTCATGGAATAGATCATCTAGTCATCCCAACCAGAGACTACCTATTTGCCCCTTCATTTATTGACATTAACCGTGCAGTAAATTTCATTCACAGTAAGTAAATTACAGCCGAACTTGGTGTATCTGGGCAAGTCTGGACTTGACATAATATTTGCTGCCTCTTTTGCTTACGATTGATTTTTGGTTGTCAGGGAATGCTTCTTGTGGTAAGACTACTTATGTTCACTGCAAGGCTGGCAGGGGAAGGAGCACAACCATAGTTCTTTGCTATCTGGTAAAATATTCCCCCGACATGAAAGGATTACCTTTCTGCCAAGTATTGCCTCTAAGGCGGCTTTAGTATTGATGCTCTAATGATGCTCTCAGGCATCTGTCTTTGCCATTTGAAATGTTGGAATATACTGATACTTTTGCAATGTGCAGGTGGAGTATAAGCATATGACTCCTGCTGCTGCACTTGAATATGTGCGCTCGAGAAGACCAAGAGTGCTGTTGGCCCCCTCTCAATGGAAAGTAAGTACTACATCCAGCACTTGCACATTTTGTCACGTTTGTATTACTAGTCCCAAATGTGATCGTGCTATATTCTGATCCTCATAAACTTTCGGTCTTAATCCTCATTTCTTGCTGTTAACACATCAATAAACAGGCAGTTCAAGAATACAAGCAGCATCAACTAGCTTTTGCTGCAGAGTCTCCTTCTAGGGATGCTGTTTTGATAACAACAGCAGATTTGGAAGGCTATCATAGCTTTTGCGACGAAGATGCCAAAAAGAAGTTGGCACTTATCACCAGAGGGACAAGAACGAGTCCCATGATCGCAAGATTATCGTGCCTTTTCTCATCCCTAAAAGCTTCTGGTGGCTACACAAGCAGTAGTAAGCAGATCACTGAAGCACGTGCCTGCTAATGTTTAGAGACATCATCTTTTTGAAATTTTGTCTTTAAGAAGTTAGCTCGAGAAAAACAAAGGACATGTTGAAGAGATCTGCAAGAATGTGTAAAACTTCGTAGAAAATGAGTTAGATGAGTTTTTAAGCAATTGTATAGTTTGGAATCATTCTCCTACACCTCATGTGCAATATCTTGCAACAATAATAAAGAATTAAAGATGCAACCCCTATAACGTGTGTCAATCTTTTTTATAAATTAAAGTTTTTAAATGTCCCGTGTTATCTGATATCGATGTAGGGATAGGGTGCCCGTTTGGATTTTTTTTTTTTTTTTTTTTGCTAAATACCGTTTGGATATTTTAAAATAAATAATTTATGATTAAAAAAAATAACAAATAAATGATTAAGTATATAAAAACCGATAAATTAGATAAGATTTGAATAATTTTACTTAAAAGTCATAATCTATCTACTTAAATGAATTAAAAATAAATAATTTTTAAATACAATAATTTTAATTTGTAAATTTGGAAAACATTTAAAAATTATATATTTTAAAATTAGTGTTAATAAAAAATAAAAAAAATCAAAATAAGTCGAGAAAAATTAAGTTGTTACAACACAACTTATGAGTTTATAAATTATAAATTATAAATTTGACATATAAATTAAGTAAACAAACACTCAAAAATACGTATTTACGGGCTTATACAAATAAACGTCATTTTTCATGGCCAGCTAAACAGGTATAGACGGTGAGCCTACCTTCTATTCATCAATTGAATATTATTATATGTATTTACATATTATTTATTATTTATTTTAATATTAAAATATCTATTTTTATAAAAGTAAAAACATAATTTTTTATTTTATTATCAAATACAATTGGTAAATTTCCCATTTCATGTTTAAGCTATAATTTTTAATTATAAAAATTTACATTTTTCAATTTTATTCTTCATTTAGCTGTTTTTAAGATATTCACCGATTAATCTCGCCTACATTCTAACCAACTAATCGAGTCTGAACCAGTTTCGATTCGATTACTCGACAATTTTCACAAAAACGTTTTATGATCAGTGATAGGGCATAATGTTATTAGGCCAAGAACATTACAAAAATCCAAGGAAAAAGCACCCGAGGCCCAAATTAATGTGGTACTCGAGCACGTGGCAGTCAATCAATCAGGATGTCAACGGTCTCATATTACCCGAAATGGAATGGCAGCATCTTAACCATCCATGTGTCTAAACCTCAAGACATCTCAATAGCAAGGGGACAGCTGAGCCCCGTTAATAATCTGGACCATTCAATCATCCGCCAACCAAGGTTCACCAATGGCTAGGATGAAGAGGTACAAACCCCCATAACCCTAAAATTGGGAGCCTATAAAAGGTCCCAAAAAGAGGATTTTGGGGGTTACAACTTATTACTTGCTCTCTACACATATACACACACCACTGTAATATATTTGAACAGCTCTTTTCTTTTTCCACTTCTTTTTCAAGAAACCCCATTCTTATTGTTACGCCGGATTGGCCGTGGGGACGCCACCCCCCTCCGGTTTTGTTTGCAGATACCCCACCTCGCAGCTTAACCCCACACTGTCCTTATTGCGTTAATGGAGTTTGAGCCTGTGTAAGGAAAGGAGAAGACCCGGGAAAGAAACAGGGTTATCATTGGCGCTAGAAGGAGGGGGGGTCGAACCTCTGATACAGTAGTGTCATCGTTCTCAGCCGTCACCCCACCCCATAGTCCAGAAATTTTACGCCCCAGTAAGGTTAACACTCATACTCTCTCGTAGGTCTGTTTTTCGTACAGTTCATACCTTGAAACCATACATATTGTTGTATTTGTGGTATTTTGCCTGTTTTATGCTGAACAAATGACCACAAGGAAGAGTAAAACAACTATTTCCGGTCCGGTTCACCCTACCGTCATCCCCCCCGAGATGGAAAAATTGAAGAAATAGACGAGGGACTCCCCCTAACCCGTACCTCATCCCAACAAATCCAACAAGAAGACCAAAGAATAATCATAGAGAAGGTGGCTCACAAATACGCGGAATCATCTACAACTCCCCGGGAAAACATGACCCCGGAGCAGATTCAAGCGGCCATGAACCTTAGAAAGGAGAAAAACCACCCTGAACCTGAAACCTGCCCAAGGGAACATGAAGAACACTCCGAAGAAACCTGCGGTTCGGTCCTGGACCGGATTGCGAAAAATATGAAAAAGACCAGCGGATGATGCCCGTGACGAAATTCGAAGAGCCTCACTCCGGGACCGAATTCGAAAAGAGGAGGAAGCTAAATCCAAGGTGAACATTGAGAGAAGAATCCAGGGAGAGGAGGCTAAGCTGAAAAAGAAAACCCACAAAGTTCACGTCTCCTCGGACTCCGAGCCTGAGAGAGATTCCAAACGAGAGCAGATGGCCCGGGCTCTCTGTGATCTCAAAAGGAAAGTCGAAGGGGACGTAGAAGTTTGAGCGGAGAACACCCCCGTCACTAGAAAACTAGCATCTACACCCACAGAATCTGGCCTCAAGCACTTCAATTTCGATTCCTTTGATGGACTGGCTAATCTCGAGGAGCATCTGAACTACTTTGAGCAGATATCAAATATCTACGACTACACTGACCTCACGAGGTGTCATTTCTTCGCATCCACATTGAAGGGAGGGTCTCAAAAATGGTATAGCAGAATCCTGTCCCAGAGCATAGACTCGTGGAAAGATTTTCAGGAGATATTTCTGAAAAAATTCCGGGAAAACTGTATGAATGAGCTACAGATATGCCATCTGGAAACCATCCAACAAAGAAGCAAAGAATCACTCCCGGAATTTATCAAAAGATTTCAAGAAGCAATCAACCAACTCTTCAATCGGGAAGAAAAGAAAGCCGTGAATATCTTTCGGAGGAACCTCCATCCGATTTCTTGTGAGGGCTATGTCAAAGACCTGATCCACAGGGTACCCCAGAGCCTCTCCTCAGCCTATGCACTGGATTCAAAGTTCTTAAAGGAGAATGACTTTCTAAAATCGATGAAAATGTACAGAAGAATCCACGATGAGGACGAATCCCCGGAAACACGCTCCTCGAACAGAAAAGACAAAAAATTCAATGTGGATAGACAGAACAACTACATTTAGCAGTCCCGGGGAACCCCACCCCGGAACGATTATTCAGCTCCCTAAAGGAGTCAAAGGAATCCCAGAAGCAAGAGAGATCTGAAACCTGAACTCGAGTGGACCCACCTCAACTGGTCTCGGGCCGACATCTTGAGAGAAGTTAAAGGCAAATCTTTCTATTATCCCCCAAAACCTCTCCTCGCCCCTCCGAAGAATAGGGCAAGAGACAAGTATTGTGGGTATCATGAATATCACGGACACACAATTGAGAACTGCTTTTCCTTCAAAATTTTCATAGAAGATCAGATCAAAAAGGGAAACATGAACCAATACCTGCAGAGAAAGCCGACAGACAAGGACAAAGCCCCGGGGAGCGGAAAGCACGTGGTGAACATCGTACTGGGAGGTACCTCCACACCATCCCAGAGTCTCTACATGGACAGTAATGTCATGATAATCCAGCCCTATGAAGATGAGCCAATTTCATTCTCTTATGCTGACTACGAGGGACTGGACCTCGGGCACAACCAAGCACTAGTGATATGCCTGGATGTGGTATATAATGAGGTGAAGAGGATTCTGGTTGACAACGGTTCATCTGCAAACATCATCTTCGAACACACCCTCACAGGATAAAGTTGGGTCACCTACGGATGAACCCCTTCCTTGAAGATCCTCTCTATGGCTTTGGAAATTCAATGATTCCCATCCGGAGAGTAATTTATCTTCCTGTCACTTTCGGAACCGCTCCCCAACAGGTATCCCATATCATGAAATTTAATGTCATAAGTGCAGCCTCGTCGTATAATATGATTCTAGGGAGGCCAACCATCACCAAGCTTCAGGCCATCCCCTCCACCATTCACCTCAAACTCAAGTTTCCTACCCCGAGTGTAATTGGAAAAATCAAAGGATACATGGATATGGCGAGCAGATGCTACAAGAAAGCACTGGTCATGGCAGAAACATAGCCCGAAAACAGAAAGAAGGCTATGTCCCTACCCAAAGGACAAAGCCGCAAGAAGCACCGTGAGCACCTTAACAAGAGGCAAAGAATGAATGTAAATGTCATTGAAGATTCAAACTACATCGTAACCAACGCAGATGCCCGAATTCAAAAATTTGTGGAGGTCAAAGTAAAAACCAAAGTGGAACCAGCTGCCCAGACAATTAATATTGAGTTGGATCCCGGGAACCCCACCCAAAAATTGAAGATTGGGAAGGGACTGGGAACAACCTTCCAGAATGAACTAATTGACATATTGAAAGAGTGTGCTGATGTGTTTGCATGGATCCCGTATGACATGCCCGGGATTGATGATTTTATGGCAATGCACAGTTTGGATGTAGACCCCAAACAAAAGCCCATCAAGCAGAAAAGAAGAAATTTTGCTCCGGAACGGCAGCAAGCAACTGATGAAAAAGTAGAAAAACTCCTGAAGGCAGATGTCATTTGCGAGATAAAGTATCCGTATTGGCCAACTAATGTGGTGCTGGTCAAGAAACCGAGTGGCAAATGGAAGATGTGTGTTGATTATACAAATCTAAACTCTTCCTACCCTAAAGACTCCTACCCTCTTCCCACTATTGACCAGCTGATCGACACAACTTTGGGACACGTGATGCTGAGCTTTATGAATGCTTTTTCTAGCTACAATTAGGTCAAAATGGACCCCAAAGACATTGCAAAAATGGCTTTCATCACCTATCGGGCCGTATATGCTTTTCTTATGATGCCATTTGGACTAATTAACACCGGGGTGACCTACCAAAAGATGATGAACACCATTTTCAAAGATCAGTTGGGGAGGAATATGGAGTCTATGTTGATGATATGATATCCAAGTCCAAGACTATCCTAGATCATATCAAAGATCTCAAAGAATGCTTTGAGAACTTGAGAAAGTATAAAATAAAGCTGAACCCGGAGAAATGTGCATTCGGAGTCCCATCCGGAAAGTTTCTTGGTTTCTTGATCAGTGAAAGAGGAATTGAAGCGAACCCGGAGAAGTTTAATGCAATAATGGAGATGAAAGTTCCCAGAACACAGAAGGACATTCACAAGCTGGATGGATTCCTTGCAGCCCTGCGAAGGTTCATCCCAAAGCTCGCAGAAAGATGTTTACCCATCTTCGAACTGCTAAAGGGAGTCCGAAATAAGAAAGTTGATAGATTGAACTCCATATTGCAACACAACCTTTGAGGAAGTCAAGAAACACCTCATGAACCCTCAAATCCTGTCTAAATCTGAGCCTGGGTAACCTCTCTCACTCTACATAGCTGCAGACCCAAAGGCTATCTCTGCTGCCCTCATCTGGGAAGAAAAGGGTCTCCAAAGTTCAGTGTACTATGTCAACCAAGTCCTCAAGGACGCAGAAACTCGGTACCCAAATTTGGAAAAGTTTGTCTTAGCACTTGTTCATACAAGTAGGAAACTCAGACAATGCTTACAGGGCTGAGAAATCAGAGTGATCACGGATCAACCACTCAGGAAAATCATCCATAAACTAGACACATCCGGGAGACTTGTCAATTGGGAAATTGAACTAAGTCAGTGCAACATCAAATTCATAACCCGGACAACAATCAAAGCTCAAGCCGTAGTAGAATTTGTGATGGAGTGCATTTTCCTCGAGCCATATACAACAATGAAGAATCCAACCACACCTGAGGATGAACTCCCCAACAAGGAGGCATGAAAGCTATATGTTGACGGCTCCTCAACTGCCGAGAGATCTAGAGCCGGCCTAATCATGATCAGCCCCGAAGGGTTCACGATTCAACAAGCGATCACTTTTGCCTTCAAAGCAACCAATAAACAGACCGAATATGAAGCCATGTTATCTGGACTCCGGTTAAAAAAATCACTCGGGATAAGGAGTTTAATAATCCACAGTGACTCTCAGATCTTGGTTAAACAGAAAAATGGAGAGTACATCGCCAAGATGAGAAGCTAGCACAATACCAAACCATGGTAAGGATGTTAGTCCCAAAGTATCGTAGAAGAGGGGGGGTTGAATACGATACCTACAATCTTTTCGATTCGTTTACAAGTTCTTCATTGAAAGTATGGAATCAAATTGGACACAAAACAATTTGAGGAATATATCATTTTATTAATATAATCCTTGAGGTTGCTACAATCTAATCAATAAATTGATTAACAACAATAAATTTAATAGCATAATAATATGTTTATAAACTTAATAAATAAGGTGCTTTAATGGAGGTCCCGTAAACACTCTGTTGAAAACTGAAGAAGATAACTTAAATGAATTCAATTTATTTGCTGCTAATGTAGTCTTTCAAATTCATTGGACATGTGGCATTACTGTGTCCACACAATCCTTTATTTTTGCTGCAAAATATTCTCTGAATATCACAACTCTTCTATAGCGACTTGGTAAAGCCCTATGGTGACCAGGTAAATCCCTATGGAGACTTGAAGCCCTATGGCGACCAGGTAAAGCCCTATGGTGACCAGGAAAATACTGTATCCTCTTTTATGGTGACCAAGCTCTATGGCTACCACTGGTGCCTTAGAGATTCTCTATGGCGACCACTGTGGTGCCTTAGAGTAATTCTCTATGGAGACCAGTTCTGTGGTGACCATAGAGTCTACTTGTAGTAGTGTAAACTTCTATGGCGACCAGGGTGAAGAATATTATGCCTTAGAATGTTCTTGCTTCTATTTAACCATTCTTCACTGTATCAATATTTTCTTCTGTAACTGAATCATAATTCCTTCCTGAATACTGATGTTTGGTGCACTGGTCTGGTTCAAAAACAACTAGCATTGAGAGAACCTAATTCAATTTGTCTTGTGTTTCTGAGCTGATACAGATTGTGAATATCCATTGCTTCTTTCACTGAACCCTTGATCTGCAACACTTGAAGTCACTTGATGTAACTGATGATTAAAGTCCTTTGATGTCTTATTCTTCATGGCTGCTTGAACATGTTAATAAACTTCTTCCCATGATCTGTTTTGAGAACTTAAAGAGTCAATTACATTTTTAGGTTCTTTGTGTTTGTCTTGTCTTCATCTGTAGGGTTCCTGTGCGTCACAGTTTAATATTGTTTATCTATTTCTGTTTTCATGTTGATTTATAATTTACATGTTACATTACATTACGCTTTACAATCTCCCCCTATCTGATTGTTAGAGTTCGACAAGCAGATCCCTAAGGATAACTCAACTGATAAAAATAAGAAATAGTACAACCTCAAAATATATAAAGATATTAACTACATTTTGGATTACATATTCAATTCCATATTTCTTTAAGTTACAAATTACAAAGAAGTGTTCCTCTAGCCTGAACATATATATTCTATGTCTTCTTTGTCCTTATTCTTTTCTGCTTCCTGCTTCCTTCTCCTTCTTGAGTTTGATCAGATTTTCTCTTAGTGACTTTCTTCTTAGGATCTGAAGGTTTTGGAGGGGATTCTTTCAGCTCATTCAATCTAGCTTGCACACAATCACGAGCATCTATTTCAAGTGCATTGACTGGAGGTGGATTGTTCAACTCATGAAGCATTATCTCAAGATATTTGACTTTAGTGCATTTAGGAACAAAAGCAAACAATAGTGATAATTTTCTGGACATTTTGAAGACTGTTATCCTTTTAGGATGTCCTCGTATTCTCTTGGTGTCATTGATTGATTCTTCTTCCAGCACCTCATCAAGTATCCTTATGATTGGGATCAAGGTAATTTTATCCTCATTACATGTGGAGAGTTTGACGTCCATTAAGGCTTGATAAATTGATTCTGACCCGCTTATTCCGAAATCATTGATCTTAATCTTCGCTTGATTAATCTGAAAGACTAGTCCCCCTTCACTTTTAATGCTGATGATAGGTTCACTATCTTTTAGAAGATTCATTTCTGGCTCTCCAATAATTAACACTATCTCATGATAAGCTCTTCCAACTTTCTTCATATCCTTCTTTGTATCCCTGATCATTTTGTCATTGAGCCTGTAAGCATATAGAACTTTAGCAGCTTTAAGGTCTGCTTCCGATCTTTTAACTCCTGGTGCCTCCAGTTTTGCTCTTTTGCTCCTGAGTTGACTTTCAAGAAAAGTGAGTTGTAGATATCGAATGGATCTCAGATGTTGGTCAGACATAGTGATATTTTGCATCCTGCCATCCGCAATTACTTTGATCACGAATGGATACATAAAGGCTTGAGAGGATACATCCATCATCATTCTCCAAAGTTTGTCTCTGAAATATTCATTCTCATTTAATTTCAATCATGGGATTTTGAGGCTAAGACAAACAGTTCAACAATGTTCAACTTCTTCAGCACACTGGTAGACACCTTCATCTGTAGACCATCTCTATGATTGATAGTGATCTTCCATCCATTCTTCAGAATGTTCACAGTAGTTCCAGTAATTATTTTCCTGAACTGATCATAGAACTCATGGATATTTTCATACTCCTTTCTATAATGTTCCACAGTTCTCAACAGATTAGAGTTACCAGGGTCTGAATAGTGATATATTTCCGGTTTGTCCATTTTCTTCTTTATTTCTTCCCATTTGCTCCATTTCCTGTTAGCTTGAAGATATGCTTCTCTCGCTTCTTTGTTCTCCCTTCTTTGAATGGCTCTCTGAATTCTTGCTCTTGATCTTTCCATTTCCTCTTGAATCTCTATATAAGAGCGATTGATTTTCTCTGGCAATCCATAGAATAAACAGTCGTCTGAGAAAGCATCTTCATCTTCAAACTCTTCATCCTCAGAAATGATCTTTCTCTCTTCCGTAACCACTTCTTCAAATCTTGGCTCACACCACATTGGAACATCACTTTCATCTATTTCACCTTCCTCCAGTTCCTCTTCAGAGAATAAGGGTCTTGGAGCATATATCCGAGACCAGATTTTTCTGAGTTGTAATTATTTGGCTCAGATGTCCTGATTGCTCCCCCTGAGATGTTGCACTTTCCTTAGTGAATCTTTCTTTGAGGAGCACCCTTTCATCAATTCTCTCTTCTTGCTCTTCCCCTATCTCATCTCCAAATTCATCATAGGCAACTCCAGTAGTCTGAAAAGCATCTTGAATTAGATCAACAGCAATGGCTACTTTTTCTTGTTCTTCTACCCTTTTCTACCCCTCAGTTGGGTTATCCTTCAGAGTTGGTGTTGATTGAGCATGTAATGTCGAGACAGGGATCTCAAGAAAAACAGGCAGTTGCTTACTGACTGAGGTCATTGGCCCAGTACTGGAAAGAGCTGCTTCAGAAGAGACCGAGATCGATGCTTACTTGCTAACTGAGAGCTTTGGCTCAGTATTGGCAATTGCCTTTCCTTTTCCTGTGTGAGATAGAGATCGCTCAACGAATTCCCGTAAACTGGCGAATGTTGCTTGCTGATGTTCAAGTTGATCGGAAAGACTGTCGATTTGATAATCCCTGAGAGATAATTCTTCCTGGAGATGTTGGTCTTTAAGATCCAGCTGTTCTTTGAGATAACTGTCTTTGAAAGCCAACTGCTCTTCAAGATAGGATTTGGTGACATAGTTTGATAGATCTATGGGTGTATTTTGGATGTAGGTGTCTCACAGGCTTCTCGTAGTGTATCACTCATCACTCTATCACTCGGTTTGGGGTGATGTGTTTCACTCGTTCTCACATGTGCACTCCGCTCAGAGCTTCGAGTTCCAATTGTACCTGAGAAGACACTGGAGCCATCCTTAAGGAGGTCAGCAGTGGTGCAATGGGAGTTCGCAATTCCCGATCCTTGTCTGAGACAAGTTGCATGTCATCATTAGATTACTCATCCAGAGTTAGAATCTCTGGGAGGAGCACTGGGGCCGTCATATTTGGCATCTGATCCCCAGCTTTCCCTTACATCTGTGAAGATACATTCCCCTTAGGCTCACTAGTTAATTCTAGTTCATCGCCAATGGGTTGCCGATCCACGCCTATGTCGGATCCACTATCAGCAGATGCATCTAGGGTTATCAGTCTTGGGGAGGTAAGTGTTATGTTAGATTTGGCAGCGATTACATCACTATCTCCTAACACATGTGAAGGTAATTGATCCATTGAAGGACCTTGAACAGGATATTCTAACCGTAAAATAGTTGAATACCCTGTTTCTGTCAATACTTCCTCACCAAAAAGAACTCTTCTAATCGACTTATTTAAAGCTTTAAGAGCTTGAATATTGAAGAGTGTGTTTGACTCATTACAGGATGTCATGGCCGACGGGCGAATTTCAATAAATCTACCTTGTTGAGAAGATAGATCTAGTAACTGGTTAGTTGCCTTTTTAGCCAGAGAATCCTTTTGAGAAGATACCTAGAGGTTATAGTTGTCTCAGGAGATATACTGCTTTGCTTCAATGGAAACAGAGCTGTGGGTTCTCTCAAAGTACCTTCCTTATTTGCTACATCTAGTACAGTTTCGCCCTCTATATGCATTGGGTCCTTATACTCCAGGGTTTGGGCTAAGAGAGTTGAAGGTGTTTGATTTGGCTCTAGAGGGTGGTTATGAATTTGTGGTATTCCAAACTCACTACCTCTCCTATCTACTTGTTCAATAAGTAGCTGTGTGTGATGAGTGTCAAGTTATAATTGATCTATACTAATGAAATTAGAGCATGCTTCATAAGTTTTACTCATAGCAGATGTACCCATACCTGAGAAAGATGGTCTGTAGACAGATGTATTAAAGTGAGTAGACTCAACAGCTTCAGGAGGTTGTCCAGCAGTTTCAGGTTGAGGTTTTTGAGCACTGTCATGTACAGCTTCTTGTGTAGTTCAACTTCAATCTCTGCTTGATCAACATCCTCGGGTTCAGGTTGATCTGCTTCTTCATTTGCATTCTCTTCAGGTGCATGAGCAATGTTCTCCTGTTGAGCAACATCAGCTTGAGGCTCACCTTCATTTTCTTCATCTTCATGTTGAGCATTGATAATGGCAAAGACATCTGTCATGTATTCCGTTAGGAAACAACATTTGCCTTTGGATAGTTTCCTTTTCTGTGCAACTTAGTCACTATCAACGGAGACATGATAGGGGAATCTTCCAGGATGTCACTGTGAGTTACTACCTTTTGTGCTTCTGACAATTTACTATTGAACCCAATCTGAAGAAACCTTGTATATAAGATAAAGTTTTGATGCTGAGATTGGTTCTCCAAAATGTGCTTCATGAAGATACGCCCAAAGTTGATGCGAAGATTATTTATAACAGCAACACCAACAATTTGATTAAAATGAGTCATTCCATGGAATCCACCAGTCTTAGGAGCCAAGTAGTGAGATAATATGTTGAAAAACAGATTCCATTCCTTGGGAAGATGACTCTTGTTGAATTGTTTAGGAAAATCGTCATTCCCTGTTAGTGTGCTTCTTATACCTCTGAAGAAACTGAGTATTTCCCAGTCAGGTAGAATGGCATAAAAGTTATCACGAGATAGCTGAATGTGTTCATTTAAATCGTCTTCCGTGATTCTGATGGTCTCATTTCCAATTACAAAAGAAAAAACCAGTTGGTCGTTAGCAGAGGAGTTTGTTGTTGTTCTGTGCACATGCCTGAGAAGCTCAACATTTAATTTGACATTAGTAGTTAATGTGAAGCGCACAATGGAGTGTTCATGTAGAAAACGGATCCATGTCTTAAAATAGGCCATCTTAACTGGATCACGTTCAATAATTGAAACAAAATTTGTTTTTAGAATCTGAATATTATTCGCCATTTAATTAAAAATGAGAATAAAATTTGGATTTAAAACAAATAGATTTGTGCCCTTCGAATTATAAAATAAAACAAATAGACCAAACTTTTAACACACTTTAAAAAATTAACCAAACGAGGCCTTAAGAAGAAATTAAATTAAAATCAACCCAATTAACAAGTTAAGCCAAACAAAGACTTAAACCAAAAGCTAGGGTAATTCGATCTCCACAAATCTCCGGTGAAATTTGTTGATTTTGGTATCAAACTAATCCTTGTGATCTGGGCTTTTAAAATCTTCAAAAATTATAAATTTTGGCAGCAGTTTGTTTTGGTTTTGGTCAAAGTAAAAAATCTTCTTCTCCCTTGCGACTCGGTGCTGTATGTATATGACTGAAGAAAAATCGACTGTATGCATATATACTCAGACAGCAAATCACGAAATGGTTCAAGTGTTATGTGGCGACTTAGAGTATTAAGGATCTCCTGTGGCGACCAGGTAGCAGAGTATACTCTCTGTGGCGATCACATGAGGGAGTTAAAATTTTCTAAGACGACTTTCTGTGGCGACCAGGGCACAGAGACTACTCCTGTGGCGACCATAGTGAGATCAACTTAAAATTTTATAAGATGACTCTCTGTGGTGACCAGGGCACAGAGTCTACTCCTGTGGTGACCACAGAAGAGTTAGAATTTTCTAAGTCCAAAACCCTCTGTGGCGACCATAACCCTCTGTGACACAGAATTCATTTTATTTTCCAAGAAATGAATTTTTGTGTTGCTTATATTATAAATTAACATATTCTTTTAAATAATTGTGAATTTAAAAGATGTTAAAATTAATAAATCACAATTATTTTTCACCACTTATACAATTATTATCATTACATTGATAATACCATATTTTTGTAAAAAATGATTATGCTACAATTATAAATTAATTTCAATAGACCCCTTTAAATATTAATTATTTAAATTCCACTGAAATTAATTTTGATAGCTTTATCAATATTAATGTGCCAAAACATATATCTTATTGGATGCAAGCACATAAATATTTGAATTACGAGAAATAAGTAATGGCATGTAAATTCAGATGTCCTCAAAATATTGAAATTTAATAACAAGTGAATTTAACCAAGACAAATTGCAGTTTCTGACTTCTAATATACTAATTAGAAATATTTAACATCCCAAGTTCACTAACCAACTTAGAGAAAGTGTTTTCATCAAGTAGTTTTGTGAAGTGCCATTTGTGACATGCTCTTTGATAAAGTGATACCTGATATCAATGTGCTTTATTCTTGAGTGCTGAACTGGGTTGTTTGAGATTGCTATTGCACTTGTATTGTCACAGAATATTGGAATCTTCGATACCAATAGACCGTAACCCCAGAGTTGGTTCCTCATCCACAAGATTTGGGTACAACAGCTTCCAGCAGCAATGTATCCAACTTCAGCAGTTGATGTGGATACTGAGTGCTGCTTCTTGTTATGCCTAAATACCAACCTTCTCCCAAGAAACTGACAGCTTCCTGAAGTACTTTTCCGATCAATCTTATAACCAACAAAATCTAAATCTGTATAGCCAACTAGGTCAAAACCTGTACCTTTAGGGTACCAAATACCAAGATTTGGAGTACCCTTAAGATACCTAAATATTCTTTTAACAGCTATAAGATGAGATTTTTTTGGGTCAGCTTAAAATCTAGCACTTAAGCATGTTGCAAACATAATATCTGGCCTACTTGCTGTGAGATAAAGTAATGAACCTATCATACCTATGTAGCTTGTGATGCCAACTTTCTTACCAATTTTGTCCTGATCAAGCTTAGAGGCTGTTGGCATGGGAGTCTTTGCTGGAGTTGAATCTTCCAGATTGTACTTCTTGAGAAGTTCTCTGATATACTTGGATTAACAAATGAATATACCATCTTTCCTTTGACTCACTTGTAAACCAAGAAAGTAGTTCAACTCTCCCATCATGCTCATTTCGTACTTACTCTGCATTAGCTTAGAGAATCTCTTGCAAAGATCATCATTAGTAGAACCAAATATAATATCGTCAACATATACTTGAACTAATATCATATCAGATTTATGCATTTTATAAAACAGAGTTTTATCTATGACACCTCTAGTAAAACCATTTTCAAGTAAAAACTCAAAGAGAGTGTCATACCATGTCCTTGGAGCTTACTTAAGACTATAGAGAGCTTTGAATAGGATGTATACAAAATCAGCCAGATTTGGATCTTCAAAACCTGGAGGTTGTTCTACATACACTTTTTCTTCTAGCTCCCCATTCAGGAATGCACTCTTCACATCCATTTGATAAACTTTAAAATCTGAATGTGCTGCGAATGCCAGAAATATCCTGATTGCCTCAAGTCTAGCCACTGGTGCATAGGTTTCATCATAGTCTATACCCTCTTCTTGAGAGTAACCTTTAGCTACCAATCCAGCCTTATTTCTCGTTACAATTCCATCTTCATCTAACTTGTTCCCGAATACCCATTTAGTGCCTATCACTGACTTGTTCTTTGGTCGGGGTACTAGCTTTCATACCTTCCGCCTCTTAAACTGATTGAGTTCTTCTTGCATATCAATAATAACCCAATCTGGATCTTCAAGTACCTCATCCACTTTCTTAGGTTCCATTTCTAAAAGAAACCCTGAAAAGTGACATTCATTCTAAATGGCATGTCTAGTTCTCACTCCTGTGTCAGGATCATCAATGATCAACTCAAAGGGATGGTCTCTGTTCCAAACTCTTTGTCGAGGCAGATAAGATCTTGATGTTTCCCCTTGTTCATCCTGATGTTGAGTGTGAACTGTAGATCCTCTTCCTGCTCCCCCAGAGTTGTTGCCACCATGACTAGATGATTCTGATCTTTGTGCAGTAGTTCTTGAAGGTGTTCCTGTATGATTATCATATTCATTATTTCCACCATTACTACCACTTGATCCTGAATCAGCATTGCCATGTACTGTAGGTATAGCTTTAGCAATCTCAGGTTCTTCTATATCCAAAGGATCATCTGACAGATTTTCAAATTCCAGAGATTCAAATCCTTTTCTCTTTGCAGGCATGCTAACTTGGTGTCGTCGAATGTTACATTAAGGCTTTCAATCACCTTCTGATCAGTAATCATATAAACCCTGTAAGCTTTAGATTCCAGAGAATAGCCAAGAAATATGTCTTTTTTTGCTTTAGCATCAAACTTTCCTAGATGTTCATTTCCTTCCTTCAACACAAAGCATTTAGCACCAAACACATGAAAGTATTTCAGTGTTGGTTTCTTGTCATCCATTATCTCATAAGGAGTCTTGTCATGATCTTTATTAATCAGGGTACGATTTTGAGTGTAACACACTGTGTTGACAGCTTCAGCCCAGAAGTAAGTGGGAAGCCTTGATTCACTTAGCATAGTCCTTACTACTTCAACCAAGGTACGATTCTTTCTTTCTACTACTCCAATTTTCTGTGGAGTTCTTGGGGCTGAATACTGTTTCGAAATACCTTTCTCTGTACATAATTCATTTAGAAATGCATTCTTGAATTCTGTCCCATTATCTGATCTGATCATCCTGACAGGTAATTTCACTTCCATCTCAATCTTCTTTATATGATCCACTATTAGCTGAGGTGCTTCATCCTTGGATTGCAAAAACAACACCCATGTGTATTTGGATAAGTCATCGACTATCACTAAAACATATATTTTCCTTGATAGTGACAACACATTCCCTGGACCAAATAAGTCCATGTAAATTAACTGAAGAGGTTCATATTCTTGTCATTTTCTTACTTCTGTGTGATGCTTTCTTTGATTTCCCCTTTTCACATGCTTCACAGAGTCCTCCTTGATATAATTCCATCTATGGTAGTCTTCTCACTAATTCTCTCTTGACCAGAGAGTTCATTGTCTTGAAGTTCAAGTGCGAGAGCTTCTTGTGCCATAGCCAACTTTGTTCTGATGAAGCTTTGTTGTAGAAACATCTGATTACTCCATCACAGGTAGACTTCAAGTCAGCTACGTACAAATTACCTTTCCTCACTACCTGTAAAGCAAGCTTCTCATCTTTCCTGTGAGTAATCAAACATCTTTCTGGCCTGAAATCAATATTGTATCCTTTGTCGCAAAACTGACTAATGCTTAGAAGATTATGCTTCAATCCTTCCACAAGAGAGATGTTTTCAATGATGACATTGCCAATTTCCAAATTGCCATATCCCTTAGTAAATCCTTTGCTGTCATCTCCAAAGGTAACTATAGGGCCAGCTTTCTCAACCACACCTGTGAGCAGGGACTTTTCTCCGGTCATGTACCTAGAACAACCACTATCCAGAATCCACACGATCTTTTCTTTTCTTACTTTACCCTGCAAACACAGATTGATTAAGAAGACTTTGTTACCCAAGATTTCTTGGGTCCTGAAGGTTTAGGGATAGAAACAGGATCAACAAATGAAATCTTGACAAACTTAGCTTTCACTTTGACTGACTCCTTCTCAGTGTTAATCTTATCAGAGATGTTAGACTTAGAGATAGGAGGTACTACAGTCTTATCCTGTGTATGCTCATTACCCATGCTTGTCTTAGTGTCAGTGCAAGTGCTATCAGTTGCATGAAAAGCTTTGAAATATTCAGACATGGTAACAAATGTACATGACATACATCCAACTACACCACAAGGATCATGAAAGCTAGGCATGTTAGGCATGGCAGGCATACTGGAAGTTGCAACAAATTCTACTTTAGCTTTAATGCATGCATGTGTAAGGTGTGCAGCAGAATTGCAATTATTACATAACTTCCTAGATGCAGATGAGGAAGATGCAAAATCAGATTTCTTACTTACACCTACATTGTCATTCCTGTTCTTCTTAGTCTTAACCTTATCACCATCACTAGTCTTAGAGTTAACTATAGGGCCTGGTTTCTTAAGTGTGTCAGGTTCCTTACTATCCACCTTATTACCTAGGTAAGCTGTGGATTTGGCTTTACTAGCTGGAGCCTTAGGAGTCTTAGGGGATTCCTCTACCTTCTCTCTATCTTCAGCAATCAATTCCTCATTGATTAGCAAACTTACTTCATCCAAAGGTTCTGAAACAGACTTAGTGAACAATGGAGATACAACATCTTTAATAACATATGGAACCTTTTCTGATACAAACATGTTTATTTCAGATGTACCACTATGTTTCTTACTGTTTAGCTTAGAATAGTCAAGTCATATTGAAGTCTTAGATTTAAATCTTTGACTATCTATTATCTCCTCTAGAGTCAAAACTGCATTCTTAAATGCATGTAACTTCGTTTCTAAGTCAGCAATTTGGGTTCTAAGAATGGCTTCTATGCCTGCATTGTACTTAACTTTATTCTCTAGATATTCATTCTTTTGTTTAAGGTCTTCTAGTCCAACTACAAGCAATTCTAGTTCTTCATTCCTAGAGATTAAACTTTCAGATTTAAGAACTAACTTATCATTTTCAAGTTTATATGCAAGCATGCTTGTATGAACATTATACAATTCTAGAGTAAGTTCATGCACAGTAGAATTGTATTCAGACACAGACATATCTATAGTGGTAAGTTCAGGAAACTGAGATGATTGTGATGATTCCTCTATAGAGTCTGCCATAAGAGCCAGGTTTACATACTCTTCCTCTTCATCCGAATCACTATCATCCCAGCTTTTTCCTTCAGCAATGTACGCTCTTCCCTTTTCCTTTACCACATAATCATTCAGTTTCTGTTTTAGCTTCTCATTCTTCCTCTTCAAATCTTCATAAGTTTCCTTCTTTTCATAGGAGTCTTTTGCTTTTGCTGCCTTGGGCTTTCTGCAATCAGATACAAAGTGACCTAACTCATTGCAGTTGTAACATCTTGTTTTGCTCTTCTCTACCCAACTTGACTTGTAGCCTCCTCTGGAGCTTGACCCTGATGAGTAGATTCCTTTCTGAAATCTCCCTGATGAACCCCTTGATTTACAGTTGGGCTTCCTTCTGAATCTAACATGACTAAATTTTACAGCCATGTATGCCATACATTTGTCCTTCAACTTTCAAGTTCTTCCTGAGTGTAGAACTCATTTTCATCCTCTGGCTCACCATGAGCAATTTCAGCTACAACAATTTCCTTGATTGTTGAGGAGGGTGCAACCTTGTCTTCTTGAGCTTCAGGTTCACGAACTACAAGTGCAGTGGTTTTTGTAAGTGTCGTACTCTTACTGTCAATGGAACTAGGTTCATAGATAATAGCTCTTTACTCTTGCTCCAGCTCATGTGTTCTTAGCTTTCCATAGATCACATCCAGGGACATAGTAATAAAATCTGCTATTTCCCTGATTGATGTGTTCTTTTGTTCCAAGTAAACAGGGAGCGTCAGCATAAATTTTCTGTTAGACTCTTGTATAGGGTAAACTTTCCCTTGCAGCTTTAATTCACTTAACAGTCTTGTATATCTCTCAAAGAGTGAAGACAGTGCTTCTCCGGGTTGAAGTTTGAATGCCTCATACTGAGTCGTCAGAATATACATCCTGTTTTCTTTGAGTTCTTCTGTACCTTCCATTAAAAGCTCAACGGTATCCCACTTATCTTTTGCACTGTTACATCCTAGAAGTTGATGACTCATATCATTATTGATCGATTCCACAATTATGAATTGAAGGCTTGTGTCCAGATTTATCAACTCCTTGTCAGTTTTCGTATATTTAGACGGATTCCTAGGAGTGGATGAGGAAGGAATTCTCACACCAGTTATGGTTGTGGATTCATCAACTACTTCCATCGAAACATAAGGGCCATTCAGTAATATCCCAATGTAAAGTGGATTCGAAACTTTCATAAACAACATCATCTTTTTATTCCATAGATTGTAATTATCTCTATCGAATGGGGGAACCTTTATACTTCCAGTTCTTTGGTTGTTCATCATCTTGGGGGAATTAAATTATTTAAAGTTCAAAAATTTCAAGAAATGAGAATTTTTGAAAATTAAAAATTTCAAGAAATTTTCAAGAACTTGTTTCTTTCTCCGGATCTTGATTTGTATGTCAATTAACAAGCTCTGATACCAATTGTTAGTCCCAAAATATTGTGGGGGGGGGTTGAATACGTTACCTACAATCTTTTCGATTCGTTTACAAGTTCTTCGTTAAAAGTATGGAATCAAATTGGACACAAAACAATTCGAGGAATATATCATTTTATTAATATAATCCTTGAGGTTGCTACAATCTAATCAATAAATTATTTAGCTACAATAAATTCAACAACATAACAATATGTTTACAAGCTTAATAAATGAGGTGCTTTAATGGAGGTCCCGTAAACACTCTGTTGAAAACTGAAGAAGATAACTTAAATGAATTCAATTCATTTAGCTGCTAATGTAGTCTTTCAAATTCATTGGATAGGTGGCATTACTGTGTCCACACAATCCTTTGTTTTTGCTGCAAAATATTCTCTGAATATCACAACTCTTCTATGGCGACTTGGTAAAGCCCTATGGCGACCAGGTGAATCTTTCTGGAGACTTGAAGCCCTATGGCGACCAGGTTAAGCCCTATGGTGACCAGGTAAAGCCCTATGGCCACCGGGGAAATACTGTGTCCTCTTCTATGGCGACCAAGCTCTATGGCGACCACTGGTGCCTTAGAGATTCTCCATGGCGACCACTGTGGTGCCTTAGAGTAATTTTCTATGGCGACCAATTCTGTGGCGACCATAGAGTCTACTTGTAGTAGTGTACACTTCTATGGCGACCAGAGTGAAGAATATTATGCCTTAGAATGTTCTTGCTTCTGTTTAGCCATTCTTCACTATTTCAACATTTTCTTCTGTAACTGAATCATAATTCCTTCCTGAATACTGATGTTTGGTGCACTGGTCTGGTTCACAAATAACTAGCATTGAGAGAACCTAATTCAATTTATCTTGTGTTTCTGAGCTGATACAGATTGTGAATATCCATTGCTTCTTTCACTGAACCCTTGGTCTGCAACACTTGAAGTCAATTGATGTAACTGATGATTAAAGTCCTTTGATATCTTATTCTTCATGACTGCTTGAACATGTTAATAAACTTCTTCCCATGATCTGTTTTGAGAACTTAAAGAGTCAATTGCATCTTTTGGTTCTTTGTGTTTGTCTTGTCTTCATCTGTAGGGTTCCTGTGCTTCACAGTTTAATATTGTTTATCTGTTTCTGTTTTCATGTTGAGTTATAATTCCTCGATTACATGTTACATTATATTATGCTTTACAAAGGAGTTTACTACAAACCATCCCGGACACCACCATTCTGTAAATCAATGAAGAAGAAAATGGCAAAGCAAATGAACTCTCCAAGTTAGTACAAAACTTTTCAGATTTGAGCTCCGCGGTTTACTTTGAGGAATTGTAGACTCCAAGCACCGAAAGGGCGGAGAACTTATGCATCAGCAGCCCGGAAAATTGGATGACTACATTCATAGCATATTTGAAGGATTGAACTCTCCCAGAAGACAAGAATAAGGCCAAGTATCTGAAGCATACAACTGCCCGTTTCTTCCTAGAGAATGATCAACTATACAGGAGGACCTTTTCAGCACCAACTTTGAAATGTGTGGATCCGGAGGAAGCAGACTACTGTCTCCGAGAAGTACATGAAAGCATTTGTGGAGATCATTTAGCAGCAAAATCCTTGGCATACAAGGTCATCAGGAAATGATATTATTGGCCTACATTCCACGCTGATGCAATGGCCTATGTCAAAAAATGCACCCAATGCCAAAAGGTTCAGCAACGTGCCCAAACAAAGCCCAAGCCTACCTACATCAGTTCTCTACTCCAATTCCTTTTGTTGTCTGGGGCAGAGACATCATGGGCCCCTTTCCCCGGGCAAGAAAAGATCTATGCTACGTCCTGGTAGCCATAGAGAACATAACCAAATGGGAATAAGTTAAGGCTATGCGAACAATTAACCAGCAAGACTGGATAAAGTTTATGGATGCAATTGTTATGAGGTTCGGGATCCCTTTTGTGTTGGTTTCGGACAATGGTCCTCAGTTTGTGGGTTCAGAATTCGAAGCTTACCTCAGAGAACTTGGTATCAAGCATAAAAGGTCTTCTTTGGCCTACCCACAGGGAAATGGGCAAGTGGAAGTGAGAAACAGGACAATCCTCCGAGGATTGGAGAAAATGCTCGAAGAATCGAAAAAGACTTGGCCAGAAGAACTCTTAAAGGTCTTGTGGTCGTACAAAACCACCCCCAAAACAAGCACCAGGGAAACCCCCTACAAGCTCGCCTATGGATCGAAAGCTAGACTCCCAGTGGAAATCGGGTCCCCATCTTATAGAGTTATCAATTTTGATGAAATATCCAACACTGAAGGCCTGAGGACAAACCTAGATCTGTTGGACGAAGTAAGAGATCGAGCCATGCAGAAGATGGAGAAATACAAAGAAAAGACAAGACTCTACTTCGGAAAGAAATCCAAAATAAGGGAACATGTGGTTTGAGATTTGGTTCTCCGGGATACATTGGCTTCGGATCCAACAAATCAAAGCAAGCTCCAGCCTAACTGGGAAGGGCCATATAAAATCAAAGAGGTGCTACGTCTGGGAACCTACAAAATGAACTATCTCAACGATACGGAAGTCTCGAACACCTAATATATAGCTCACCTCAGAAAATTTTACTAGTAAAAAGGTGTGCATGGGTGTATGATTTTTGTTGATCAAATAAGAAATTAAAGTCTGTATTTATCCCCCTCGGAATGTAATCAACACCGGATCTCTGTTCGAAATGAAAACTCTATATATTTTGAGCACCCTATAGCTTAGAACAAATTCATTTACTAGATTATGTCTGCTACTTGTGCACCAGAATGCATGTTTACAATAAATTTTATCCATTTAAAATTTTTCCCCTACTCGAGGACATTTACACAAACCATGGGTACTTATAAAATTTTATCCATTTAAAATTATTCAACCCTACCTGGGGACATTTACACAAATCATGTGCGCTTATAAAATTTTATCCATTTAAAGTTTTTAACCCCTATCCGGGGACAAATTTTTAACCCCTACCCGGGGTTACAACTTATTACTTGCTCTCTACCCATACACACACACACACCAGTACAATCTATTTGAATAGCTCTATTCTTCTTCCTCTTCTTATTCAAGAAACCCCATTCTTATTCTTACGCCGGAGTGGTCGTGGGGACGTCACCCCCCTCCGGTTCTGTTTTGCAGATACCCCACCTCGCAGCTTAACTCCACACTGTCCGTGCTGCGTAAACGGAGCTTGAGCCTGTGTAAGGAAAAGAGAAGATCCGGGGAAGAAACAGGGTTATCAATCAGTCTGCTTAAAATTATACTCCCTTCATCCCAACCAATTCTTTACGTTTGGTTTGTGCACGAAGGTTAAGAAATATGTATAAAATAGTGAAAAAGAGAAAGAAAAATGGGTGAAGTGGTGGGACCCATTGATTTTTAATGTATAAAAGGGAGATAGTGGAGTAAAAGTAGTTTGAAAAGGGAGGGAAAATGGAAAAGTGGTGGTACCAATTGACTATTTTTGGTAAATTTTAAAATGTAAAGAATTGGATCAGACATCAAAAAAAAACTGTAAAGAAATGGTTGGGATAGAGAGCAGGTTTTTGTAAGTTTAGCGCTTAACCCCATCTCTGAGACAACCTTCACTTTGGTCTAAAGTCAATTTATTTTTTTTATGTTTTTTTGCTTCCATATATATTTCAACACTCTTTTTTTCATTGAAGATTCTAATATGCCAACTTTACTGAATAAAAAAATTAAAATATAAACATTTTAAAGATAGAATAATTTATTCATTATTGAGATCACAAATAAAATTGTAATAATAATTAATTGATTATTGATATCACAAATAAAATTGACACTCTGTTTTATGCCAATTTTTTACACCCAAAATTGACAACACATGTCATCTCACTTAACATTCCAATAAATTTAGTGGAACGATAATAATGGTGCCAAATTACGTTGTGTCACATAGCGTTACACTTCTTTTGAAACTCTTGGAGTTGCAACATTTATCTTGCAATTGACTGTAAATGAGTCGAACCGAATTCAGCCAAACTATATAGTGTTAGTGTTTCAACTCTTTAAAACTTTATCGAACATGAACTTTTATCGACCAATTTTTTTGTTCGTATATCAACTCACTAGTACAAAGATTATTCACAAATATGTTCATAAACAGCTTGCAAATATACTTCACCTATTATGCTTTAACAATCAACTAATAAATATTGTTTACAAACTCCTACTTACTCACGAACAAACTAAACAAATAAATTTTAGTATTTCACGATGTATTAGCTTAAACAATGCAAAAAATAAGCTAAACAAGTGTATTTTTATATCAGCGTACATAGTTCAAAAACCAAATAAATAAATTTAAGTATTTAGTATTTGATTTTGATTAAATTATATTATTTTTGTTTAAATAATGACGTATGTAAACACTAATTGAATACATTCAAAAAATTAAATGAAATAATTATGTATATGTCATTTAGAATGTATTACAATTTAAGTCCCATAAATATAAAATAATTATAAATATAATAAATGATACAAAATAAATTGAATTAACTAAATAAATTGGTAAATCCATTCATAGATGAATATTTACACAATCATTCGCTAATTATCATGTCATGTACTCGTCCACAAATTCTATCAACAAGTGTCCACGAATTTGCTCACAAACTATATTGGAAAATGTGTTTACAAATATTGTAAATGAACTCGTTCGCGAACTTTCAGAGCTGAATTGTATTGTACTAAAATTCAATTCATTTATAAATCGAATCATAAAATTGTCATATTCGACTCATTTATAAATTGAATCATAAAATTGTCATATTCAACTCATTTATAAATCGAACTAACTCAAACCGAAAACCAAAGTATTTGTGAATGTATCTACTCATTTACGGTTCTAATCTTGCACAGTATCGACTTTTATTCACCAAGGAGTCAAGTACATTTTATTTCATTTTGCTTTTAGCAAATACACCTTTTTGTTTTACATTTTGGGTAGAGAAAACGAACAGAAAACAACACAAAGGGCTCGGATTCGGGGAATAGTAACCAAAATAGCTCATTCAACATTATATTCCGAGGGGTAAAGGAAGATATATAAAAGAACAATTCTCAACTAATAACATTAGAATTTATATCTATTGACACCAACCTGATACAAAAATTTCAAATTTTTTTCTAGATACATGAACTAAATAAATGATCATATAAAATGTGATATACTCTTAATTATAAGAATCTCATGGAGAGCTTAAAGTATCAAATAAATAAAATGAAACAGAATAACATCTGAAACGGACCTGAAATAACAAATATATACTTTCTAGTGGGAGTGGAATTTCATAATAATAGAGTTGACAAATTTCAAACTAAAACAAACTCTACACTCGAAATACTTGACGTTAAGATGGGCCTGCAATGTTTCATAATATTCGGTATCGCACTAATTCTGTTCTTCTTGCGACATCTTTACGAGACCGAATCTATTCACACTCGCTAAGGAAGCACACCCCTAAATACTCCTAACAAAGGCACACGCATATGTGCATCTACACACACTATCTCTAATTACAACAAGGAGGCATCAAAAATAAAAATAAAATTTTATAAAGTGATAGAGATGAATAATAGCTTTTTAGGTTGGAGAACATATAAGACATGTCATACTTTTTTCCAAGTTGCATGTGGAAACAGACATGACTCCCCTTTCTGTATTATAATGGGGCTGAAATAAATATTGCATGAAAGCTTTAAACAATTCTTGCAGATATTTGAAAAATAAAATATGTTCTCATAATTTTAAGGAACAACTTAAAGCTACGGCATCTCTATGTCAAGAGGTGCAGGGACTCTTTTGTACAAGAATCATGTTCCACGTAAATATATTTACAAAAAAAATCATAAGATGTGCCCCAATTTATCATCATCGTTAATTAATTTGAAATCTCATTATTATGATTTGACCGTAAATAAGATGAACTAAGATCCCGTTTAGTAATTAGCATTGTTAATTGTAGACACCTACAAAATTTTGTATAATAAAAAAAATCAAATAGTTAACTGATTTTTTAAATAATATTTCTTATATTATTCTTTTTTTAACATCAATTTTAAGTGTAAGTGGTCAGTACGTGGATATAGATAAGGGAGAAGTCGGTCATTTCCGAGAAGTTAAAAGTTAATGTTTGTTCTCGCCCTTTATTCCATCTAGAAATTACAGTAGTACTGGAGCTGAGATTAGATATGCATATATATATATATATATATATATATATATATATATATATATATTCTGTCCCTTTTGGAGCTTATATATATAATATATATGTTGGATATATTTGAATTTTATGCATGTCCCATGAACATATATAGATTTCTTGCACGCTAGTTCCTACTACGTACTGATCCTATAATCTGTTGCCTCTACATCCCAAGATTTATATTACTACTTCAGAATTAATCAGAAGAAAAGTGTGCAACCTAATGTAAAGTTGCTTACCAATAACACAGTTACTTATATACAGACGCAAACAATTATGGCTGTTGCACATTTCCTATATCTTTAATATGCAAGTATGCGCACGTCTATACGTTCTACTCATTAAACAAATATTTTACTTTACATACTTGCGACAATTCATAACATAGTTGAGCCTGGTTTGAATAATAGGAGATTATATTTATATTTGATGTCCGAAAGGACCAGAAAATCTAGCTAGCCTATAACTAGGTAGCATTGTTCTTGTTAAATAATCTGTACATCTAACACCTTAAATATATCATAGAAATTAGGTTGGAACATGATGTTATACTATTTTACGTGATCTTATACTATTTAACAGTTTTAATTATATAATGAGATTTTTTTTCATGGACCTAGCCGGTAACATTAGTAGTTGAAACTTAAATGACAAACACTTTCAAAAGTAAGGGTTTTCTAAAAAATTATAAAATGAATCATAGAACAAACCCTCTTGTTTCCATATTATATATATATTACGTAGTGCCGCTGAAACTTCTCCTAATTAATCTAGTTCTCATATAATTAATTTTAGATAATTCATTTACTGTTATGAAATTCACTAATATTACATGATTATGTTGGAGAAGAATAAAATGTCTTGAATCCAAGAAAGACGATAGATGTACTAGGAAGCAATGGGGGATATCGATCAATGTAATGAGTGACATTTTTTTTTTGTGATGAGATCTATGAAAAAATGGTTTGAAAGGCAAACATGATTTATAGTATGTCATATCTACCAATGCCAATCCTGACCCCAGAAGAATTTTAAAATCCTCTCTCACCGGCCAGCCAAAACCAGCAACTAAACTAGCAATCTCGCTAGACATTATATATGATAGAAATTAAAACATAAACCTGATAACAATTAGATATACGCAAACTTTACCTTGTACTATATAAAAAAAATGAAAGAATATATAATTTCTAGATAGATACCTCCGGCTTTTAATGAAGAAAACTGTATATATATGTAGCACATTGTTGCAATTTTGCACAAGTAGGTGTTTTCTGAATACAAATAATAAAAGGAAATAAATCAAGGAAATTATAGAAGAAAAAAGCAAAAATGAACATACAAACAAACAAACAAATAAATACTATAAGATAAAGAACATAGTGTAATGATAATGGTGATGATTTTCATGTAAAGAGGAAGAAGGAAGGGAGGGTCTTGAATTTGCTTTAGGTCTTCCTTGTTTTCCCCTCTTGTTTTTGTCAGTAGAGATGAGGCAGCCTTTCTTTCATTTTCCTCCTCCCTTTTTCCCTTTTGAATTTCTTTTCCTTAATCTATGCAAGGTCCAACAACATCATGCACTTGCCTGTTGTTCTGTTTCCTTCATGTTTCAACCATATATATGGCACTTACCATAAAATTTACCAATGTTCATATATATAATTAAATATTATATGTACTTAATTAAGGAGGGTTCAAGTACTATATAGGAGTATAATGATGATAACATAATGATGATGTTGTCTCTCTTCTTGGCGCTCTATGTATGTTTATGTATGTACTCCACGTGATTTATTTGAATAGGTTCTTATCTTTATTTGTTGCTGCTTGCTTCCTGCTTCTTCTTCTTCAGCTTCGATGCTCTTGACCTTATCCGTGATGATTCGGGTTGTCAGGGTCATGCGGGTCAGCTGGCCAGAAGTTTGAGTACTTTAACCAGTCTGCCTCTTGTGGATTTGAGATGGCTGACTCCTGCATTTGTTGTTTATGTATACCAACTCAAACAACTGAACATAAAGTGTGCCGTTTATAACTCATGAAATTTTAACATGATTAACCAGAATAGAAATTAGATTTTAATATACTTTTGTACTAAAATTCCCCTCTCAGTCCCTTTAATCAAGTAAAAATCACATGATCTAGCTAGATGGCTACAGTTATATACATCCATGCATATATTATTTATAAACTTGTACAATTGACATTACAAATTTTAACTACAATACCTAAGAACAAAGAAAATCGATATTCTTCATGAATTAATACTTTTTACGTGTCTCGTTAAAACAAAAAAAAATCAGGAAAAATGTATGATCAAAAGTAATTTCGAATTAAAAGGAAGAATGACAAGATACACTTACTGTCAACCAAGTGATCATCCAAACTTACTTAACAGAGAGAAAGAGTTGTGAAAAAAGCAGCACAGAATATAGCAACATGTAATTGGTAAAAAAAGGGAACTTAAGGAATATAATTTTATTCGTAACTTTACCCTTAAAACTTCTAACAACTAGTGGGAAAAGAAAAAAAGATAAAGAAAAGTTGTCCTAATAATATATATGTTGATAAGCCTCTTTTATTAGTACCATAATAATCTTAACTTTAATATATAAGTAGCTAGAACAAATGTATTTAGTATACATTACCTCTTTGATATCTGTTGAAGTGCAACCCATAATGAGTTCCTCTAATCCAGATGCAGACCTTCCTTCTAGTTTATGATGTTGTTGCTGCTGATGCTGTTGTTGGTGTTGTTGCTGCTGCCGAAAGATGCATATATTTATTAATTTAGTGATTAGAAGTTTACAAAACATAATCATCAATATGATCATGTATTGTCTCCAAAACCAAGTGTTTCAAAGGTAAAAAGTAAATTTTATGCTCGTTACCAACTAGACATATTACACAAATGACCACAAGCCATGTACTAGTTTATCCTTCTTTTTTAATTTAATAACCTGGTGTTCAGACTGTCTCAATAACCAGCTGAGTTACGTGGAGTGAGCAGTACGTGCTAATTTATCCTTCCACATAAATAATATGATATTTCTCGTTCTTTCTTTTGCAGATTGAATTGAATTAGTTAATACCTGAAAGTTTTCATTTTGAAGCATCATTCTAGAAACATGAAAAGAGCTTTGATCAAGAATATCAATGGAAGCTTGATGGAGGGAAGGCGGAGATATAATGGTGGAAATGGAGTGACATGGCCTGCTGATGTGGAAAGCAGCCGTCGATGTTGCAAGTTGTTGATGATGTGGATCATGTGTTTGAGATTGATGATGTTGATGATGATGATGCATGTGCTGATGATGCGACATTTGTAGGTCATGCTCTTGGGACATTCCCATGCTCACTGCAGTCTCCATTGCAGTTGAAGCTTCTAATCCTGTACCTGCCAACTGTGACAATCCGCACTTCGCACTTCATTATATAAGAAAGATCACGTATATATAATCGATGAATTTTGTTTTATTTTGCGCAACATTTATCGGGATCAATGTAAGGATTATACGATTAATTGAAAAAAAATTGTACCTGATCATCGAAGCTTTTCCTAAATGGAACAAAACTGTAGTGATCTTTTATATGTTGAAGATCCATAGGATTATAACTACTTACTGGAACTCCACCAACGACAGACAAGTGATGATCATCTCTAAGACTAGAAATCGCTATCTCTTTGGACGATGAACAACTTCCACTTCCACTGTCTCTCCTACTAGTTGGCTCACTACTATTTCCTTCAGCAGCAACAAGATTTCCGGTACTAGTACTATTAATTCTATCACTCCAATTGCATTGTCTTGGTTGAGTTTGATAAAATATCTTGGAAACTACAAGCTCGCCTTCCCTCTCTTCTTCATGTTGCCCCAAGTGATATTGATGCATCACCCAGTTTGTCTTTTCAGGTTTCCGATTTTTACCAAAATTCGTATAGAGGACTAGAATTTTCTTGCACCCCTTTTGCTTGCCATTCACCATTACTGGCCTAGTCTTACCAGTTTTATGCCACCTTGTTTCTCCACCTTGCAAATCACATTCAGTTTGAATTTTCCTTCTTTTTCGTGTACCAGTTGTGTATGCTTTCGATGGTCTGTGGAAGAAATGCCTGCTTAGTCCATCTCTAGTAACTCCTGCACATTTAACATCATTTAATATTAGAAATTAATAAAGAATTAGGAAAGAATTTGGTATATATATGTAAGAGAGTGATTAGTAGGTATAACAAACTTACTAATAATTCCTAAACAAATTATTAGAACAAGGTGGTGAAGAAAAGAAACAAAGTCCATGCAGTTTCTTCAAAAAAGACTATTGAAATTGTACATAAGTAAAACCTAACTTATACTAATAAATTGTGGTTGAAGCAATCTAAAGGCTTTTTGTATATGCATGTACATAGATATTTTTAATAATTTACCTGGAAGTTTTTCTGGATGGGTATAACAAATCCCATCGTCTCCTTCGATAGTTGGGATGAATTCGTCGATAAGAGGGTGAGACTTTAGTTCTTTATCTTCGACTTTAGCATCTAAGTGTTCCATCAATTCTTGATCTGTGGGATCGAATTTCACTCCTGCTGGTAATCCTACCCAGTCCTGCAAAACGAATCAAAACCATAACCAAAGACGACGACGAAAGCAAATATTGAAATTTCGAAATAAAATAAACAAGAAATTTGTAAATTCAAAGAAAGAAGGGCTAAAAACTAGCTTTCAAATTAGTATTGAACAAAACAGTGTATTGATTGTCTTTATTAATAAATTATGAAATAAAAGCAGAAACTAAGTAAGCCCGCAATTGATAGCATAACTTTATTCTTGTTTGATTCTTCTTTAAATCAAATTAAATCTTTCTGGTGAAGCCAAGAATATTATTTGTACTAGTAGCTGCTACTACTTATATAGTTATATATATACACACATGTATACGTACCGGCTTTCCTTCGAGCTTGTGCCCACAGCTAGGGCAGTGTTTAGATCCACAGAGTTGATGTTCCTCAAGCTTTGCATCAATAAGATCATGAGAGCTTCCGATAGACGATCCCAACTGATTCATATTGCTCTTGCTCATGCCTTTCTCCATATACTTATCCGCCATTATTGTTGCACCTTCCTTCACCCCTCTTATCTCTTTTGCTGATGATCAACTTCAACAAATTCCTCCACCCAATTAGACATTAATTCTCCAACACAAAATTATATATTTCTCTGCAACTGGATCCGATGATGTTCTCGTTTGTGCTAGTATATAACTTAGCCTTCGGAACATACAAAAAAAAAGATGATTAAATCACTTGGTGAGTATGTTGATCAGTAAGCTAGCTACATAGGTCTATGATATATAGCATCACGGATAAACAAAAAGAATAACATGAATCTAAAAAATGAAGAAATAAAACAAATAAAAATCTAATGAATCAAATCACGAAAAAAGAATAAATTCCAGTGAGATGATTTGTACAAATTATAGATATAAAGATGGTACCGGAAAGGGAAATATCTTGGCCGGCCACAAACAAAAGGTATAGGAAGCTAGCTAACACGAAAGCAGACGAAGAAGAAGAAGAAAAATAGAGAGAACAAAAATGAAAGCGAAGGAGGGAAAGGAAGAAACGGTGAGGTAGAGGAGTTTGGGCTATAAAACCTGCTTTAACAAATGTAAAACCACCAGAAATTCCTCTACTTTAACTGAAGCCAGTGAGATAAAGAAAAAGGTTCCTCTATATACATACTACTAACCTTTAACTCTTTGTTTTTTTTTTTTGTTTTTTTATTAATTTTTATATCCATATACGTTTTGGCGGTTTTGTATATATACTTGTGTAGAGGTACATATACTGTAACTGTGTGTTTGTACAAATATATATAGAGAAGTAACATGGCACATTTTTATAATAATAAGAAAAGAAAAGATGAAAACCTATCATCAGCCGGTGTTCTTTGTTTGTAAAGCTCATGAAGCTTTGTTTGAGTCTCTTGACTAGTAAAGCAAAAGCTATGAAACGGCCTCCACAGCTGTATGTATGAATTTAATGTATTGGTTTGTAAGGGCATGTATACTAATACATTCTATTATTAAAGCCTTAAGTTTTCTGTGACCTGATTACTAAACATTGAATCAGCATATCTCAAGTTCGATTCCATCTTATCTCACTTTTCGACCCAAAAATAAATATTTAATTGAGAGAGAAATTTATAATAAAAAAATATAAAATTGCTTTCTAACATTTTAAAAATTTAAATATATAGCTAATTTTTAGAAATTAGTTGAGGCTTAAACTAATTATTACTAAATTTTATAATTAACATATCAAAAAATAAAATTTAATAATTTTCGAAGATCAACCGAGTGCGGATATAAATTAGCCTTAGCATAATTTTGCTACATATGGGCAGGGAATCCATACAGTAAAAGGTGAAGTGAATTTTTTTTCCAAGACAAAATGAATAAATTTGGTATGCGTATACAACACTTCACTATGAGTAATACTCAAATACACTATACTATATACATTTATGCATCACAAAAGAGATTATCTGCACAAACTAATTTAATCAATCTAATCATATTAACGTATAAAGATTGAGTAATCAATTAACTAATCGCAATAAATTAAGTTAAGAACTCACGGGCTTTATCTCGAATAACTCAGCTGGTTGAGATCGGGATTTCAGGGTTTACCATGCACCTAAAATTTTAGGTTTGATTTCAAGTAATTTTCCAGATTTAAGTAGGGGCCATAATATTGAAATGTTGTATTATCACCTTCCACATTAGTCGAGAGGAGCTGTGTTGGAAATCCTGGTTATTAAAGAATTACAAAACTAGAAAATAAACAAATTAGTTAATAAAAAAGAGGGGGATAGAGAAATAAACATGCATTAAGGAGCGGGAGTGCAGATGAATCGTGATTCAATTTTCATGAATGTTGCAGAGAACAAGGTTGCTTGATATGGAAGGCAAATGAGCAGTCGTGCCTTGATGGAGCAGGACCACCACCATACCTTGTGTAATTATATACGTATGTTTAATGTGTTTATACATTATACGCATACTTACAAAACCCCCACAAAACTTTAACTACAAGCAACGATGGGTTATGTTTTAGCTAGCTTTAGGTTTTCATCTTGTGTTTGTGTTTAACAGTCTCTACTTTATCATTGTGGGGAACATGATATGCTGTATTTTACTGTTTCACAAATATCCATTTTTTTATTACTGTTTTTTAACATATAATTTATCTACTATAGGTATATACACACTCCTATACAATACTAGTAGATTTTATTGCATTGTATCTGATCATCTTATATCTGCAGAATTCCGTTTCTTGTTCGAGCTAGGTATGCTAAAAAAATTGCATTATCACAACAAATTAATTGATGTTGAATAAATTTACATCATTATCATAAAAAATGATCATTTCCCGCAAAAACTAATAACCGATTGTGACTGTCTAAAGTGTAACGGTTTCTATAATAGATCGTTAAAAATTAGTTCTCGTATATGAATTATAGCATAACTGATATATTTTAATGACTAATTATAAAACAACACCGCTTCATTTTGAACACATATTAGTAAAAATCAACCACCGATTACTCATAAATTGCGATTTATATTGTTACATGAAAATTGTTATGTGAGACTATAAATTAAGATGACATGTAGCAATTTATGTACAATTAGTAACACATCGTAGATAATTTATAAAATTAATTGATGTTTCAAAGTTGAACATGTTATTTCGACATAACTTATATCTTATAAATTTGATTGATATTAAAAGTGATCATCATGTTTGTTTGGACAAAAATATATTTCAAACTTTTAACAGATCAATTGTGGTTTTAGCCTTTAAATTAAGACTTATTTTCTCGTAGTTGATCTCTCTCGTGAGAGACAAATCACCGGTGATTAGAATTGCTAATTAATCTTTGTGAAAACACTAATTCTCCCCGCGGTCTCCAGTTGGCTATCTAGGCTTGGTTAAGCATGGTTAAAGCCAAGTAGCATCCACAATGAGTAGCCCAGGTGTACTTATATATGTTTGGTCCCTTTTCTTTTTCAAGATTTTATTTCAACCAATCAGATGATGGCTAATTAAGCATTCATGTCGATGATACATACATCCATAGTCAAAGTATCCATGATGATAAATGTTTGTAAAGAAAAATAGCCATGATTATACATTTCTCATGTGTTTGAACCTTCTTTTTGGGTATGAAAGATGAGTGGCTATATATAAATCACTGATTAAGAAAGAACAAAATCTAGAGAAAATTTTGTTGCTATTCTCGCAGGCAAAACATTCAACTTTTTTTAGTTTTTGTAAGATTAGATATTTTCCTTTTTTGCTTAAAGTATGAGTAATTAGTGTATGAAATTGTATGCATGAGACAATCTAGTTGAGTTGACCACTGACAAATGCACTGCGCCCCACATATCTTAAACAGTTGTGTTTTTATGTTCTTGACTGATCCTTTCTGTGATTCGCTCTAGCTACTTGTGACTTTATTAGCTTAAGTGGTTGATTAGTGAGAGTTTTGTCTTTGCTAGGTTGTTTTCATGAGAATTATTTAATACTTAATCTGTTTAAATTGTAATTATGATTGCGAAGTGTGTGAATTGTATAATTAATTATATGGTCATGTTTCTTTACGACGCGTGATCAGAACAACATATAATGATTGATGAGCACAAATTTACTAAGAAGCCCTGAAAAATAAAAAATAGGTTGTATTTGCACATCTTATATTTGATATTGAATGATATCAACTATGCCTATTTTCAACTAATACTTCTCGTAATATCGATTGGGATATTCGAAAATACATATTTAGATAAAAGTTCATTTCTTAAATATATGATAATTTTATTTAAATTGATATATATACGAAGAGGTTTATATTCCCAACATATATGATTATCCGTATATAATTCAAGGCCGAACACATTAACCGTAATAATCCAATCCAAAGCTGCAAACCAACAGAGTCGAGCTGAGTTCTGTCCGAGCCGATCCGAGTTTAATTTATTTTTAAAACGAGCCCCGCCGAGCCGAGTTTAACAACCGAGCGAAAAGTGATGTTCAAGCTCAGCTCATTTATAAACGAGTCGAGCCCGGACTCGTGTTAAACGAGTCGAGCCTGGGCCGAACACGAGTTTGTTCACGAACAACCGACCGGAGCCGAACGCGGGCCGAGTCGAGTTGTCCACTAATATTTTGAATATATTTTTTAATCGAATATATAACCTTAAATTATAATTTATAATTTTATAAGTTGCATCGAAATCAACTACTAGTTTTACCTTAAAATTATACACGCACGCTCATATTTTACATTTATTTTTTAATCTAGCTATATCATTTTATTTTTCAAGACGATTTTTGAAAATATATCCTATTTTATTTTTGTTTATTAAAACATTCGTAACTTTATAAAAATATATCCAGTTTTTATTTTTAATTATTGAAACATTCGTAATTTTATAAATCGTACATTACTTTTTAAAATGACAATGTCAAATTTTATTATGTTTTGTTGTTTTACTTAAATTTGGTTTATGTAAATTACAAGTTATTTAATAATGTTAATGAAATATGAATAAGCAGAAATAAATATATCATTATATCAATATGATAGTTTACTTATGAAAAAACTAAGTGTTAAATTTAGAAAAATAGACAAAATCTTTAAAATAATTGAATTATTAATAAATGATGAAAAAATGTATCGGTAAAAACATTTAAGTGATTAGTAATAATTTATTATTTATAATATATATAAATTTTATCTGAGCCGAGTCGAGTTACCGAGTTCGAGCCGAGTCTGAGCCGAGTTCGAACTAAAAGAGCCGAGTCCGAGTTTAACAGACAAAAAGTTCGGCTCGGCTCGTTTATTTATCCGAGCTCATTTTCATGTTTAAGACCGGCTCGTTTAAAAAATTGAACCGAACCGAATTCACTTAAACGAGCAATCCCGAATTTTGTTCACGAAGAACCATGTTCATTTGCGGTCCTAGTCCAATGTCTACTCAACATACCAAACAGTTTCGGATAAAACATACAAAGACATTTGATAATCGTTGGTTTTGTATGTTAATCCTAAATCTGAGATAAACCAGATTTTGTACATTTACAGAGGTTGGGAATTAATGTAAGTTGGGTAGGACTAATGAACAAAATGCTAAAATTTGCTCAACAAAAACAACGAAGTGATCAGATAACATAAGGGGTAAAAGTTAGGTTCATCTAATATGACCCATTCACTTGTCCTTCACTCCATCCAGAATTTGATGTGTTTTTACGTATTCATTCTCATCATCATCTTCTTCATATTTGTCTCTTTGCTGAGATCACTATTCAACGACATACTTTAACTGAAATCCAGGAGACCTGGGGTTTTCGTCATATGTCATTCACGTTTTATTATGCGCGTTAACTGTTTCGACATTGTCGTCTTCTTTAACTCGTCTCGCACCGAGTTTACACGGTTTTCTTGTTTATGGAAACGACTACAATTTTAACTGATTTGGAATAATATTAACACCGATCCAGTAATCATACACAAGACTGCAGTGTTCCATTTTCCCTACTTATAAATGTGAGTTCTTTAAAAGCTTTAATGAAAATGCAAATACCTCTTCGTATAACGGTATCTCTGGAGATCCGGTAAATATGAAATTTTGAACAGGACTCCAAATTCAGCTCAAACTTCAGAATTCAACAAATGTGAACTAGCTACAACACTTGTTTGAATATTTAGTGGCATTCGGCTCATCTCAGCTCTAAATTTTAGGTCCAGTAACTAGAGGGTTTCATTTGAAGTAGAACCTTTTCGATCATGTATAATTTATCTGATGTGTTCAGGAAAAAAATTGGAACATCTGTAAAAATAGAGGAGCTGGCAGAAAGAAAAGATGTTGGATAGAGCATCAGACTATTGGCAATCTTTTTTTCGTAGCATCTCAAAAACCATTCTAAAACTTCAAAGGTTTTATTATTTTTCGGAAACTATAATATAATAACATTCTTTTGAAGAAAAACGTCTTTCAAAATAGGCGTAAAATCTGCTTATATCTGATATCTGATATCTGATATCTGAGATCCTAAATGCGAACCAAAAAATATTCCCGGTTAATTGAATTTTGCCACTAATTTCTGGTTTATTTAGGCTTGCAGGTTGCAGCTATATATCGAGTTTTGATCACTTGGAGCAAGTCCAACAATGTTCTACTAGATGTCTTATAAATATAATAAAATATAATGTTCTCGTGATTTAAGACATAATTTTTACATATTAACTCCAACAATTAAAATGGTGCCCTATTATTAGTATAATATTATATTTGAATTATAATCGGAGGGAAAAAAAGATGAGAGAGAATAGATGTGTAAGAAGAGAGGGAAAGAAATTTTTTATTGATATAAATTAAATAGGGCATGCCTCTTAAAAATGAGGCATTTGATAAATGTTCTAGTATTTTAAGACAGCACTAGGATATTGTTGGAGTACTGATTTCACTACTACACATTTAAACTTATATAGCATTTCTTTTTGAGTTTACATAGAATTTTTAAGTGTTATATAAGCCAGTGCTATGCAAGTGAACTTTACTTACATAGCTCTTTCTCATATGCTATACTAAGTAATCAACTTGGATAGCATTTTTGAAAGTGCTATCTAAGTAACTATTGTCCAAGTAAATTTGCACTTGCATAACTCTTTCCAAAATGCTATCAAGTAGTGTGACCTTTTAAAAATATCAGTTGCTTAGCTGTTACAATAGGCGCTATCTAAGTTGCCAATTTTATTTTTTTAATTTTATAATTTATTTATCTATGTGGCCATTTTAAGCTGATGTATTCGTAATAAACTCATAAAAAATAGAAACTAGAAAATACTAAACCAAATGACGACAGAAATATTTACAACACCTCATACTGCTTTCTTATACTACCTCCGTCCCCCTCATTTCTTTACAGTTTTTTTCACATGCTTGACACGCATTTTAAAACAACTATAAAGTATATTTCCATAATTTATTTTTAAAATTTTATTTTTTTTGTATAAAAGTTTGAACATTATATTTTTATTTAGAAGAAAAAAAAAATTAAAAAAAAATATTTAACCACATTTAATAAGAGCATTAAAGTGCGTGATGAGCCCCCGTCCCCCAATGTAAAGAAATGATGGAGACGGAGGGAGTATTTCATAAAAAATTCAGATTTCATGGAATTTATACAAAAAAGTCTTCATAATTGATATATAATATTTCTAATTGAATCATACACATAACAAAGCACAAGTACAATTTATTGTAAAAAAATATAACAAGCTACTTCAGGAACAATTTCTTCATAGAGAACCAACCAATTCTTCTCGAAACGAACCATTCTGTTGAGAGGATAGGGGTCCTCAATCTACAAGCATTGATAACCTCCACACCAACAAAATTATAAATTTTACAAAGATTAGATAACATAATATACTTGTAATTAACAATAACCGCTTAAGAATTTTTTTACTTACATTACCATTAAATATTCTTACACCAGCTAACCAGCACTTGAAACTGTTGGATTTTAATCGCAGCGGAGGCATGATAAAACACTTTTACACATATAAAATCCAAATAAAAGCATATAAATTGTGGTAAAAATATAGGGATCGATTACTAACCTTTAATATGCGATCCAAGAGCAACGATCGGAGATCCTTAACAGCTACTCCTCAAACGTGAAGCACTCCACCGGTATCCACCAAGAAAACGACGTTAAGGAGGAGGAGGTGGAGAGAATTTGGTTTTCTAAACACTTTTAATTATTAATCCTTTTTCTAAACACTTTAGAAATAATTCTCTCTCTTGATTTAATTTCCAAAAATTAAATCCTTTAATTAATAATATTAAGAACTTTTCTTAATTAATTTATAATCAATTAAATCTCATTTAATCAATTATTAAATTTGCCAATTAATTATTTATTTTATAAATAAATAATTGTCAGTCATTATTAATTAATTCCTCCACCATTAAATCATTCTCTTTTTATGGTATGACCCTGTAGGTTCAATATTAAGCCGGTAGTAGAAATAAATAATAATAAAACTATTTTATCATTATTTATATAAATTCTCTAATTTATTAAATATGATTAATTAATTAATCACATTTATTCTACATCGTGATGGATACTTCTCAGCATATCGCGACTATCCGGATAATATGAATTCACTGCTTAGAATACCAAGAACCTATTCAGTGAATAGTTACCGTACAATAAACTCCTTCTACCCTACAATGTCCCGATTAAATACAAGGCATGGATCTCGTGTCAAGCCTATCTAATTCAATCACTTGCTTACCATTTACTATGCTTAATTCTATGCAAATTAGAAACTCCTTTCTAATTTCATTCACTCTGGCCAGAGATTCCTGAACTAGCATAAGTGGATCAGCCTTGAACATTCGCTTCCTTCACTGGAAGGGGTAGATCCTTTATTGATCATACACTATCTTCGTGTACAAATTCCTATACCCAGTAGAGCCCTAATAATTGTCCCTGGAGACTAAGAACTAAACCAAAGCATAGTTCAGTGTACACAAGATGACTATGATGACCTCAAGTCTAAGGATACTTGTACAACTATCACTATGTGAACAAGTGCTGACACGTGAGTGAACTCCATCAGTTGTTCAGCTGGGCGAGTCATGTTCAGTGAACTTATTCTATAATAAGCACCTACATACTAGCTATAGTGTCACCACACAAATGTCTATGAGAACAGACATCCTTCATAATGAAGCAAGCATAGTATGTACCGATCTTTGCGGATTATTAATTACCAGTTAGTAATCCTACGACCAGGAACTATTTAAGTTTAGAGTTATCATCTTTTAGGTCTCACTATTATGATCTCATCATAATCCATAAAAAGCTTTACTCTAAACTATGGTATATCTTATTTAAACACTTAAATAGATAGAGCCCGTAATAAAAACAAAACAAGTCTTTTATTAATATCAATGAAATCAAAATAGATTACACAGGAAGTTATTCCTAAATCCTAATACATGATTGGACTTAGGACATATTACTTTCAATCTCCCACTTGTACTAAAGCCAATCACTCTGGTATCTAATACCCATCTCGTCTTTATGACGATCAAAGTGACTTTCAGAAAGTAGCTTTGTGAGTGGGTCTGCTATGTTGTTATGTGTGTCAACTCTATTTCAATACAATACAAGAAATGTTACCGCGCTCCCACTAACCCTTTTGTAGACGCATGGTTCATCTGCGTTTTTGATAAAATCGAACTCTTTGATTGTCTCATCAAAACGAATGTTCCATCTTTCGAGAAGCTTGCTTTAAACCACATATGGTTCGCAGCAGCTTACACACTAGGTTTTCATTTCCCTTGGAAAGAAAACCATCTGGCTATTTGCCAGATCTCATAGTCGTAGTAAGCAGCATTCGCAAGCAAAATCCGAACTGATTTTAACAGGGCTACAGGTAAAAGGTTTCATCAAAGTCAATTCATTGCCTTTGTTTGAATCCTTTTGCCACAAGCCTGGCCTTATAGGTCTCCACCTAGCCATCTGCTCCAATCATTCTTTCGTATACCGTATACATAGATTCCTTTTCGGATTTCATGGCACTATGTCATTTCTCTGAGTCAACACTACTAATAGCCTCATTATAGGTTACAGGATCGTCATCATCAATGATCGACAACTCATTGTCATTCTTAATGACAAGGCCATATTACCTCTCAGGTTGGCGAGACATTCTCCCTGTTCTATGAATGGGCTGTTCCACAAAAGGTTGTTCAGTCAGAACAGGTATTTCCACTTGATCCGTAGTAGTTTGTGCTTCTTGAACTTCATCAAGTTCAATTTTGCTCCCACTGTTTCCTTCAAGGATAAACTTCTTTTCCAAGAAGGTAGCATGTCTGGAGACAAACACCCGATGATCGGTGTAAAAGTAATACCCTAAAGTCTCTTTAGGATATCCCACAAAACTACATTTTACGGATCGATATTTCAGCTTATCTGGGTCAACTTACTTGACATAAGCTGGACATCCCCAAATCTTAACGTGTTTAAGACTCGGTTTCCTTTCTTTCCATATCTCAAACGGAGTTTGAGGAACAGATTTGGAAGGCACCTTATTCAGTAAATATGCTGAGGTTTCCAATGCATAACCCCATAGGAATACTGGAAGATTTGCATAGCTCATCATGGACCGAACTATGTCTAACAAAGTTCGATTTCTCCTTTCAGATACCAATCTGGAGGAGTCCACTGGGAGACTATACCATTTACTTTGAGATAATCTAGAAACACTCCATTAAAGTATTCACCACCTCGATCTGATCGAAGAGTTATAATACTATGTTTGGTTGTTTCTCCACTTCATACTTATATTTTTTGAACTTTTCAAAGGCCTCAGACTTGTGTTTCATCAAACACATATCTGAATCCAGATCTATCATCTATGAAAGTAATGAAGTATGAAAATCCACCCATGGCTTGCGTAGACATTGGTCCACATACATCTGTGTGTACCATTCCTAGCAAATTTGCAGCCCTCTCTCGATGTCTACTAAATGGAGACTGCAGTGCCACAATGAAGTGAGATTTTCATCATCCCTTTTCTTTTGCTAGTTTGTTCAATCTGAAGTAAATTATGTCACATTTATACAGACCATTATTTAAAGTACCACGTCCATAAAGAATATTATCTCTAAGAGTAGAACATTCATTATTCTCAATAATAAATGAAAATCCAGCCAAGTCTAACATGGGAATAATATTCCTCACAATCGAGGGAACAAAATAACAATTATTTAAAATAATAGTCTTGCCTGTAGGCATATGTAAATGAAATGATTCTACATCTTCAGCAGCAACTCTTGCTCCATTTTCCATCAGTAGAATCACCTCCTCTTCCTCAAGAGTCCTACTTCTCCTTGGTCCCTGCAACAAATTGCAGATTTGAGAACCACAGGCGGTATCTAATACCCAAGTAGAAATTTGATTTAATGACATATTCACTTCTATCATGAACATACCTGAATCAGAAGCGGTAGTCTCACTACCCTTCTTCTTCTTCAATTCTGCAAGGTAAACCTTGCAGTTCCTCTTCCAGTGCCCCACCTTGTTACAGTGAAAGCAAACAACTTTGCTCTTGGGGTCTTCAGCTTTTGGTGGAACCGGCGTTTTCTCACCTACTTTCTTCTTCTTGGAAGGGTTCCTCTTCCTTTTCTTAGGATTGGAACCTTCACCAATTAGAAGAACAGAACTCTTCTTAGGGGGAAAATTCGATTCCGCAGTCTTCAACATGTTGTGGAGTTCAGGCAGGCTGACATCCAACTTATTCATGTGAAAGTTCACAACAAACTGCGAGAACGAACTCGGAAGCGATTGCAAGACCAAGTCTTGGCTCAGCTCCCCATCCATGGCAAAACCAAGTTGTCCAAGACGTTCAATCAAATTGATCATCTTAAGTACATGGTCATTCACAGATGATCCCTCAGACATCCTACAACCGAACAACTCCTTCGATATCTCATATCGAGTTGTCCTCCCCGCCACATCATACAACTCTTGTAGATGCATGAGGATAGTGTGAGCATCCATATGCTCATGTTGCTTCTGTAGCTCAATGTTCATGGAAGCTAGCATGATGCATTGAGCAACATTTGCATCATCTATCCACTTACGATACATAACATGTTCATCATTATGTGCATCACTAGCAGGTTCAGTAGGCTTAGGTGAGTCAATCACGTATTCCAGCTTCTCAATCCTGAGAACAAATCTCAAGTTTCGAAGCCAGTCAGCATAATTAGGACCAGTCAATTTGTGAGCATCTAGTATACTCCTGAGTGATAGTGCAGAAGACATAACATACAAAGTAAATCTGTAAATGATAAACACATAACAACACTTAGCAAATATTCGATTTCATTTTAAAACACTATATGAATCGGGTCTTTATTAATAAGTGGCTTTACTAGTTTAGCTAATTTATTCAACCCCCTACGTGAAAAATTAAGCATTCATAATGCTAGTGGGAATAGGGATCCTACATTCCATTACACAACCCCGGCTGTAGCACGAACCGCCATGTAATGTTCAATAGGCAGACAACTCTTGACTTAGAATATTGAGTTTGTCGTGCCACAGCCGGGACTCAATTATTCAAGAGGCTAAAGTTTGATACGTGAAAAATTAAGCATTCATAATGCTAGTGGGAATAGGGATCCTACATTCCATTACACAACCCCGGCTGTAGCACGAACCGCCATGTAATGTTCAATAGGCAGACAACTCTTGTCAATTACATCTAATGTTATTCCCTAATTAAACTTTAGCCTCTTGAATAATTGAGTCCCGGCTGTGGCACGACAAACTCAATATTCTAAGTCAAGTCTAACCCAACATTTTGTACAGTTGAATCAGTCCCCAAAGGCCCACGGCTGTGGCACGTACCGACCTTTAGATTCTTATTCAATGTACACATCTCTATGTAATAGACAAGTATTTATTATTTCGAAATCAAAGCCGTCGGCTGTAGCACGAACCGATAATGATTCAAAAATAAGAACTACTTTCTATCATGTTGGAAGGTTATGACTGACACAAGCCCGTTGTATCATTGGCCAATTACTACTTGATATTATTTAATTTTAGAGGGATTATATTACGTTACAATCATAATTATATTATAAAGAGATTCTTCCTTTTAAATTAAATATTTCAAATCAATAATCAATAATCAGATGATTCCCAGATCGGGTGGAGCATTGTCAAGAGACGTCACTTAATAACCCTTTCTTACAGATAGAAATCTGTTGTTGACAGAATCATCCTTTCTCTCATATTGAAAATTCATATTCAATTACGTGTTTCACAAACACAAGAATCTCATGATTGTATTCATAATATTGTTATTAAGGTTATGAAACAATTTCACTATACTAGGTTGTCTAACAAACGCCTTATGTTCATTTAAGTTCACCTAAATCTATCATCGCATGATAAACTAAGCATATATCACATATATCAACATGAATAAACATCAAGGTAGGCATGTTATATCATCTAGCACATTAGTCTAAGCATTATACATCTCTATGTATCACATGAAGCATTTAAAAGCAGTTAAAATAGTTAAAAACAGCTTTAAAACACTTCCGGAAATATAAACAGATCAAAACTTTTATATAAACTAAAATTGATCACTCCATTAGATCCGTCTCGGAAAAACGAATACAACGGTATATTGCACGCCTAAAACGGAGTTACGAAACTCCCACAAAATCAATTTTAATCTTGACAGTCGGGCTGTAACGCATTACAGGAACACGTTACAAGCCCTGTAACGCATTCCGGTGATGCGTTACAACCATTTTAACCAATTAAAAGGTGTAACGTATTTCGTGAATGCGCCACAGGGTGTAACGCATTCCCGGAATGCGCGAGACCCTTTTTTTTTTCTTTTTCAGCAGCCGCCGTTGCTTTCCTCGGTTGCCGCGCCTGATAGTTATGTACCTTGTACCTTTGCTTTTCTTTACTCCAACAGACAGACAAGCAACATCAGCAGATGTGTATATATATATACATACTAACAAATAATATATATATATATGATTATTTAATTACGAATTTAATTGCAAGATCTTCAAAAATTCATAATAAAAAATCTATACATCATAAAATTATGAAAAAAATACCCAGACGATCTACAACACTTGTAGAACCCAGATCAACAATCAAAATTATTCTGAGAAACGATTTCTCATCAGACAAAATTAATCCATGATATAACTTGAAAAATCATAATTAATTCATACAAGCACATAAAATTCTGAAATTTTTACCACAGATCTATATGCATACAACATATGCTCTGATACCATTGTTGGATTTTAATCGCAGCGGAGGCATGGTAAAACACTTTTACACATATAAAATCCAAATAAAAGCATATAAATCGTGGTAAAAACATAGGGATCGATCACTAACCTTTAATATGCGATCCAAGAGCAACGATCGGAGATCCTTAGCAGCTGCTCTTCAAACGTGAAGCACTCCACCGGTATCCACCAAGAAAACGACGTTAAGGAGGAGGAGGAGGTGGAGAGAATTTGGTTTTCTAAAACTTTTGGTTTTTTGGGTTCGAATGAAAATAGGGTCTATAATAGTATATTTATAGGCAAAATTTTCAGCTGAAATTTTCCCATAAATAATATTTTTACTATCCCATTTATTATTCTCATTATTATTAAAACACCTTTTAATTATTAATCCTTTTTCTAAACACTTTAGAAATAATTCTCTCTCTTGATTTAATTTCCAAAAATTAAATCCTTTAATTAATAATATTAAGAACTTTTCTTAATTAATTTATAATCAATTAAATCTCATTTAATCAATTATTAAATTTGCCAATTAATTATTTATTTCATAAATAAATAATTATCAGTCATTATTAATTAATTCCTCCACCATTAAATCATTCTCTTTTTATGGTGTGACCCTGTAGGTTCAATATTAAGCCGGTAGTAGAAATAAATAATAATAAAACTATTTTATCATTATTTATATAAATTCTCTAATTTATTAAATATAATTAATTAATTAATCATATTTATTCTACATCGTGAGGGATACTTCTCAGCGTATCGCGACTATCCGGATAATATGAATTCACTGCTTAGAATACCAAGAACATATTCAGTGAATAGTTACCGTACAATAAACTCCTTCTACCCTACAATGTCCCGATTAAATACAAGGCATGGATCTCGTGTCAAGCCTATCTAATTCAATCACTTGCTTACCATTTACTATGCTTAGTTCTATGCAAATTAGAAACTCCTTTCTAATTTCATTCACTCTCGCCAGAGATTCCTGAATTAGCATAAGTGGATCAGCCTTGAACATTCGCTTCCTTCACTGGAAGGGGTAGATCCTTTATTGATCATACACTATCTTCGTGTACAAATTCCTATACCCAGTAGAGCCCTAATAATTGTCCCTGGAGACTAAGAACTAAATCAAAGCATAGTTCAGTGTACACAAGATGACTATGATGACCTCAAGTCTAAGGATACTTGTACAACTATCACTATGTGAACAACTGCTGACACGTGAGTGAACTCCATCAGTTGTTCAGCTGGGCGAGTCATGTTCAGTGAACTTATTCTATATTAAGCACCTACATACTAGCTATAGTGTCACCACACAAATGTCTATGAGAACAGACATCCTTCATAATGAAGCAAACATAGTATGTACCGATCTTTGCGGATTATTAATTACCAGTTAGTAATCCTACGACCAGGAACTATTTAAGTTCAGAGTTATCATCTTTTAGGTCTCACTATTATGATCTCATCATAATCCATAAAAAGTTTTACTCTAAACTATGGTATATCTTATTTAAACACTTAAATAGATAGAGCCCGTAATAAAAACAAAACAAGTCTTTTATTAATATCAATGAAATCAAAACATATTACACAGGAAGTTATTCCTAAATCCTAATACATGATTGGACTTAGGACATATTCCTTTCAGAAATATCCATTATATGATTAGTTGTTGCTTAGTGTGTGTCGATGAGCACACACTAGAAAAATCCATTGTATGATTAGTTGTTGCTTGATGGAAAAATTCGATTATCTATGTATGCAGCTGTGCAGGTTCATTCTATTTCTTCACTTATTTTCATTATTGATACAGCTATATCATAGACCTTGATTTCTACTCTTGGTAGAAAGCTAGACAAGGTTCCTTGTAAAGAGGACTTAGTTGTATGTATGGAAGGCAAAATCTTGATTCTGTCATGTTTTTAAAGCAGGGTTGCAAAGGACCATGCATCACTCATTCATATCAAACCAAAAACTCTCATTCTAATACACCCAAGTAAAAAAATAGAGAACCTAACTAGCATGGCGCAAAACTCACCTTCAGTGAAAAGAATAATGTTTTCAGGTTCCATGTGCTAAAAAGTTCTAAAAAGTATATGCACAACTTAAAATTCTATGTAGGTTGCTCTTCACCGAAAACACTATCACTATCAAGTCATTTATGGATATTATTAGGAGAGCATTAGTAATCACTAGGTGGATAAATTATTTTGCAAAAATAAAATATAAGACTAAAAATTCTACTAGCTAAACTATCTTAACCATAAACATCAGTGAGATTGTAGAAAAAAGAAAGAGTGCAATCTTACCTTGAGTTTGATCAGTTGTATAGGTTTTCATTGCAATACTTACTGATGATGCTTGCAAATAGACTTGGAAAACATCTTGGCCTGTCTGGTCACAAATTAATACCACAAAAAATGAATGAATAAATATAAATACGTGATGTTGTTGTAGTTGTCACAGATAATAATAATCAAACACCTACTCTTTTGCTAATTTGTAGTTGACACTTCACAATACAAGAATAAAACACATACACATACACACACAAACACTATAACACATTCAATCAAATGGGTTGCTGTGAAAGGAATTATCTCAATTACCGCCTAAAGAATTTTTAATTACCTGTACTCCTCAAATAATGCTAATAGAAATTGAAAATACCTTATACAAACAGAAATTAACACATGGGAGTTCAGTAATCTATAAGCTGTAGTCATCGCTCAAAGAAATTAATTCTATGGAGAACACAAGTATAATATCAATGCCCCAGATCAACCAAGCGGGCTGAAATACCATCTTTGAATTAATGAACAATATCAGCTTAATCGATTTGAGATAAAACAACAAATCGATTGAACCCCCAAATCGTTCGTTTAGGGTTTTAAGAACGAGAAGAACAAGAAACTGGTTGAATAAAAAATAGATTGTATCTCCCAAATCGATTGAAACGTAAGCCAATTGCCAGAATATACATGTGTATATTGATTCATATGTATATCTTCATCTTTGATGAGACGATTGAATCGAGAACACAGTAAGAGTCATCTCTGGTGTTTTTACATTAAAATATATATATATATATATATATATATATTATCTAAAAGACAATTACTTCTAAAATGCTTGCATAAGCGTTATTTAAGAGTTGATTAATAAATAAAAAATAATAGTTTCAAAAAAAAATAATAATAAAAATTACTTAGAAAACGGAAACTAGGATAGCACTTATACAAAATGCTATGCAAGTGCGGTTCTCCAATAGCGCTTCCTCCTTACACGTTATGTTTGTTACTTTTTAAATTTTTAATTTATTTTTATTTCTTATTACTATAACTTGCATAGCTGTTTTTTAGAAAATACTATGTAAGCGATATACTTCTATAACACTTTTTCGAAAATACTATGCAAGTAGTGTATCCTAAGTTTAATTTTGTAGTAGTGTTTAAATAAAATGTCTTAAATTCTAGTTTAGGACATTAATTTAGGGCATTCTTGGACTTGCCTAACAATGATATTCTCTAGTCTGAGTCTGGAATGACAATAGAAAAAAAAAACTCTGGACTGGGCTGCTTAACAAACTGTGTTTTGGTTAGATTGGGCCTCTCTAGCTCAACCATATTACTTTATCCCCCCAAAAAAACACAAAATCTAAACAATGATGTTAAACGTAGCAGTAGCATGTCATGTAAACCCCGTGCCTCTCCATCTAATCCCTCTTCACTTTTTGTTTCCTTCGAAAGTACAGTTTCCTCCAAATTCGGTTTATTATATAATGAATATTATTATTATTATTATTCTTTTAATAATAAAAAGTTACGAATTAATATTATATTTTAACTATTATTACCAAATTAATGACAAACTGATTATGATGTGCCAGCATGTTTTAGATATCCCGGTTAGAATTTAATATAAAATACAGGTAAGAGTCTTATTAACACATTTTAGAGCCGAGACTGAACTCTTCGATGACGATCTCAGCTTGTTAGGATTTTCATCTAACTAGGAGAAGTGTGAATCTTTTTTATTTGAATAATTCGTATAACAAATTCATGATGAAAATAAATAATCCAACTAATAATTTGATGGAGCATTTAGTAGTACATGCAAAGAATCTAATATCTATAAATGGAAACTCCTGCAAGGCGTCCCTGCTGCTGAATTTTCCTCCATTCTTTCACCTCCTTCCATCCTTAAATACTTTCCAGATTTTTAAAGCCTTGGCCGAGACTCAGCGTTTTTCTTCTTCCCTCTAATCTAATTATGTACATTCACCTATTGTTTACTTGAAAACACATAAAGATTTACGTACATACATATTATTTTTAAATATAGTTAGCTAATAAAACATTTGATGATCATTTGTTCTGAAAAATGGAAGCATCGATGGTAAGTTCTTCGATTATTAGGATGAATATGCAGGGAGAAAATTTAAGTCCAAATTCTTTGTCCAAATTTAAAAACGGTTCTGTAAGCTTCTCTTCGTCGGCTGCTGGTAATTTGGAACCCAAGATTGTCATGGGTGAAGATGGTTATGTTCTTGAAGATGTTCCTCATTTCTCCGATTACATTTCTAATTTACCGGTATACCTCTCTTTCTCTTCTAAATATTTACTTAAATAAAGGTACATGTAACGTGACAACCACAGATTTTGCTACCATTTTTATATAAATGATTTTATGAAATTTTTTGGTTCTCATCGTTGTCACGAAAATATTACCTTTTAGTATGTGTTTGTTTTTTGTGCATAGATATAATGAAATTTAAAATGTAGAGATAAGCATGACGTTTAATTTCGAAAATTTATGTAATTCAGATAAATTTTGATGGATGCATGCAAAGAACTGTGTTGACCCAAAGTATTTTAGTTTCGAATGCATGTACATGCGGTCAGATTGGGCATACTTTCAAATTACGATTTTGGATTCATTTCTTTCTGAAAATAACCGATTACCATTTACTTTATTCTGATTTTTGATCTTTCCCTTCTTCGCAGACATTTACCAATCCACTGCAAGCCAATACTGCATATTCTATTGCAAGGTAAGTTCAGTATTTTTGTTCTGTTTCAACTTCGATAATCTTTCGATAGGGGTTCTAGCATTTCATCGAATAGTAAGTTTGATAATGTTGGTGTGTGCTGATTAGATGAAGGAGCTAACTGATTAAATTTTTTCATTTAGGAAAGTCTGTGTCGATTGCGATGACACTATTGCACAGATGGTAAGGCCTTTTTCTTTTCTTGCAATAGTGATGATGTATCACTTGTTTCCATCTTATGCAAGAGCTTTGGTCCTTTTGTAGATTGTTGTTCACAAGGATAGTCCAAGAGGAACACACTATCGACGAGCTGGAGCTACTCAACAGGTAACCTTTGAGGACATTTAGAAACTCGAAAGTATAAGGCTCATTTGATTGGCATTTACATATGCAACTAAATGTATGCTTCAGGTATACTTTGAATCTGATGAAGTTCATGCGTGCATTGTGACGTGTGGAGGCCTGTGCCCTGGGCTCAACACGGTGATCAGGGAGATTGTCTGTGGCTTGTACAATATGTATGGCGTGAATAAAGTGGTCGGTATAGATGTAAGCCCGTATTTTATAATTACATCACAATTTCATATTTCCAGAACATAAGATTAGTTTATCAGTAAGTTGGTTGAAACTGTCAGTTTTCAGATTTTTTCATCTGTTATTGATTCAATGGGACGTCTCTTTTCTCACACGGTCTTTGTAGCATATTCCATTTCAAGATGATACAAGGAATAGGATAAAAGTCTAGTAAATTTGGGTTGCTTCCTTAATTAATCGTTCGACGAGGTAAACTTATATGGTGGCATCTGCAGGGAGGATACAAAGGTTTCTATTCTCGTAATACAATCCCTTTAACACCGAAGGTTGTCAACAATATCCATAAACGTGGTGGAACTATACTTGGGACATCCCGAGGCGGACATGACACTAAGAAGATAGTCGACTCCATTCAGGACCGAGGAATCAATCAGGTAACAAGAATATTGCAGATACATTTTAAGAGTATTCTTCATACTTTTAACTTGCAACTTAGTTCTGCACCTGTTAAACAATCTTTTTATGACCTTTTGTTTATAAGGTTTATATCATTGGAGGAGATGGAACACAAAAGGGGGCCTCTTTTATTTTTGAGGTACATTGGCGTAACGAGATGCCATTCACTTGTTCTTTATGAAAATAGTAATTTATATTTTGTTGAAATCATGGCTTATATGTGCTACACTCAGATCCTCTATCATGCAGGAAATCAGAAGGCGTGGTCTTAAAGTAGCAGTTGCTGGAATCCCCAAAACTATTGACAATGACATCCCGGTATGTTGCTTATCATGCTGTACATTTGAAGCATTGCTTCTTTTGACAATCAGTCCGTGATGAACACAAATTCATGGACCTTAAACACACACGAACACTTACAGCTTACTGACAATAACATCCTGTGACAGGTTATTGATAAGTCGTTTGGGTTCGATACTGCTGTTGAGGAAGCTCAACGTGCTATCAATGCAGCCCATGTCGAAGCTGAAAGTATGGAAAATGGTATCGGTCTGGTGAAGTTGATGGGTCGCCATAGTGGTAATATTCAAACACATGAACACTTTCAATGTACTCTTTGTTCTTTTCTATTATCCTGCCCAGCAAACATGTAGAATTTTCATTCCGAATCCGATATTTAATTAAGTATACTTGAGGATTATGACAAAAAGCTAACTATAGCATAGCTCCTGTTGGCACATCTAAAATTTATTTCTTGAGTAAATAATTTGCACATTTGTACTACATAATATAGTAGTTTTATTGTAATGTTTATGATATGTTCGGATGTTCAAACTTTGTGCAGGGTTTATTGCTATGTTTGCTACTCTTGCCAGCCGTGATGTTGACTGTTGCTTGATTCCAGAGTCGCCCTTTTATCTTGAAGGACCGGGTGGTCTGTTTCAATTTATAGAGAAACGTCTAAAAGAAAACGGTCATATGGTCATCGTCATAGCTGAAGGTGCAGGCCAGGAGCTCGTCACTGCAGAATCACAAACTGCTGAAAAACAAGATGCTTCCGGGAACCACGTTCTGCAAGATATTGGGATTTGGATGTCTCAAAAGATCAAGGTATGCATTCTGAATCTGATCCTAATGCATATTATGAATTCATTGTCGCTTGTTGAGCAACATATTAAATGGAATGCAGGAATACTTCTCAAGAACTGACGAGACTGGAGAAAAGTTTATGCATGTTACCCTCAAATACATAGGTTGATACATTTTACGTTTCAAGTTTATATTTGAATTTTTATAAGGTTATTTACAAAATTTTAAAAGTAATGCAAAAACTTTATTAACTTACGGACACTTGAGATGAAGCAATGCTATTTTGGTGTCTGGCAGATCCTACTTACATGATTAGAGCTGTTCCTAGCAATGCATCTGATAATGTGTTCTGCACACTTCTTGCTCAATGTGCTGTTCATGGAGCTATGGCTGGTTTCACAGGATTTACTGTTGCGCCTGTAAATGGCAGAAACGCATACATACCCTTCTATGTTAGTTGCCTATTTGATAATAAACATGCTACATGACATTGAATTCCACTGATTGCTAACCGCAGACTAACTTTTATACTGATCTGCAGCGAATTACTGAGAAACGGAACAAGGTTATTATAACAGATAGGATGTGGGCTAGGCTTCTGTCATCGACGAATCAACCTAGTTTTCCAGTTGCCAAAGACCCCTCCAAAATTAGCAAAGAGCAAGAAGAGGGTGATCGTCGGGTAGTTGACTCAGGAAGCAAGTAAGGGTGGCTGCAATGTTGATAATTCAATTTTTGTAAATTTTTTTTTTTAATTTTGAACAAGTACAAATCTTATTATTAGTTAAACTTTGTGTGTTGTGAGATATGTTGTATAGTAATTATTTTCCCCTTATTATACCATCAAGTTCATTTACGTGCTTAACAGGCATTCAGCCATCGCTTTGCTTCTATATCAGGCGTTTTCATAGCTTTATTTATCTTGCATTGCTTAATTTGTTAGTTTTGGGAGATCTGTTTACGAGTCACGTCAGATGTTTATGAAGCATGAGTCTGAGGATTAGTATTGTTCACACCATTAAATTTCTAACCACAGTTTTCTTTAAACCCCTGTTTCTAAATTGCAAAACAAAGAATCAATGCCGGGGAAAAGGAAGGTAAATGGAAAAAATAAGTAATGTACTCATCTAAGACGAGCTACTATTGTCTTAACGATATGATTTAGGGACCTCCTTGCCTTAGAATTTTGTAAGTAAATAGGTTGCTGATCAGACATAAGTAGTGTGCAGTAAGAACTCGGTGGCCTGTATTGACTATTTGACCCAAAGACTGAACAGAGATTCAGTATAAGGTAATGTCACCATAAATTGTAGTAGTAATGTGTAAGATTTTACCGTTTAGCAGAGGAGACAAGTGAAGTGAAGTGCAATGAGCCGGGTCAGATTTTGAGCTTGTTACACTGTTTCTCAGAACCTGGGATATTTGTCTCGTGAGATTTTTCCGTGGATTTATTATGTTTGTGACAACTATCAGGGAACAGCCAAGCTCTCTGTCTGTATCCACTGTTCGATGTAATGATATGTACAAGATTGTTAACTATTATAACACAAATCATCAGAGAGCTGCAGGCTTCCCATCTTTCCTAGGATCACTAACTGCAGTAAGAATCCCATGTAGTACTTGGTCTTTTGCTGCTTTCCCATTTTTCCGGCCTATAGCGTTTGTGTTCTGGAAGTCTTGAACAACAAGTTGGCATATGGCTCCCCCTGATTTAGCCTCCAATTCATGACCTCTCTCTTCCAAGTATTTCCGTGTCTCATATGCAAGCTCTATATGCTCACCATCAATACAATTCCAATCTTCGTACAAAACCACATTTGGTATCAACTGCATTTCAATCGTTTAGTCGAAATTTTAACATTCTTGCTTGTTAAATATAAAAGCAGATGAAATAAGGTAAAGGTTGTTGAAAATAGTAAGACCTTGTGGTAGATTCTTGGACTCTGAACAGCTGCCAATGGTTCCATGCCTAAGATAAAGTAATTAAGAAAAACTTGGAGTACCGCTGGAATTATGTATAAGCCTCCACTGCCTCCAATTACCCCCGCTAACTGATTATCCTGCAACCATTATACACACAAGATTATACTATGTTAGCAACACCACCTTCAAATTAACTTTGCATATATGCCTGAGAGTCATATACATGTCGTATCTGTTATCAAAATGCAGCTCTTACAGACCTTGAGAACTATTATCGGAGTCATTGAAGACAATGGTCTCTTATTTGGCTCGATGAAATTAGAAGGTGATGGAGGGAGATGATCATTGGATATCTCGGTAGGCGTGGAGAAGTCATCCATTTCATTGTTGAGCACAATACCGGTGGCAGGTGAGAGCACCTTAGCTCCAAAACTATAATTTACGGTGGTTGTCATTGATACAGCATTTCGTTCTGCGTCTACAATACAGAAATGGCTGGTACCATGGTCTCTCAGCTGACTCCACCTGGTGGCCATTAGAAATCAGACAAGTTTGTGATCAAGTAAAGAGTTCTATGCAAATTCTGAGATAACAAGTTGAACCTGTGCATATAATATTCAGAAGGGAAGGTTGTATTGTCAAATATCCTTTGCTGAATATTTTTGGCAAATGATGGAGAAAGCATGTCAGATACGGTTTTACTGATGTTCACAAAGTCGGGATCACCCAAGTTCATTCTAAAAGCAAACATGTGTTTTAATGCTTCGATTAAACGATGCAAGCCCAGAGTTCCTTTTGCAGCATTTGAACTTGCATAGCTATCCAATATATTCAGCACCTGTGACACCATCACTATATAATCAGTTAAAGTGTTGCAAGTTGTAAAGAACCATACCTAGCTAAAGTTAAATAAGAAGACGAGGGCATTAGGATATGTTTGTGCTAAACAAATGAAGAAAGGAAACGGTAATCTACCTACCAGAGAAATTCCGAGTGTTCCACTTGATGGAGGAGGCATTCCTAATATAGTATAGCCCATGGCATTCACAGCCAAAGCCTCCGTAACTTCAACTTTGTAACTCTTCAAATCTTCCATCGTCAATATACCACCAGCATTTCTCACATCCTTAACGAACTTCTCTCCAACCTCACCACTATAAAAAGCTTGTGGTCCTTGTTCTGCTATTGTTTTTAAGCTGTTGGCAAGTTCCTTATTATAGCATAAATCCCCAGCTTCTAACACTATACCATTTGGTGCGTAAACTTTTTGCAAACCAGGATCACTTGTGATTGAATCTGCGTGCCCATGAATTGCATTTGCAAGATATGGAGCTATCACAAAACCTTCTCTTGCAAGTTTGATGGCAGGTTGAAATAATGTCTTCCAAGGCAATCGTCCATATTTCAACCAAGCTTCAAAAAGGCCAGCTAGCTCCCCAGGTACACCCAATGACAGTGCTCCAAGAGACTTAGTATCCGGGTTGTTTGCATACATATTCTGTTAGATAAAATTAGCCAATTACACTCAATGAACACATTAAACTACACTTAAGAACCTGCAAAGCATTACTGATTAAGCTAATTTACATATTTAGCTACACTTAAGAACCTGCGAAGAAGCCAAGGGAGCAGTTTCCCTCATGTCAAATGCTAGCGTTTGTGAAGTTGCTGAAGATCTAACAACCATGAAACCTCCACCGCCAATTCCACTAGCCATCGGATTGACCACACCGAGGCATAGAGCAGTTGCTACAGCGGAATCAACAGCATGTCCACCTTGTCTAAGCACTAGGACGCCAATTTCAGAGCACCTAGCATCATCCGCTGCAACAACTGCTTTGTCTGACTCAACAACTTCACCATTTGGAATTTTTTTGTCATGCTTATACTTGCTTAGACTAATTACCATCCCATAATCCAAACGGTCTGTAACTGTGAGGCCAGCAACTGGGAGACAATAAAAATTAAATAAAATCAGCTAACATTAGGTTAAGTTTGAGCACACCCTGTATCAGAAGATTAAAATTAACTCATGTATTACGGCCATACTTATAATACTATCGCATAAATACCCTAAGATTAAGACTTTTCCAGTAAGAACTATGCCAGTGACAATCATTTCAGCTGAGGATATTTTCCCAAAAAAAAAAAAAAAATTACTCGAATTATGGTCTTTGGGGCATAAATTTTTATTTGTGTCCATAATAAATTGTAAAAATATTACGAGGTGACAATGAGCCAAATTTGAGCTCGTACTAGGTCAAGTAATGAACTTATCAAAAAACTTAAGATGTCATATAAGATCTCAACTTAATTAGATTATAACATGATCAATTACGTAAATTTAAATACTCATGCACACAATCATCCAAATATACACCGTTACCAAGATAAGAGGGACATTGAGTGTGTTACATTACCATGGTCTATGGATGATCAATTTTATGTCAAGGGAGCTTCCTGTTGACTATGATGAAACCCAAAAAATTTACACAGAAATCAAGTTCAGCAGTTAAACATACATAAACATGAAAAATCAAGAACCCGTGTAGAAGAAGAATCAAGAATCCTGGTATCATAAACGTTATCATCAAAACTTAAGCCACCAGATTACTAGGACAAATTCAACTATCAACAAACTAAAAAGAGTAGTTTTTTGAGACATACATGCTAGGATAATGAGGCCCAAAAGTAAGCACAAAGCTCTGGCCCACCATCTTCTTAAGAATGAATCTTGACGAGTTCCCAGAAGTTGAGAGTCTAGTCTCTGCTGCCCCATCAACACAGTTAGAAGATGGGGAGAGAGAGATTTGGATATGAATGTTTGTTTAAAAAAGAAAGTCGTGTGATTGGTTACAAATAACTACAATGACTTGAAAATGTCGCCTATATAGTTAGTGGCCAATGCAACAACGTTAATTAGTGTAAGGTGAATGTAATATGGATGACACATTGAGTGTGCTCGTGGACGTAACAAGACAGATAGATTCCTAATTTTTTTTATATCTGCCAAAGATTCCCCCTTCTTTTTCAATTCTAATTAACGGCCGTCTTCTTAAGAGAAATTTAATTTGGAGATATTTTTGGTTTGACAAATTTGACTAAGCTTTAAAGTCTTAAATCTCCAAATTTCCAAATTCATACATAACTTTAAACTATAGCATTTTATATTTTATATAAAAAACTAGAGCTTCCTTTAAGAAATAAAGAATTAAAGTTTTATGAATCGAAGCCTAATTTTTATTTTTACCCTAAATTTTGAAGATGAATAAATTGATCAAAATAAGACAAATTTATAAATTGACTAGTCTTTAAACTCTAGGAGGCAAAGATTTAAAAGGTTAAAAATCTGAAGTTCCAAGTATATTGGCAATCTTTTAGTAATAAAATATTTGTTCACGCAACAAATGCTGATATTGAATATCAGATATAATTCGATTTTGACATTAACTGCCGCCTAAAGATTCCATATAAAAATTACACAAATTTAGACTTTACAATGTACTGCTTTGCGCGGTCGGAAACATTTTTCTTACAATGGGTCCTTACACGTGGATTCTGGCACTTGATTTTGACATATTCTAACTTTTCAAAATCAAATTAATCAAAGTTTTTATTGAAAATTAATAAATTAATAAGCATACTTAGTCTTATAAAAATGAATTTGGACTTTTATAAAAAAAAATTTTTAGTACGTGAAAAGTTGGAATGATAAAATGTTAGTTGCTGTGTCAGGTAAAGTTTTTGAAAATAAATTTCGAAATAGAGATATTTATCCAAATATATCAGAAAATCAAGAAATTTGATATATTTACTTATTTGAAGATAACATAGAAAGTCAAGTCAGGCTTATATGAAAACTAGCTTTTAATTAAAATTAGAGTTAATTACACTTTGTAACCCCCATCTTTCATTTAAAATTAAAACAGTATATATATTTAGTAAAATACAGTTTGCAACACTTAACTTTCAATATCAACTACAATATAAAATTGAAATTGAGATATTAATATTTTTAACTAAAATTTCAAATTAATTAAAATATTTATTTTGATGCATTTTTTACATGAAAAAAAATTATAGCTAATTTCTATTAGTAATACTCTAAATTAATTATAATGTTAAATACTTAAAATATATTTATTAAGCAAAATATATATTTATATATATAATCATAAAATTTCTAAATATATCTTTATTTTAAAATTTTAAAAATATACCGAGTAATTAAATAATTGACAATAATATTATTTTAATAAATTGAAATTCTAAATTTTAGTTTAATTTAAAAAAATTATTATTTAAATATTTTACTGAATTTCATTTTTACCCTTCACAATATAAATATTTTTAACAAAATCGTTAAAGGGATACATATTGTATTTGATGTTTAAAGTTAGGGGTTGCAAAGTGCATTTTTGAAAGTAAGTATATAATTTTGTTATTCAATGAAAAAGTAGGGGTTGCAAACAGCAATTAACTCTTAAAATTAAAAAGTTGTTAATGCTCAAGCACCTTCACAATTCACACCCTACCAGTAAAACTGTACCAGCATGACAATTTCAAGATGGAAAGAGAAACTAACTCAACTTGTCCAACTGAGCTGGAGCTGAGCTAGAAATCAAGGTAAATTAAAGTATACAGTTTGCTTTACAATTAGTGAGGAGCTGTAACAGTTTGTTAGGAGTGATGAGAGTGAGTTAGAAAATGAAGATCTAGCTTGCTACAGAGTACTGTAGATAGTTTTATTTTGGTATGATTAAACTGTTATTCGAGCTGGGATCTTTGCGAAAACAACCTGTTCATGTTAAGGCTGCGTACATCTTACATTTTCTAAACTCCGCCTATAAACGGGATATCCTGGGTACGTTTGTTTTGTTAGTTTTAGACGCTGCTTCAATCTTGAGGTTGCAAAACTTGCAATGCATTAGCATCAGTTACAGAATCTCTTAGGAAGATTTTTTTCGGAAGTCATGCAGACAACAATGACGCGATGGAACCTTAATATCTCCATCAACAAAATTGTAATGACTTTTATACATAATTGAGTATAATCACAATTAAGTTTGGTGTCAATACAAACATACTAAAAACAAACAAGGAACAGATCAAGATACTCATTTGGTCCCCTGATTTATCTGCCACTGCCTTGTTACATGAAACCATGAGAACCAACAAAAAGGTAGAAAACACAGAAGCATAGAAAAAGTTATGAAACTGTACCAAACTTTTATTCATCAAACCAAACGTTTTATTCATCCGGACTAGATGAATTTTATTACGAATGCAAGTATACAATGTAATTGAAACATTACAAGAAAAACATTGCAACTCCATCTCTTCCTAATAGGCGCGGCTTTGTTCATGGATATTCTTCCTCCAACAGCGCTGGTTATGCGATCACCATTTAAGCTTTGCTGGGAAATACTGCAATGCAGGTACCTACTATCAGTATGATTTATTTAAGATTAAAAAAATACAATGTCTTTTTCCATTGATTCGTCTAAATTGTTTAAAGATCAGAAATTTAGTTTATAGTAATCAGTTAATACCTTTTCAATCAGCGACATGTAGTACGGCTTCACTTTCTCAACATCAACACGAACTTTGCTCTTGCTATACAAGTCATATTTGCTATTTAAACAATGAGCAAAAGTCAGAAACCGCGATATCTATTATCGACTAAAGAAAAGAGTACAAGACAAGTACCTGAAAATCTCCAGCCATTTCAGGTTCTTAACATCCTCCTCATTCATCAAATGTCTATATGCTCCTGCACGGTGCAAAGCTACCAAGCAACAAACAGAACAGCAAATATTAGTACAATGTCTTGGCACTAATGTTATCCATGTGTTTGAATATAAGACATGTGTTTCATAAGCAGAAATTACCATAAAAAGAGTGGAACCGGATGACAAACAATCCAGCGGGGGGAAGAGTGGTGCCATTTTTCTTAGCCACCTGCAGGATTGAAAGAACTTAATATTTATTTAAAACGCGAACATGATATCAGGACATATAGTAAGGTCTTATACCAAGGTTATACCATGTACATATAGTCATCATGTCCCCAAGAAACCATCACATTCTCAAGTCCACATCCTTCAGTGTAAACTCCATTCTTAGTATTATAAAGAGGATTGTAGAAATCCGGATTGTTCTTGAAGTGCTGCCATGCATTTCCAGATGGTTAATGAACTAATTACACGACTTAACTCATTAGTGACCTGCCTCCAAACTTCCAGGAGAACAAAATGCCAAATTGGGACAATACCTTGTAGTGAACAATTGATTCATCAAAGGCACAACCAAGTGGGAATATGTCACCTGTTGCACAACAAGTCCCGGTTAATATTATAAACTAGTGGTGAGAACGATCGCCATGTAAAAGAGTCTCTGTTAATGAAAACTAAGCTTACCAACAACCGCCCATTGGCGAAGTTCACCAAAGCCAGGAAGAAGAAGAACCTTTCCCAGATCTGTTGCCCATGACAGCAAGCAAAAAAAACTTGTTTACAATTTTGCATAAATAGAATCACCTATTTAACTCAAAATGGAAAATGCTAGGGGTATCAAATTGGTTCCCAAAAAAGTTACAATAAGGGTTTTATTGGTTATATGAAAATGGACCCCCCTGCATTTACATCAAAAACACCAATAAAATCATTCCATATCAGCCATGAAACGTCATTTTATAACAAATTTTTGTACAACTTTTTGTGCCTCTAGCATTACTCTTTAAAAATTAAATATCATGAACCTACCAAAAAATTGACTCAGATATATAGCATAAATAAAATGTGACAAACTGACAATCTTGGCGTGACTAGATTATTACCATGGATGAGAGCAGTCAAGTGCAACCAATCTTCATCCGGATAATCTTTCCTAATAGCCTCAGCAGTCTGCAAAAGATGCTCGATTTGCGGTTCATCCAAATCAGGATCACTATCATCCACCACATTGTTCAGCAGCTCACAGCATTCCCATATGCTCATTTCCATTTTGTCCAGCTTCATGTACTCTTCCCTCATCTTCTTCACCTGCAATACAATCATCTTTTCAGTACACATTCAAATTTCATTAAAATAAACACATAACATATATACTTGCACTTACAAAGTCATATGTTTGGTTAATGTGGTTCACTCTATAAAACTCCTCCACAGACTTCTGTCTCTCACTTTGAGCATCATAAGCCCTGTACATTCAACATTTCATACTCAACTTCATGTAGTAATACAAAATCTTACTACAAAAAATACTTTGAATATACTTGTAAGTTGTAAACGATATAGCTACAAACTAACCTAAAAGATTGACCAAACGCATTGATGTCTGGCGCATTGAAGCCTCCAGTAGCCACATTTTTAGGAACTCCAAGACCTCCATCCAAAACCAGTTCATTGTTTTCAACCTGGTCCTTCCCCTCCTCTGTAATTAATAAATACTCAAATATTTTTACAATTAGAAACACAAAATAAAATAAAACAATTTTATGTGTACGGACATCTTGAAATAAAATCATGGTGTACCTTATTCCCAAACATGGTACAAATAATATAAAAATATTCGTGAAACTCTCAACACGAAATTTATCCATAATAACATTGAAAATGAAATGTTAAATTTAACATCGAAAATGAAACGTTGAACTTAAATCTTAACACGGAAAATAAGACGATGAATTAGACAAAAAAATAAAATATGAAACTTGCTTATGATAACATCGAAAATAAAACGCTGAACTTATATAAAGTGTAACATAAAAAAAAAGACATAGTTAGACAAAAAAATAAAACATGAAACTTGCTTATGATAACATCGAAAATAAAACGCTGAACTTATATAAAGTATAACATAAAAAAAAACATAGTTACCTAGGCGAGGCTGCTCAATGAGAATAGTCATCTTCACGGAAAACAAAAATACGAGCTACGGAAAAAGATTGACTGGAGAATATCACACAGGAATAAGTTGCGTTTTGTCAGGAAAAATGTAAGGGGGGTATTTATAGCAACACAAATGTGTCCTTAGCTGAAAATAACAAGTTTTAGAGTCCTTAACTGAAAATTCCTCCATTGTTAATTCTATCCTAAATGATTAGATCAGATACTGCTACTGCACGTCCTTTCTTACGCTCCAAACAGCGCGTGCCATATACTCGTTATATTAAGTTGAGATTTCTTGTACACTAATAAATAGCAACGCATGAATACAGAGATTGGGATGGTCAAACAAATTGGAGACAACAATGACTCAGCTCTACGTGGATGGATAGATACATTTGAATTTTATTGAAAAAAATTCATGTGGAAACATTAAAAATTACTTTAACAGAGTATCATTTGCCCAATTTAATGGAATATCATTTACTTTATTTACCATCTCGTAATTAATTTATTAGTATGTTTGTGAATTTGTCTATCCATTGCCACTTGTGAGTTATTTTTTTAAAAAAATACCCAAAATATATCACATTTCATTTTCAACTGTCCAAAATGCTTCGATACGTGTGAACGGTCCAAAATACTCACAGAATACGTATTTAAGCGATGCGTATTCAACCTTCTAAAATTTAACAAACAATATATTCGTTTTTGTTTTTAGAAAGAATACACATGTTCAACATGTGTGTGTATTCATAAAAAACAAGGGCGCTAATCCCTAACAATCATGTGTTAAATAAGTCATAGATATTATTTCAAAGGCTCAGATTTAAGAAGAAAAAAAATTAGCCTTCCGCGGAAGACTAAATTTTTTTTTTTAAATCTGACCCCTTGAAATATAGATCCGACGCCCCTGGAGTAGTATGTTAGATAAAACTTAAATAACACACGATTGTCAGAACCCAAAAAACAAAATGTGAATACGGATATTGAACATGCGTATCCTTTGTTAAATTTTTTAAAACTGAATTTGCATCCCGAACATCCCGTTAATAGTTATTTTGAATAAATCTCCTCAAATAATTGATATTTTGGGTTTTCACTTGAATCTACTTTCAAAAGATAAAAAAATATACGTAAGATTCTTGTTAGCAGCTAGTAGTTCCGGAGTATAAAGTTCAGGAGATTCGGAGTATATCCTATGTATGTGGCAAATACTCTCTGCAATATGCATGATTTTATCCGAAATTTGATCAACTTCAAAAATTAAAAAAATAACTTTTTCATTTTTGAACTTTAAATTAAAACTAAATCTTTATAATTCAGTTATTAGTTGGTGAGCCGTGCGTCTGAAATTAAAAATAATAGTATCACACTATTATTTGCATAAAACTGAAACTCATAATCCGTGCAAAAAATAGATCTAAATATAATATATAAAATATTTTTAAAATATGTAGTTACAAAATCAAAATTAAGTGTAATTCTACAATTTCACAGTATACTTCTAGTTATGCATGCACCTAATTATTTACTTATATAAATCTGATATGTTAACTTACTAATACGATTATTTTAAAGTAAACTGACGTTTGGATGTTCAGCAACAAATAAAAATTTAAGGGAAATAAAATTTATAGAGAGTAGAAGTTAATTTTTGTCAGTTGAGATTTTATTACATAAAATTTTAAAAATAGTTGTATAACTTTCTAGTGAGTACCAAGATTTGGGACATAAACATGGTTTCGCTTATTAGTATAGATAGTTGATAAACCGTGTGAAACACACGGGACCGAGACTAAAAATATTGAATTAATATGTGTATAGATAGTTGATAATCCGTGCGAAACACGAATTAAAATTAATATATTAATATCAAATATTAAATTGATACTTGTAAAACATAGTTATGTAATTAAAAGAATCGAATCAATTATGAAATTTTCCACTTTAATTCTAGTTTTGCATTATTTTACTTGATATAAAAAAATCTAACATTTTAGTTTTATTTTTGTGAAACGAATTGTATGGCTATCTTATGAACCAACTATTTGCTCTTTAGACAATTTAATATTAATTAATATAATTTGATAATTATCTTATAATTAGCCTTTTCAATATAGTTTATTTAATATTACATAATTATCGATAAAAATTAATTTACAAATTAAAAGTAAATAGATGTTATTAAACTTAATTTAATATTACTAAATATAATCTAAATACAGGCCACAAATTTGTTACTTCTAAAATATGTTTTTTTAATTTAAAGTATATAAACGTTGTGATGGACAATAACAAATACGATCGTTAAATCAATAATTATTAGTTTATAAGTTAATAAGTATTACTAAAGTCATTTGCTATTAATTAATTATTTTTAAAATAATATTACAGAAAATAAAGTTTACAGAGAATAGCAGTCAATTCGTGTTAATAGTTTACTCTGTAGTTAGTAGTTTTTCAAAATAAAAGTAAATATATATTATTTTACTTAATTTAACGTAACTTAATAAATTTTTAATATAATTTATAAATAAATAAAGTTTACAGAGAATATAAGTCAATTCGTGTTAGTAGTTTGTAGTTTTTCTAAAATTAAAAATAAATATAAGTTATTTTACTTAATTTAACGTAAATTAGTAAATTTTTAATATAATTTACAAAACGTTTAATTTTTTTTTATTTTATAAATTAAAAAGGCGATTGGATGAACACTAACTAATTTTTTTTACAAAGAATAGAAGTCTAGTTGTGTTAAAAACAAAGTTGATAGAGAATAGAAGTCAATTTATGTCAAGTAAGTACCAAAATTTGGTACTTTGATATTTTTAGCACCAAATTATACATGGTTTCGCTTATTAATAAAGAGTATAGATATGATGCAGCCGAAATTACGATGACTAAGAACATGTTTAGTCGAACTTGAAGATATTTTCATGCTCATCTTAATATTATATATGTACTGGCTTATAACCCGTGTCATGCACGGGCTCGGTAATATTTTTATTAATATATGTTATTATTTTATCTTTAATTTTATTTTTAAAAGATTGAGCTTTTTATATATTTTTGGTCTTCATGTTTTTATAATTTGTAAGCTTTTAAAGTGAGGATTATTACAAATCTATCTATACTATATTATAATAACTGGAATGAGATATAATTTAGTACACCCCTATTTTGGTTGGTTTGGTATAATTTGGTTACCCCTATTTTGACATTGAATTAAAACAAAATATTATATAATATTTATCCGGGATAGACTAAGATAATACTGAATCGAGCCAAAATAAAATTAAAAGCAATTAATTCATAAAAATATCATGCAGCACCAAGATTGTAAGCTAATATGTTCTAAAATGAAGAGTTCCATAAACCGACAATAACATTTTTTAGATAACTAAGTCATTCAAATAGTTTAAAAATAAATACATATATACCCGAATAAAGAATAAATGGACAAAACTCTCAATTTTTATAATTTTTTAGTTCGTGTTTTCATAACTTTGGCATCTTTTATATAATATGTGACTCCTATTTAGTACCGCTCAGTGTTTGTTTTGCAGTGTACCATGTTTGGTGGCTTGGCCGTTCGTATTTTGGTAACTTTGGCCTCTCTTATATAATGTCGAACTGTTTTGCTGTGTACCGTGTTTGTTTGCTCGGCTAAATTTTTTAATTCTAATTGTGTTGCTTAGTGTTTTGTAGTGTAACGTGTTTGCTTACTCAATCGGCTAAGTTTTTAATTTCTAATTTGGTGTGCGCGGGTGGGAGACTATTAGCTAGGAGTTCTGTTTTCATAAAATAAGTGTTTATTTATTGGAAGGCGTTAAATCATATTTTTGTAAGGGATTAACCAACCATACCAACCACCTATACACATATTTACCCCTATTTTTTACAAAAATATCTCATTATTTTTATTTTAATATCCTATTATTTGAATTTGTCAAAAAATTTATTATGTTCGAATATATATATTAAATTAATTTAAAAATATTTTTAGACCAGATAAATAAATAAAAATTTAGATCGAGTCTGAGTAAATAAGCTTTCCAATAAATAAACCTAGATGTAGGCCTAAATGAATAAATTTTAAGGATATGTCATGTAATAATATATTTATAATATTTAAATATATTGTTGTGAATATGTTGTGTACTTGATGATTACCTACACAAAACATCTAAGTAAATTTTACTTAGTGAAATAATGTAGCACTCGACGGATAAGAATTATAGTCCCGACGGATAACTCGTTTTAGTCCTGACGGATGAGTAACTTATTATCCATCGAGTGAGTAGCTTATGTAATAATAAGTCTGTAGCACAGTGTTGTATGCACCTTTGTATAGAATCTGTAGTAGTATATAAGTCATGTTGACTTTAACTAGATATGCAGAATAGGTTGATTAACTGTACATAAGCAATGTCTTGTAATTCTGTATAAGTGAAATGAAGTTAAGTGCCAAAATAGCTATCAACGGATGCTTAACAAAGCTTCGACGGATGATCAAATGACTTTCAACGGATGTTTAAAATAGCAGTCGACGGATGATCAAGTAAGTCATCGACGGATGATCTGAAAGTCGACGGATGATCATATCAAGATTCAAACATCAGTTGAACAATGAAAGCTGACACACAGCCGTCGAGTTGGATACAAACACGCTGTGGAAGCCCATTAACTGGGTAATAGAGGACGAAAAGCAGCAAAGATCAAGACTGTTAGATTTTATATTTATTCAGTTCTTTTGACTTTGTAATCTTGGTAATATATAAACCAAGAGAGTAGCAAATAGAAAAATAACTAAGAGAGCTAAGAAACAAACACAGAGAAATCTTTGTAAGCACTATCTTTAGCATTTCCTGTGTTCTTAGTAGTTCTATTTTGTATAAGCAGTTGTGAGCATTTCTGCACACAGAGTCCTCTCGATATATTAAATATATCTCTGGTGGAATTGTTTAAATCCACCAAAAAGTTTTTAAGACTCTTGTTTTTAATTACTCTTGTTTTGATTCATTAAAGTTTATATTCCGCATTGTGCTAATCAAAACAAATATATCTATAATCGAGTTGAACATTTTTATTTCAAGAAAAAGTTCAAGAATTCCATTCAACCCCCCTTCTGTAATTCTTGCTATATTGTTAAGGGACTAACAATTGGTATCAGAGCAGGCTCTTAATCTACAAAGAGTTTAAAGATCAAAACAATACAGCAAGATGAACAAGAAAGATGTTGGAGTCAAGATTCCTTTTCTTGATAAAGATAATTACCATCATTGGAAGGTAAAGATGCATCTTCATATGCTTTCTCAAGATGAGGCCTATGTGGACTGCATAGAAAGAAGCCCTCATGTTCCGATGAGAGCTGTAACAGGAAATGAACCATCTATTCCAAAACCAAGGCATGAATGGTCTGAACCTGATCTTGAACAAGTCAGGAAAGATAAAAAGACCATGAACATTCTGTTCAATGGTGTTGATGCAGATATGTTTGATAACATCATCAACTGCAAGACTGCCAAGGAAGTTTGGGACACAATACAGATAATCTGTGATGGTACTGAGCAAGTAAGAGAAAATAAAATGCAGCTCCTGATTCAGCAATATGAGCATTTTCACAATGAAGAAAGTGAGTCACTCACTGACATTTTTAGTAGATTCCAAAAGCTACTAAATGCTCTTAAATTGCATGGAAGAGTCTATCAGACTAAAGACTCCAATCTGAAATTTCTCAGATCTCTTCCAAAGGAATGGAAACCCATGACAGTCTCATTGAGAAACTCTCAAGATTATAAGGAGTTTACTTTGGAGAGACTGTATGGCATTCTGAAGACCTATGAGCATGAAATAGAGCAGGATGAAAGAATGGAGAGAGGAAAGAAGAAAGGAGGATCCATTGCACTAGTGGTTGAACTGGAAAAGGAGAAGGAAGTGAAGATGGAAGCTGTGGAATCAACTTCAAAGGCCTGTGAAAGCAAGGGTAAAGGGCTAGCTGCAGAAAGTGAAGATTCTTTGAGCCAAGATGACATGGAGGACATTGATGAGCACCTAGCATTCCTTTCAAGAAGATTTTCCAAGCTCAAGTTCAAGAAGAACTTTGGAGCTGCCAAGCCAAATAGAAACATGGTGGATAAGTCAAAATTCAAGTGTTTCAAATGTGGCTTGGCAGGGCATTTTGCAAATGAGTGTAGAAAGTCAGATTCCAGTAAGAAGAGATTTGAGTCTGTGGATTATAAGCAAAAATACTTTGATCTACTCAAACAGAAGGAAAGGGCTTTTATTACACAAGAGAATGACTGGGCAGCTGATGGTTTGGATGAAGATGAGGATGTCAGCTATGTCAATCTAGCCCTTATGGCCAAATCTGATGAAACAGAGACAAGTTCCTCAAGCAATCAGGTAATTACTACAAACCTTGCACATTTATCTAAAGCTGAGTGTAATGATGTAATAAATAACATGTCTACAGAATTGTATCATTTGCGTGTTACACTTAAGTCCCTCACTAAAGAAAATGCTAAAATCAAAGAAAACAACTTGTTTTTGAGTGAGAGGAATAATGTGCTTGAGTCTCAGTTTGTTGAGTTTGAGAAACTAAAAATTGAGTGTAGAATTGCTAAGGAGGAATTAACTGAGTCCTTGAAAAAGGAAGAAATTTTAAAGAAGCAGCTTGATCGTGAACAGGAGGTGATTAAAGCATGGAAAACATCCAGAGATGTTCATGCTCAAATCACGAAGGTTCAAGGAATTGAGTCCTTTTGTGATGAAGTCTGGAAAAAGAATAAGGAGAAACTAGAACCTATTTTGGTAGATGGATTGCTGACAGATGTCTCGACGGATGATGAGGACTATCCGTCGGATAACAAAATGTGTTATCCGTCGAATGATAAAAATCCTAATCCATCGGCTGTGAGCAAACCCATTAGCAAAGCCAAATTAACCAAGTTAAATGAAAAGTATGGGTCTGTTTCCAAGAACTTTGTTTCAGGGGAGTCAAGTCAAGCCAAGAAAGGGAAGAAGGCTAATGTTGGTCACATGACTGTCAAACAGTTGAGTGACAGACTTGAAAAGATAGAGGTAAAAACAGAGACTAAAAGGAAAAATAATAGGAATGGTAAAGTAGGGATTAACAAACATAATAACTACACACCTGACAAATATGCTCCTAGAAAAATCTGTGTCAAATGTGGTAGTGTAAATCATTTGTCTGATAATTGCAAATCTGCCATGCCTACTCTCATGTCTGTTCAGCCTCAATTCTCTAACATGAATGCCATGCCTCCTATGCCTGTTAATGCTATGCCTACACAGAACATGAATGCACAGTTTGCTAACATGCCATTTGCACCTAATCCATATTATGCTGCATACAATATGTCTCAAATGCCATTTAGCATGCCTTACTGGAATAACATGTTTGCACCAAGCATGCCATTTCCTGTTAGCCATAACATGCATAATAATTCTGTTGCATCTAGTGGTTTCAAAGGCCCAACCCAAATGACTAAGGAAGAATCTGAAATTCCTAAGTCAAATGAGTTAAGACCTAAGAAACAGAAGAAGAAAGCTAACAAGGCAGGACCCAAGGAAACTTGGGTACCAAAATCAACTTGATTTGATTTTGATGTGTGCAGGGAAACAGAAAGAATCTTTGGTACTTGGATAGTGGTTGTTCAAGACACATGACTGGTGATTCTACCCTGCTCACAGAGTTTGAAGAGAGAGTTGGCCCAAGTATCACTTTTGGAGATGACAACAAAGGTTATACTGTGGGATATGGCTTGATTTCAAAGGACAATGTCATCATTGAAGAGGTTGCCTTAGTGGATGGTCTCAAACACAATCTGTTGAGTATCAGCCAGCTTTGTGATAAAGGCAACTCAGTAACCTTCAACAAAGAAACCTGTGTTGTGATTAATAATCAAAACAACAAAGTGGTTATCACTGGTGTGAGAAGAGGAAATGTGTATCTAGCTGACTTCAACTCAACTAAAGCAGAATCTGTAACTTGTCTTCTCAGTAAAGTAAGTCAAGATGAAAGTTGGCTATGGCACAAGAAGCTATCCCATTTGAACTTCAAGACCATGAATGAGCTGGTAAAGAAAGAGCTGGTTAGAGGCATTCCTCTGGTGGAGTTTACAAAGGATGGACTGTGTGATGCCTGCCAAAAAGGGAAGCAAATTAAAGCATCTTTCAGGAAGAAACTTGATTCAGCAATTGAAGAACCTCTGCAACTGCTTCACATGGATTTGTTTGGACCAGTCAATGTATTGTCAATCTCAAAGAAAAGATTTTGCCTAGTAATTGTAGATAATTTCCCAAAGTTCTCTTGGACCTATTTCCTAAAGTCCAAAGATGAAGCTAGTGAAATCATCATCAATCACATAAGGCAAGTTAACAATCGTCCTGATTTCAAAGTTAGAAGAATCAGGAGTGACAATGGAACTGAGTTCAAGAACTATGTGTTATTCCTAATGAACTAACAATGAGATTTACAGAAGGGGGGTTGAATGTAAATCTCAAAACTTTTTCAAGTTTTGAGCAGTTTCAAAGGCTATGTGTTTAAGATAAACAAGTGTATGAATTGCTTTAAGCTAATACAGACAGATATATATTCAAACACTAATGTAAAGAACACAACAGACCTTAAAAACTTTTCTGGTGGATTGTTGTTCCACCAGAGATGGTATTTCAGAAAATATGTGATTCAAGAAGTTGATCACAGCTGCGTCCTAGTACAAACTAGATAATTTTTCTCTCAAGATTTTTCTAAACAGCTCTGGAAAAATTCTTATCTAATTACTAGCTGCTACTTGGTTTATATATCACCAAGTTTACAAGTGAAGACAAAGATAAAAAGTACAATAATAAAATAAGTTCTCCACTTGTTTCTTCTCCATTTTACTCCAGTGCATTGTTGACTATTGCCTCTTTATACTAGAGTAGAACGGCTGCTTTTTCTGATGTTCCTGAAATAGGCTACCACATCTCAGTTGTCTCTGTCAACCCATGTGCCTCTGTTTGTAGGTACAACTACCACTTGTCAACTGCTATTTAACAGAACATCCGTTGAAGCCTTCATCCGTTGATGGCTTTATCCGTTGATGTGTTAGCAGTTGAAGCTCTATCCGTTGATGCACTCATCCGTTGAAGGATGTTATCCGTTGAAGCTTTAGAGACATCCGTTGAAGCTTTGTTTCTCATCCGTTGAAGGTCTTTAAGTTATCCGTTGACACCATTTCATTTATACAAAATTACAAGGCATGAAATACTTACAATTGGCCTTCCTATCTGCATATCCTCTAGTAGTCAACATGACTTATAATTTCCCTCAACATTTAAGAATTATATCTCAAATTCAGAGACTGAAATGTGCTACAACACTAGACTTATTTCTAAGTAAAGCTACACCATCAACGGATAGCCAAAATGGTCTTATCCGTTGAGGCTACAAATACTAGATTTCTACTTAAGTGTTTTGTTAAACATATCATCAAACTAATACACATATATTCCTAACAATCTCCCCCTATTTATGTCTATAAGAATTGTAGACATAAATTCAAGGTTAACTTGATGATAACAAAACACTTAACAAATATATGAACTGAAACTAAGTAGAAATTCAAAAATGCTGTAAAAGTGTATGTACTAGAAGGTAATTGAAGATTTACAGTATTTCCAAGGGTGCTCCTCTAGCCTGAGCAAATCATCTTTTTCTTCTTTGATCCCTGGTTTTCTTTCCTAGCCCTTTGTCATTTTCCTCAATTTGGAGTTGGAGTTGTCTGAAGAATTCAGCTTCATCTTCATCACTGATATCCAACTTAGATTGCATTTCTTTGAGAGTTTCATTGCTGGCAATCTTGAGTTGGTCTTCAAGTCTGAAAAATCTTCTGACTCCTTTATCATCTCTGAATTCCATCAACCAATGAGGTGATTTGTGAATTGTAGTTCCCCTTTCTTGAATGAGTAAGGTTCTGGGCAAAGCATTGGGCTCCCTCCAAGTTTTCCTTATGTTGGCAATCTTGTTGAGAATTTCAGTCTTGGCAGTCCTGGTAAAGCCAGAATCCTTTTGTATGGCTGAAAAGACTCTGATCAAGGTAGAGTAGCCTTCATTCAGAATCCTGTAGAGAGGCCATGTTCTTTCCCCAGCTCCTTTGTATCTGAACACCAATCTCTCTAGTAGCTGTCTGTAGGCAGCAATTCCCCTTACATCCTCCAGCTCATCCAGATAGAGTTCAATATCTGAAATTTCTTTTATGTCACAGATGTGAACATAATCATCTTTAGAAATGGGTGGCTTAGGGTTAGGTTTATGTTTTTGAGTGAATTTCTTAGAGTTTAGGGGAGGTGTAGATTTGGATTTTCTTTTCTGTTTCTTTGGTAGTGGAAGAGTGGTTAAAAAGGTAGGCAAATTGATGGTGTCCCAATCAATAGGTTCCTCTTTTGGGATGATTGGTTCACCATGGATGTTTATAGTGGGATCAGCAACAAAGGGTTCAGGTATGGAAGGTAGAGATTTAGTTTCTTCAGTGTTGCCTTCACTCCTTCTATGTGCCTTGGCCTTTCTTCTGTTTCCCTTCTGCCATTCCTCTTTTTCCTCCATACTTTCACCAAATATACTCCCAAAAACCTCATCTAAGTTTGCAATCTTGTCTTCACCCCTGACTTCAATTCCTTTCTCATTTTCAACTAGACTTGACTTTAGCTTTTGTTCAAGCTTTGCTTGTGCTCTTTTGTCAGCCTTAAGTTTTTCAGCTTCTTTCTTTAACCTTTTGGTTTTTTCCCTCTTGGCTATTGAGAATTTGGGATGTCC